>NW_027187245.1:2909060-2984482 GCF_028583685.1 Petaurus breviceps papuanus
ATATATATATATATATATATATATATATATATATATATATATATATACACACACACACACATGTATATGCATACATATATATATATATGTCTATATAGGAGTTTATATGTGTGTACAAATACATATGTGAGTGTGTGTATATGTGTACAGGTATACATAGAGGGCACAGGAGCAATTAAATGTGGAGGGATGACACTTAAAAGGTGAAATTAATAGGTGAGAGAGGAATATAATGAGAGGAGACAGGGAGAGACAGAATGGTGTAAACTATCTCATATAGAAGAGGCAAGAGAAAATGGTTACAATGGAGGGGAAGAACAGGAAGGCAAAAGAGAATGCATCAACCTTATTGTCATTGAATTTGGCTTAGGGAGGGAATGGCATACACACTAAATATGGTATCTCACCCTACAGGAGAGTCGGGAGGAACGGGATGAGAGTGGGGATGGTGGAGGGGAGGGTGTGCTGGGCAGGGAGGGAATGTAGAAGCACCCCCTTTTGAAAAGGGACAGGATCAAAGTAGAGAATAGAACAGTGGGAGGTGAGATAGGATGGAGGGAAATATAGTCAGTCTTTTTACAATATATCCACTTTGGAAATATTTTGCACAGCTACACATGTACAACCTGTATTAAATTGCTTATTTTCGCAGTTAAGGGAGTGTGACAAGGGAGGGAGGGAATGAATCTGGAATCCAAAGTTTTAAAATCAAATGTTTAATTATATATATACTATTATTAAAATTATTTTACATCTAACTGGTAAATGGCATTGGGGCATAGAGATCCACCATGCTGTGCTAGACAATAGGAGGGGGATGGGGGAAGATATGAGATATGGGAGAGAGCAGATTGGAGGAGGGGATATCCAGTGGGAATGCTATTTTGGGGTGGTGGGTAGGGGAAAAATGGAGAGAAAATTTGTAACTCAAAATCTTGCAGAAATGAATGATGTAAACTAGAATTTAATAAAGGATTTGATAAAGAAAAAAAGAAATATGCATAGTCAAGCAGAATGGATTTCTACCTTTACCCTGTCCAAAAAATTTGTGTGTGTGTGTGTGTGTGTGTGTGTGTGTGTGTGTGTGTATGCCAGAATCTGCAAATTGAATCTATAATCTTTTTGTCAGGAAGGAGATAGTCTGTTTCATTATGGATCCTTCGGAATCATGCTTAGTCATTACATTGATTAGAGTTCCTCAGTCTTTCAAAGTTGTTTGTCTTAATAATATTACAATAATTGTATAAATGCTTCTCCTGGTTTTACTGCCTGCTCTCTGTATCAGTTCTTCCAAGTCTTTCCTTCCCACATACTTATCTAGTCCCTGGTCCTGGTCAACAGTGACTCAACTGGCAATAGTAATTGGTGACACAGACATTTTAAATAATCTGATTTTTGACCCCATAATCAGTCTGCATGTCTAAATCTGACTGGGCACCTCTGAAATTTGTGGGGTCATAACACTAACTCAATGAGGTCAAATTAATTGATTTACACTCTACAGGGGCTAGTTAGCTTTTCCTGGTTCTGTGATTGTGGTTGTCTCCCTCATAAAGGCTAATGGTACAAGAGTTACCATAGGGAACAGAATAGAAGAAGTGAATGGACTTCAATCTATATCTAATCCTGACATAATGATAGATAGGTAACATTAGTATAGTCCATATGGACATCATCCCATTTGATCTTTACAATAACCCTGTCATGTAAGGTGGGTGCTACAGGGAATGTCACCTCTATTTTCCAGATAAAGAAACTGAGGCTATAGTGGAATAATCAGATTTTTAATATTCACTAGCAAATGATTATTAAGAGATGGGCTTGAAATATAGGTTTCTTACCAAGATAAACACTATTTCTTCTTCTACCATTTTGCCTCCCTGTAAGACAACATAAACCATGATGTTACTTTACAAAAGATCAGTGAAGTTATGCTGTCTGAATAGGCTTTCAGAAAGTGACTGGATTACAGTTATATGGTATGAATTGCCATATGATTAAGAGTGTAGCATTTTGTAAATACTAATAATAAACATGCTCATGGGAGATGTTTCACTATTTCCTTAGCAACTACAAATACTTTAGGGATTTTTTATGAAAAGTGCCTAAATGTTATTCTATAAGCCATGAAAAATATTTAATAATGAAGAATATGTCCCTGAAAGATGGTCTACAAAGAGTACTATCACAATACCCACAAATGACTCATTTCTGAAACCTTTTTTGTCCTTTGTAATTGATAATTGACCTGATCATAAGTTCCATCACCAGCTACTATTATTTTCACAAAATTTTACCTTCTATTATAGCATTTTTAAATATGACTAGATATCTTTAATTTCATCTTCTGAAAATTGCTTGTTCATGTCTTTTGACCATTTATCATTTGGAGAATGACTCATATTTTGACAAATTTCACCCATTTCTCTATATATTTGAAAAATGAGGTATTTATCAAAGAAATTTGCTATAAAACTTTTCCCTAGTTGTCTGTTTTCCTTATAATATTCGTTGCATTGGTTTTGTTTGTGCAAAAGATTTTCAATTTCATTTAATCAAAATTATCTGTTTTATATCCCCTAATACTCTCTATCTTTTTTTTACCATAAATTCTTCTCCATAGAACTAACAGGTAAAATATTCCATGTTCCCCTAATTTGCTTATGATATCACCTTTTTTCATATGAATCATATACCCATTTTGACCTTATCTTGGTATGTGATATATGATGTTGGTCTATACCAACTGCTTTCCAGTTTTTCCAGCAATTTTTTTTTGTAAAATAGTGAGTTCTTGTCCCCAAACTTGAATCTTTAAGTTATCAAGTACTGAATTACTATGGGCATTTATTCTTGTATATTGTTTACCTGATCTATTCCACTGATCTACCACTCTATTTCCTAGCTAGTACCAGACTGTTTGAATGATTACTGTTCTGTAATACAGTTTGAGATCTGCTACTACTAGGCTACTGTCCTTTGAATTTTTTTCATTGATTTCCTTGATATTCTTGATCTTTTGTTCTTCTAAATTGATTTTTTTTTTCATTTTTCTAGCTCTATAAAATAATTTTTGGTAGTTTGATTGGCATGGCTCTGAATAAGTAATTTAATTTAGGCAGATTTGTCATTTTGATTATACTGGTTCAGTCTATCCATAAGCAATTAATATTTCTCTACTTGTGGGCAGTTAGGTTGCGCAGTGGATAGAGCACCGGCCCTGGAGTTTTTCTTGTAAGGTAGACTGCAAGTATTTTATACTGTCTGCAGTTATTTTATTTACATTTATATTTTTTTAAGCAATCGGGGTTAAATAACTTGCTCAAGGTTACACGGCCAGTTATTTCTAGGTGTGGTGCTAAGTATCTGAGCCTGGATTCGATCCCCAGGTCATCCCAACACTGGAGCCGGTGCTCTTACTCTCTGATCTACCTGGCCGCCCCTTGTCTGCAGTTATTTTAAATGACATTTCTCTATGCTTCCTGCTGAACTTTGTTGGTAGTATTTAGTAATATTGATGATTTACATGTGTTTATTTTATATTCTACAAATTTGTTGAAATTGTAAATTATTTCAACTAGCTTTTTAATTGATTCTCTAGGATTCTTTAAGTATACAATCATATCATCAGCAGATAGTGAAAGTTTTGTTTCCTCATTGCCTACTCGAATTCCTCCAATTATGTTTTCTTCTTTTATTGGTATAGCTAGCATTTCCAGTATAATATTGAGTAATAGTGCCAATAATGCTCATCCTTGCTTCACCCCTGATTTTATTAGAAAGATTTCTAGCTTATTCCTGTTACAGATATTGCTTTCTTATGGTTTTAGATACTACCCATCATTTAGATAGTATTTATCATTTGGGGTAAATGGGTGATGAAGTGGATAGAATGCTGGGCTGGAAATCATGAAGACCTAAGTTCAAATCTGGCTTCAGACACTTAACTAGCTCTGTGACTAACCTCAAGTCACTCAACCCTGTTTGCCTCAGTTTCCTCATCTGTAAAATGAGCTGGAGAAGGATATGACAAACCAGTCTAGTATCTTTGCCAAGAAGACCCCCCATGGGATCATGAAAGACATGGCTGAAAAAGACCGAATAACAACATTCCTATGATTTTTACTGTTTTTTGATAGGAATGAGTATTTTATTTTGTCAAAAATCTTTTTTCTGAATTTATGGAGATGGTTAAGTAAGTTTTTTGTTGTTTTGTTATTCATATGACCAATTATACCGATAGTTTTCCTAAGATTGAACCAGCCCTGAATTTCCAATATAAATCTGACCTGATCATGGTATATGATCCTTGTGATATATTGCTGTAATCTCCTTGCTAGTATGGTTTTTTTTGAAGTTTTGCATTAATATTCATTAGGGAAAATAGTCTAGTTTTCTTTCTCTTGTTCTGTTCTTCATAGGATAGTATCAGGCACCATGTTTGTGTCATGAAAGGATTTGGTAGAACTCCTTTATCTGTTTTTCCAAATAGTTTATATCATATTGGAATTAATTTTTCTTCAAATGTTTGGTAGAATTTGCTTGTGAATCCATCTGGTCTTGAGGAATTTTTTCTTGGGGAGCTCATTTATAGCTTATTCAGTTTCTTTTTCTAAAAAAGGGTTGTTTAAGTATTCTATTTTCTCTTCTGTTGATGTGGGCAATTAATATTTTTGGAAATATCTATCCATTTCACTTAGATTGTTAGATTTATTGGCATATAATTGGGTAAAATAGCTCCTAATAATTGTTTTAATTTCCTCTTTATTGGTGAAGAATTCACTTTTCATTTCTTTATGATAGTAATTTCTTTCTTTTTAAAAATCAAATTAACCAATATTTTATCTATTTCATTTTTTTCCACAAAACCAGCTTCTATTTTTATTTATTAATTCAATGGTTTTCTTACTTTCATTTTTATTAATTTCTTCTTTCATTTTCAGGATTTCCAAATTGGTGTTTAATTGTAGATTTTTAATTTGTTATTTTTGTAGATTTTTTTAGTTGCATGCCTAATTCACTGACTTCTCTCTTTCTATTTTATTGGTGTAAACAGAGATATAAATTTTCCCATAATTACCTCTTTGACTTCCATAAAATTTGATATTTTGTGTCATTTGTTGTCATTCTCTTTAATGAAATTATTTATTATTTCTATTATTTGCTCTTTGACCCACTCATTTTTTTGAGGATTAGGTTATTTAGTTTCCAATTAATTTTAAGCTATATTTCCCTCTTCCTTTATTGAATATACTTTTTATTACATAATGATCTAAAAGGGATGTGTTTAATATTTCTGCTTTTCTGCATTTGGTTGTGAGGTTTTTGTGCTCTAATACATTGTTAATTTTTGTGAAGATGCCATGAACAACTAAGGAAAGTTATAATCCTGTCTATTCCCATCCAGTTTTCTACAGGGTTCTATCATATCTAACTTTTCCTTCATTTCTTTTTTTTTCTTTACTTCTGTTTCATTATTTTTCGTTAGATTTATCTAGTTCTAAGAGGAAAGTTGAGGTCCCCCACTAGTATAGTTTTACTATTTATATCCTCCTGTAACTCATTTAACTTTTCCTTTAAGAATCTGGGTGCATATATGTTTAGTATTGATATAACTTTATTATCTATGGTACCTTTTAATATAATGTACTTTCCTCTGCTTGCATTTTTCAGTTAGATCTATCTTTTCTTTGAGTATATATTCTGTCTTTGAGCCAATTTCAATGAAAATAAAGTTAAATATTGTCCACCACCCTGTCTTCCACTGCACTGTAAAAACTCTTCCCTTCTTTCCTTTTTTATGTGAGATATTTTTCTCTGTTCTACTTTTCCCTTTCCCCTCTCCCCTCTCCCAGTGGATTCCTCTTTATCAACTCTTAATTTTATTTTCTTGAAATAATCTCATTATAGTCAACTCTAATCCATGCCCTCTATGTATACTCCTTCTAACTGCCTTAATGAGAAAAGTGTTAGAAATTATAAGCATCATCTTCCCATATAGGGATGCAAACAGCTTAACCTTACTGAATCCCTCATGATTTCTCTTTCATGTTTGCCTCTTCATACTTCTCCAATGTCTTCTATTTGAAAGTCAGATTTTCTATTTAGCTGTGCTCTTTTCATCAGGACTACTCGAAAGTCCTCTCTGTTATTAAATATCCATTTTCTCCTGAGAGATTATAGTCAGTTTTGCTGGGTAGTGATTCTTGGTTGTAATCCTAGCTCCATGCCTTCCAGATGATCACATTCCAAGCCTTCTGATCCTTTAATATGGAAGTCACTAAATCTTGTTTGGACTGTGTTTCCATGATATTTGAATTGTTTCTTTCTGACTGTATGCAATATTTTTTATTTTGAACTGGGAGCTCTGGGATTTGGCTATAATATTCCTGGGAGTTTTAATTTTGGGATCTCTTTCAGAAGGTGATCAGTGGATTCTTTCAATTTCAATTTTACCATCTATTCTAGGATATCAGAGCAGTTTTCCTTAAAATTTCTTGAAATATTATGTATAAGCTTTTTGTTGTTTTCATTTGCACTATTTTGGTCATTGTATATATTGTTCCTCTCGTTCTGGTTAATTTATCCTGCATTAATTTATATGACTCCCATATTTCCCTGAATTGCTCATAGTCATCATTTCTTATAACACACACACACACACACACACACACACACACACACACACCACAATTTATTCAGGCATTCCCCCAATTGATGGATACATAGTTTGTTTCCAGGGTTTGACTACTAATGTGTTTTCTTCTTAGCTGCTTATAAAATCCTCTCAATATCAATGAATTCCTGGAGTTTGATGACATCATGTGTTAGTGAGTTGAACCTGATTACCTCTTTATGAGGATGGTCTATGGATCCGACTGTATTTGAATATTTGGGGAATATTTTCTGGATTGAAAAAGAGTGATTAGGCTCTATTTCATGATATTTTTAAACCATTGATAATTTTTAGATTCTCTCTCCTCGTTCTATTTTCTAATTCCATCATTTTGCTTGAAATTTCAAATCTTTTCCCAGATGATTTGTCCTTTGATTGAGTGTCACTGCATTTTTTCACCATTTCTCCTAATTTGTCTTCTGAGCTGAAAATTTTACTTTCCATTCATTCTATTCCTTCATTAAAATATTTCACTAGGGGCGGCCAGGTAGCACAGCGAATAAGAGCACGGGCTCCAGTGTCGGTATGACCTGGGGATCAAATCTGGGCTCAGATACTTAGCACCACACCCAGAAATAACTGGCTGTGTAACCTTGAGCAAATTACTTAACCCCGATTGCTTTAAAAAATATTTCACTAGATTCACCATGTTATTGATCAGTTTATTTTAATTGTATTTTACTGATGATAGTTCTCTCATTACTAACACCGAATTGTTCTTTTTTTCCAACACCATAGATTCCTTCCTTTCCTTAAAAGTGTTTTCTAATTTCATGTGTCATATCCCCAATTTAGCTTATTTTTTGTATTATATTGAAGTTTTTTTACCTTTTAGTAACTTTCTTCAGTATTTTTGATTTATGTATTTTGTTCATTGTATTGGAGTTTGATTTTTTCCCTTGTATATTTCCCTGTATTTTAAAAATGTTTTCCTTATCCAAGTATTCTTTTTTCTTTCAGATCCACTTTGTTTCTTCCTTTCTTTCTATATCATTCCCTTATTTGGCGGTATTTTTTTGGAGTGGAGAAAGCAAGGCCATTGGGGTTAAGTAACTTGCCCAACATCATAAAACTAGTGAGTGTGTTGTCGAGTGTCTGAAACCAGGTTTGAACTCAGGTCATCCTGACTCCAGGGTCAGTCCTCTATTCAATACACTACCTGCCCCTTTGGGGGTGATTTTTATTCAATCATCTATGGGGGATTGAGGATACGGGCTTTATTAAGACCCTTCATTTTGCCATTTAGCTAGAATTGTCTTACTTTGATCTTGAAGGATTTAGGACATGCAAACATGAGACTTCTGATGAATCTAACAGTGATTTTAAATACCTTGAACTATATTTCTCAGCACATTTTTATGAACCCTACACTGTCTGCCCTTGCATTTAAGTTGCCATGTATCAGTTTATATCTTCATTTGGTATGGAGAGCCTTGTTAAATTCTTCATGGAATCTGTCCACTCTTTTTTCTTCCATAGCAGATACTGACACAGATACTACGAGTAACCCCATATTGTACTTTTTGACTACCCTTATTCTGAGCCCTTTGAGGCTACATGATAAAGTGTTCAATGAAATATTTAACCATACCTATCTTTGCATTTATAAAGTGCCTATTGTGTGTAAGAGGCAACCTCGAGGTCACATGTAGCCCTCTAGGTCCTTAAGTGCAGCTCTTGGACTATATCCAGACTTCACAGAACAAATCTCATTAATAAAAGGATTTGTTCTGTAAAGCTTGGACTCAGTCAAAAGGCCATACCCAAGGGCCTAGAAAGCCACATATAGCCTCAAGGCTGTAGGATCCCCACTCCTGACTATGGGATAGAAAGGCAAAAGGAAGTTTAAATTCTGCCTGGGCATGGATAGGAAATAAAACCTGCACTCTGATAACTAAATGTAGTCATTTGAAGTGGATACCCCTAAGAACTGGTGTGTTAGGGAAGGCTTCAGGGTAAAGGTGTTATTGGAACTGAGCTTGAAAAGTACATAATGATTCACAAAAATGCAGCTGAAGAGTATGTCTGAGGCCTAGGTTAAATGGCTTTAGGGAATGTGCTAAAGTGGGCTATGAACTGTTAAGTTCAGGAAAAAACTTGTAACATAGTCTGATGAGAACATAGTGTTTGTGAAGAGGAATGATATGAAATGAGACCATAAATTTAGTCTGGAACTATATGGAGGAGGGTTTTAAAAGCACAATATCTATTTTGTTCTCGAGCTTTTTGAGGAAAGGAGTGGCATGGTCAGATGTGGGCCTTACGAAGCTTCTTTGGGTAGCTGGATAGAGAATTGCTTAGAGATGAACTAGCAGCAGGGAAAGCAATGAGAAGGCTTTTTTTTTCAGTAGCCCTGTTAAAAAAGTAAATGAAGCGATTGAAAGGAAAGAGTGCTGTGCCAATGGAATTGACAGGATTTCGTGACTGATTGGCTGCAGAAGTGAGGTAAAGGAGACAGACTAAAATGACTGTCAGGTTTCCTATTTGAGTATACCTATGAACAACATGAGGAAGGATGAAGTAAGGGAGATTGAACAGAATAGTGATGAGTTCTTTTTTGAATACAGTGAGTTTGTGCTGCCAGTGACAATCAAGTGGAGATGGTGAGCAGGTAAACGAAGCACCAAGACAAGAGACAGATTGAGGCTGGATATGGAGACCTGGAAATCTTGGAGATATACGTGGAAATAATGGAACCCCTGGTGTCAGGTGAGATCAGCAAGGCAGAGAGTGGGAACAAGGAAGACATTTGGCTCTACCCACACTTGGTGAGGAAAATATCAATGACACTCCATCAGCGGAGTCTGAGAAAAATAGGCAGACATGTTGGAGAGTTAGGAAAGGGCAGTGATACAGAAACCAAAGGAGTTTGGGTTTCAGTATCCAAGAGGAGCGGATGGTTAACAGCTTCCAGAACTAGGACTAAGCAAGGAACATTGACTCAGTAGTTTAATCCAGAGGTGGAAAATGCTGTTTGCCCCCAAACCAGATTAGAATTTATTTGGGAGAAAATTGTAATTGGGAAGTGTTTAAAAATACAATACAACATAGATATTGTTCATTATGCTAATAATTTGTGGTCATTATATGGTGTGCATTTCCATTTGTGTTTGATACTACTGGTTTTAGATAATCAGCTGTCTCAGAGAGAGCAGTGAAACTGTGTGTGTCTTCTTTCCATTTTGTTGCAACTTTTTTATGTTTTCTGGTATTGTTGTTAGAGAGAATATCAGTGGTGATATTGATTCAGGGGTGGGGAACCTGTGACCTGGAGACCACATGTGACCCTCTAGGTCCTCATGTGTGACCATTTGACTAAACCCAAACTTCACAGAACAAAAAAGGATTTGTTCTGTAAAAGTTGGACTCAGTGGAAGGGCCACAGCCAAGAACCTAGATGGCCACATGTGACCTTGAGGCCACAGGTTCTCCACCCCTGGAGTTCCTCCAGCAGCACATTGACTCATCAATTGTTAAGCCAAAGTCTCATATTTAGGATACCAACATTTAAATTAATGCTTATCAACATTCTCATAACCAACTCTCTGAAGTCTTTTCTGCCACTCTACCAGTGTTAACTGCAGAATCAGAGGATGGCCAGACAGGACTGAAGGCCATTTTGTTTTTGTCTTTTATTTCATCCCAAATATGGGCCAAAGAATTCATTACTGAGTAGCCTAGCTGATTGTGACAAGTTTCCCTGTGCTTTGCTGTGCTGGTCATCACACTGCAGATATGGTAAGTTTTCAGAAGTGTACTCCAAATCTTTCTAACCTGGTAGGACTTGCTAGAGCCCTTGCTGTCTGCTTGCATAGTCTTTAAAAACTCAGCGTTATCTTCACACCCTAATAAGACATCAAAGGACGGTTATTTTAGGAGCAAGTTTCCAAGTGCTATGAAAGAGCAAGGAGATGTTATTATGTGCTCTGGGATGAGAAGAGGCCATCCTGCTATATTCCAATGTTAGTTGTTTCTTTTGTAATCCCACGTATTTTTTTGCATTTAAAAACATTATTCTGGGAGGGGTTCATAGGCTTTTCCAGACTGCCAAAGGGCTTCCAGACACAAAAAGTTTTAAGCCCTCACTTTCATAGAGTCAGTTGCTTTTGTTTAGCCCTCTTTTGTTCCGTCATTTTTCAGTTCTCTCCAACTCTGTCCATGACCCCATTTGGGGTTTTCTTGGCAAAGATACTAGAGAAGTTTGCCTTTTTCCTCTCCAGGTCACTTAACAGATGAGGAAACTGAGGTAAACAGGGTGGAGTGATTTGCCCAAGGACACACAGCTAGCAAGTGTCTGGGCTTAATCTGAGTTCTGGAAGATGAGTCTTCCTGGATGCAATATGCTATGTAGCTGCCTTTATTCAGCCCTCTGGGACCAGGGGAAATGAAGAACTGCAGTGAAGCTTGATTTCCAAAGTTATATAAGTATGATATTTTGAGGGGACAGCTGAAGAGGTGGGGTTTTACACTTTTTAGGTTGCTCAGCATGAATGAATCAGAGAGCATGTCCACATCATGGTAGAATAGTTAAAACTGGTCCCCCACAATGTACATTTTCTTATATTCCTCCCCTTACTAGCTCTTTTCAGGGGTGGCTTTTTGACTTTGCAATGACAAGTGTGACGTTTGTGCAAAATCCATAGAAATATTTGGATTTGAGGTTCTCTGTTGATTTTAATGAAATAATTTCTCATTTCTATGAAAACCCTCTTACAAAATAGCGTAACTCCATAACAACGTTCTTCTAGGTTAAGATGAAAACTTAAATTAAACATAAGCCTAAGAGACTGGATGCCTTCGTGACTCAAATTTGGCCAACTAGTAAGCAAAGTCTAATCTTACCGCAAAGAATAACTTGGAAGTCAATTATTTTCACATTCAGATAGGTAAATGGCTATGATGGATGCCAAGTGTAAAATGCATGCTTCAATATCAACCCAACAGCAAAATACTAAACCTAAAATCTCTAGCTGCAGCTAGTTCTAGAGAGTTTACCTGGTAGGATGATGCCCCTCCATTATTTGCTGATTTTTCCCACAGTAAAGAATGACCATCTCTTATTCTAGATTAATATTTATATAACTATATTCAAACATTGAACATCCTCTTTCTCCCAAGTGAATTAAGGTGAAAATCTATGTTTCATATTTCAACACAAATACTTCATTTTTGATTAAACAACTTCCAGATCCTTTAAATTGGATGAAGATATTAATGTGTAGCTGTCCAAAGATTGTATTGGTGTAGAAATATGTTTATATATAAATGCATTTCATATATATGTATATACATATACACATATATATGAAAAATTTACCTCCTCTGCATATATGTGATTCTGGCACATATTTATTATGAGGGAACTCTTAATTATTTACAATCCACATCCACTATGTTTTATCATCTCCTTCAAATCTTATATAACTTCCCATCTCCTCTGTGAAGTCTGTAGCTGCAGGAACCTGCCTTAGCTCCAATTAGTTATGTGAGTCACTGTGAAAGTGCCTTCTCCTTCCATACTGGACCAGATTAATAGCTACCACTGACCTTGGTGCTACCTTGTACCACATCTCCAGCCCCTTTTCTCGAGCTCCACTTCAGACTAACAATATTCAATGCATAGACCTCAGCTAGAGGGCAGAGGGCATTCCTTTGTGAATCAGCAGCCATCCTCTGGGCTGAAAATCTTTTCATGAGTTTCTTCAGATGGTAATTTTTTTTCTTTTGCAGTCAAGACAGATGTATTTTTCTAATTCTGGCATTATTGCTAATTGGATGTGTATCTACTTATGATAGTGAAGAGAGGTTCAAAAGTTGACTTTTATTTGAATAGTTGTCTAGTTTTGAACACATTTTCTTAGAATTATTATTGAAGTGAATGTGAACATTTTTTCACCTCAAGGCAAAGGAAGGGTCCATTTGGAAAGCAATAAACTCAATGTAATTTCAAACTCTTGGGAAAAGTTTCCTAACTACAAAACATACAGTGGTTCATGATCTAAATCAAGCAGAGGTGAAGGCACTAGTCCAGGAGCCAAGGAAGGAAAAGAAAAGAAGTTATTTGATTTGGTTATCTTTTTCTTCATTTCATTTTTCTTTCTGAATTTTATATTTTTATATATATTCTGAGATGATGTCCATTTTAGGTGTAATCTAGGCCCAGAAGAGCCTTGTTACTGGGGATAATTTGGGGAATAGTTTCAGATCATTCCTGCTTGGCTTCACATAAAGGATGTATTTCTTAGCATTACAGGATCGTGGAATTTTAGATTTGGAGGTTAGCTGACACCCCTAAAAGAATGCTGATGACAGCATGCTCAACAAGTGGTCATCCGGCCTTTGCTTTGTCTGTTAATAACAGAGCCCCTACCACCTTCTGAGGCAGCCCATTCTATGTTGGGTCAGCGCTAATTTTTATGAAGTTTATTCTTATATCTAGCTGAAATTTTTCTATTCCAACATGTGATTCATGCCTCTGGTTCTGCCTTCTGGGACCAAATGGAACAAATCTGATACTACCTTCACATGACAGCTCTTCATATATGTGAAGATTGCTGTCATGTTCTTCCACAGCTACCCTTTAACAGATCCCACTATGGGCTGGTCCAGAGGCCTTTCACCACTCTTATTGCCTTCCTCTAGGCATCCTATAGTTTTTCATTGTACTTCCTAAGCTGTGGCATGCACAGCTAAATATTATGACCTAGTTGTGTTCTGAATCCAGCAAAATACAGTGGGAATCTTGCCTCCTTGTTACTAGACACTAAGCCTATCTTAAGGCAGCCCAAGGCCTCATTAGCTTTGTGGTTGCTGTATCAAGCCATTGACTTATATTGAGCTGGCAACCCACTAAAACTAGATACTGCTATCTGCTTATCTCTCCATGATTTTGTACTTCTTAAGTAAGTTGTTTGAACCAAAATATGGAACTTTGTCATTTGTCCATATTATATTTTATCTTCTCATTCACCTCAGATGCTCTAACCAGCCCAAAATATCCTTACACCCTGACTATGTCCTCCAGTATCTCATCAGTGAGCCATCTGCACATTTGACAAGCATGCCATCTATGAATTTGTGCCATCCATTGATAAAAATACCAAATAATAGATTCCTGGAAGATTGACCAGAGACTTCTTCCCATCTTGACATTGAGCTAATAATGGCTAGGATTTCTATTGCACCTTAACATGACAGTCACTGGGCTAAGTGCTTTACAAATATTATTTCATTTGCTCTTCACTACAACCGTGGGAGGTAAATGATGTTGTGATTCCCCATTTTTGAGTTGAGGAAACTGAGGCAAACAGAGGTTGTGATTTTCCCAAGGAAATATAGTTAGTAAGTGTCTGATTCCAAATTTCAAAGCAGTTCTTCCCAACTCCAGGCCCAGCCCTCTATCAATTGTGTCACCACACTGCCTATTAACTGATAGTGAAGACTTTTGGAGTTGAGAATTTAATGTTTTATGCATCTGCTTTCATTGAGTTGATCATGTAGCCAACATCTCTACATATTTTCCACAGGAATATCAGAAGATATTTTATCAAATGCTTTGCTAAAATATTGATAAAACTAAATCTACAGTATATCTCTGATTTAACCATTTTAGTAACCTTATCCAAAATGAAAGGAAATAAGATTAGCCCGATGTTACTTGCTCTTGATGAAGTCCTGCTGGCTAAAGGAAACACTGCTTCCTTCTATAGATATTTACTAACTCTATCTTTATTTATTGCTTTTTGGAGGGGCAATTGGGGTTAAGTGACTTGCCCAAGGTCACACGGCTAGTTTTGTTTTTTGTTTTTTTTTGGTTAAGTGTCTGAGGCCAGATTTGAACTCAGCTCCTCCTGACTCCAGGGCCAGTCCTCTATTCACTGAGCCACCTAGCTGCCCCACTAACTGTATCTTTAATTGTTTATTTGAGAAATTTCATAGGAACCAGGATCAAATTTATTGGCCATAAATTTGGCAGGCTCTGTTTTTTTTTAGACCACAGAATTTGCCCTTTTAGTTCATCTAGTCCTATGCTCTTTCCCCAAAAACCTTCCCTATAACCACTTGACTGCTAATAACAGTGGTTCAGTAATCACATCTGTCAGTTCTTTTATAGTTCCTGAGAATGTATTTTTCATATGGTCCAGGTGACCTCAACTCATCAAGAACATCTAAGTGCTCTTACAAGATTTTCTTATTCATACTGGGTCTCAAGTCTTTCTTATTCATTTTTGTTTAATCCTTTTTATGTGAGTCTCCTTGTCAGAGTGTGGGGGGCTATTGATATCCCGTCCTCTCACTTACCCATAGTAAGTCTTCGGTCGTCACCGGCCTCCTAGGAGGAATTACCAGACAGAGCACCCGAGGTTTGCAGGAGTTGTTTATTCAGGCTCAGCTACATCGCGACTGCCCTGAACTTCCGCATCAGGGCAACTTATAGGTACATATAGCCAATCATCTTCCACAGCTCTATTCATTACCTTTTAAGGTCATACATCAAGCAAGCAGGCACTAGCCCATATACCATTACTTCCTGGCCCCCAACATCAGAGAAAAAAGAAGTAATCAGTTATTGAATTATCATGGTTCAATCATTCACATCAAGTAGCACTCTGTCCTTCTTCTATCACCTTCACTTCTTCAATATAGCTAAAATAGCCTTTTTATTTGTCTTTCTCTCTCCTCAACAACCCAGCCCATTCTAAGTTTCAGCACTTCTGACAGTACCATGCCACACACTTCTATCCATTTTGTTACCTGTCCTTGCCTCTGTCTTCTGTGCATATTATTTCTAAATATAAGTTGATTGGCAAGTTATCTGAGTATGCACCTTTCTCCTCCAAGAATTCCTATTTTTCATCCTCACCAAAGTTTTTTCCCCCTTTGGTGTTTTCAGAATTTTAATCTCAAGATTATTTGAGCTGAGATTATTACTTCCCCTGCAAAATCTTAGTCAATGGGATCCCATCTATCTTTCCTCTGAAAAATCTATTCTCCATTCTAGGTTGGATGTCAGAATATCTCCAGCTTGTCTCTCCTCTATCACAAACTTTAAGAGGGGGTAGTTGATTCCCATCTTTCCACTCCTTCAACTAGTTGCCCCTGGGTACTAAGAATCATCTCTGGTATAGAACTTCCCCTTATTGGCTCCTCCACTTGTTGAAGGATGAAATTGTCAATTAGACAAGTTAAGAAATTATTAACTGCAATGCTTTTGGCATAGAGCTCCAGTTGGTGTCTGGATAATTGAACTCACCCACCACCACTATATCACATTTCTGTTCAAGGCTTAGAAACTGTTTCACCCCATCTATCTCTTCTTTCTGTCTAGTTGGTCTGTGATATACTGCAGTCACTAAATCACTTCTCTTTCTTTCTCCATTGATCTTTTTCCAAATGTTCTCTGTTATGCTCCACCCTTCTGTTTCCTGTAATTTCTTGTGTATTTCTTAAGAGTCAGTGCTATCCTACCTCTGTTTACCTACTGTATTTTTGGGGACTAAAATGTGACCATCATGAGTCATGAGTTTTGTCTTGACTCAGTTGTCAAATTTGACTCTGCATTACAGTTCTCTAGTTCAATACTTGTTTCTTGCCTAAACCAGCTTTAACTGTTCCAACCCACAGTTTAAGAAGCACTGGTCTAAACTGTGGGAAGCTTTGTAGAGATATTTGGGGTGATGGGCCTCATTATGGACTCCTTTCTTAAATTTTGTCTCCTGTGAACTTCTGGGTGTTTCAACACCTGTTCTTCCTTCAACTGATTTTCAAGGTTTTGCAAAAGCATTCCTACCTAGCTTTGGAGATCCCTTCTGTCCCTAGCCAGGAGTCTATCAGTCCTCTATTTTAAGCCATGATCTAGAAATCCAAATACAATTCTCAGACTCTATAATCTTAAATAGGTATTCACTTCCCAGATCAACATTTTCTTTCTTTCAATCTGTTGTCTCCAATGGGCACTATTTATGGAAACATCAATTGTGCCTATCTTATTGAAAACTTCAGCGTGTTTGTAGTGCTTTTTAGGCTCTTCCTACAGTGTCATCTGTGGCCACATAAATCATCAGAATTAGATGATGATTATCTCTTTTGATGAGTTTGAGGAGGTTCTCTGTTGTTTTGCTGGGCAAACAGCAGACCCAGTGTTAGAAGATAAGTTCCTTGAGGGAATAGATTGTATTGTGTTTTTTTGTGTCCTCAATGATTGATAATGTCATCAGATTTACATGCAGACCCCTTAGTATTCCTGAACAGAACCTTAACCACTGGCTATATCTCATTAAGAATATACTCCATCCTTATATACACCTCTTAGAATTCCTAGTTTCTTTCAAAATTCAGCTCAAACACCACTGCCTACATGAGACCTTTCCTGATTCTCCACCATTCACCCCAAATCACTTTCTATTCATTTTCATATACTTCTAAGATGCACATTTTTCTCCCTTTGTAATGTAAAGTTAATAAGGGAAGGGAATAGTTACTTTTTCTCTATATCTCTAGCTAGATATCTAAGACAGAAATCTACCCATAGTTGTCCCTTAGGAAATAATTATTGTATGGTAACTATAGTCATTCCTTCGTGTGTTAAACCTTTGCCTCATCCGCAAGAAAAATATTGCAAATATCAATCAGAGAAGTTTTTTTAATGGAATTCCTAGCATAAATACCTAATGATCTCATAAGGTAGCCTATTCCCCTGAGAGAACAAGAGAGAGACTGGCTAGCCTAGGTGGCTGGTGCCTATTTAGAAAGCAAGGTTCCAAGGAACTTCTGGAAGCAATGGGAACTATCTTCCCAGCTCTTGTCAAAGAGGCCTAAAAATGGCTTTTGGAGTCCATTTATCTTTCTCACTTGTAGAAGTATGCACAAGAAGAGTGATTATCATCTGTCAAAAGATAAACAGACTGGATTTTCTTTAATGAGATTGTTTACTTGAATAGAGGGATGTTGAAACTGTCATTGGTCTTGAATGCAAACTATTTCTGTCATTCAAGAGATAGTATGTGATTATCACCAGATTGCTGAGTTTCCTCAGAGTGGCCTCTAGCTTTGCCATGGTGATGGGGTCAGGGACCTGGGGCCAAACAAGGTGTCAGTAATTGGCATCAAACAAAACTGGGAAGTCCTAAAACATAGCTGGCAGCCTCCTAGCTTCTCTTTCAGGAATGCTGGTCTCTCTCCTTCTCAAAGCTTGCAGGAGTCAAATATTTTATTTTTGTCAGGATTAACACTGTGCACGCTGTAACAGCAAGTTGGTAAGAGAGATATATTAGGGAAGATATTTTCCTTAATAAGTACACACACATATGCACACACATGCAAACACATGTGCATATGTGCCCAAATTACACTCACAGCCTTGAGGCTGGCCAAATTGAATTTGGGCTTTCACATTTCATATTTTGTCTAGTCTTACAGGAAGGACTTTCCAGTCTTCTGCATGTACTCTGAAGTCCAGTGTTATAGACCTCCTTGCTCTTCCTTGAAAATGACACTCCATCTCTGAACTCTGGAGATTTTCACTTGCTGTCCCGCATACCTGGAACTCTGTACCTTCTTGTCTCTGTCTTCTATATTCCGTGGCTTTCTTAAAGACTTGGCTAAAATCCCACATTTTTCAGGAAGCCGTTTCTGATCTCATTTAAGTCTGGTGCTTTCCTTCTTTGATTATTTCTACTTTGCATATATCTTGTTTAAACGTAATTGTTTGCATGCTGTCTTCCTTTTAGACTGTGAGCCCTTTGTATGGACAGTGTTTGTTGCTGTTTAATTGGGGATTGGGTAGGCCATAGGCCTTTCTTTGTATATCTAGAACTTAGCATAGTTTCTGACATATAGTAAGTTCTTAATAAATTAAAACTTTGTTCATTTGACTTGACTGTTATCTTGACCAGAGCTCCTGAAGTGTGTCTTCCTTCACCATAAACTTAGGAGCTACGAGCCTGTGTGTTTACTCCATTTAAAACTTTATTCTGCCCTAGCATGTGTTCCCCCCTATTCTCCATTCTTATCTCAGCAACCCCATTCACATCCTCAGGTAAAATGATAGAAAGGTAGTTTACCCACCCAAGCTCTGGTAATTGGATTAGTCTTTTTGAGGGCAATTTACAACTGCCCTCCCCTTTCCTTTAGAAAGGAAGGGAAAAGAGAAGGTTGCCTTGTGTCTAATAGAATCATAGAGCATTGGAATTCATTCAGGAAAACTTATAAAGTGCTTACTTTGTGCTAGCATTGGACCAGATACTCAGGATGCTAGAAGCATAGAAAACCTAGAAAGTGGGGTGAAATCAAGATGGCAGAGTAGAAGCAGGACCTCCCCCTGGCTCCAGCTCCCACCTTCCCCAATCCATGTAAAAAGGGGACTCTGAACAAACTTTGGAGCTGCACAACCCACAAAATAACACAGAGAAGCTAACCTCCCACTGAGGACAGCCCAGCAGGCCGGCAGGAATTGGCCAGCACAGCACTCTGGGAGCCGAGCACAGCCCCACCCCAAGGCTTTAGCCCCAGGGTGGGCCTGAGCAGCTGCTGGCCGGAGGGACTCCAGATCAGCAGCTGTGGCCATTTCCATGATTATCAACACATAGATGGGAAGGACAAAGTGAGAGGTCAGTGAAGTCTGGACTTTGGTACCCAGTAAGTGGGAGTGCATGGCTTTTTCCCCCAGGACAAGAAGCCGCTGAGACAACAGCACAACCAGCTAGCACCACGTGGCAGCTTCAGCTCCTGGCCTGCAGAGTGTAGGGGGACCAAGCGACCAGTCTGAGGGGTAATCACTCTTGCTTTAACCTGCTTGGATCTGGATTGCAGTCTAAGGTGGAGGTCTTGGGGTGTGTGTCCAGCTTGCCAGAGCATGTGGATACCTCAGGGAGGGCACCCATCTAATACCTCTGACAGCTGAGAAAACCCCAACATTTGGGACAAAAGCTCCTCTGTCTGGTGGCAGAGTCCTACTGTGGCAAAAGGCCCAGGTGTCAAGTGACTGAGGGGCAACATGACCAGGCAAAGGAAACAAAGCAGACAGAAGATTCGAACATTATACTCCTATTTTGGGGACAAAAGTGAGCAAAGCATGGAACAGGAGGAAGGCAGTGAAGTCAGAACTCCTGCACCAAAACTTCAAAGGAAAATACAAGCTGGTTACAGGCCATAGAGGACCTTAAGAAGCAGATAAGAGAAGTGGAGGAAAAATTGGGAAGAGAAATGAGAACAATGTAAGAAAATTATGAAATGAGAGTCAACAGCCTGTCTGAGGAAAATAACACCTTAAAAAATAGACTAACTCAAATTGCAAAAGAGGCTCAAAAAGGCAATGAGGAGAAGAATGCCTTAAAAAGCCAAAATTGCTGGATGGTAAAAGAATCTCAAAAGCTCACTGAAGAGAATCATTACTTCAGAATTAGATTGGAGCAAATGGAAGCTAATGACATTATGAAAAATCAAGATGCTGTTAAACAGATCCAAACAAATCAAAGAACAGAAGGCAATGTGAAATATCTCATGGGAAAAACCACTGACCTGGAAAATAGATCCAGGAGAGATAATTTAAAAATTATTGGACTACCTGAAAGCCATAATCAAAGTAAGAACTGAGAAATCATCCTCCAGGAAGTTCTCAAAAAAAAAAAACTGGCCAGGTGTTTTAGAACCAGAGGGCAAAATAGAGGTTGAAAGAATCCACCGATCACCTCCTGAAAAAGATACCAAAAAGAAAACTCCTAGGAATATTATAGGTAGGTTCTGGAATTCCCAGATTAAGGAGAGAATATTACAAGAAACCAGGAAGAAACAATTTAAATATTGTGGAAACACAATCAGGATAACCCAGGATCTGGCAGCTTCTACACTGAGGGATCGAAGCGCTTGGAATATGATATTCTGGAGGGCAAAGGAGCTGGGATTAAAACCAAGAATCACCTACCCAGCAAAACTGAGTATCATGTTTCAGGGGAAAATATCATTATTCAGTGGAATAGAGGACTTTCAAGCATTCTTGCTGAAAAAACCAGAGTTGAATAGAAAATTTGACATTCAGATACAAGAAACAAGAGAAGCACGAGAAGGTAAACAGGGAAAAGGAATCATAAGGAACTTATCAAAGTTGAACTATTAACATTCTTACATGGAAAAACAATAATTGTAACTTATGAAACTTTTCTCAGTAGTTGAAGGGAATAGAAAAATAAATATATATATATATATATATATGTCTATATATGAGGGCATATGGGCATATGAATACATATGTGAATGTGTATATATGTTTACAGGTATACATAGTTAGAGGGCATAGGACCAATTTAACAGGAAGGGATGATACTTAAAAGGTGAAAGAGGAATATAATGAGAGGAGATGGGAAGAGACAGAATGGGGTAAACTATCTCATATAGAAGAGGCAAGAGAAAACAGTTACAATGGAGGGGAAGAATAGGAAGGCAAAAGGGAATGGGTCGACCTTATTCCCATTGAATTTGGCTTGTGAGGAGGGAATGAAATATACACTAAATAGGGTATCTCACCCTCCAGGAGAGTAGGGGGGAAGGGGATCAGAAGGGGGATGATGGAAGGGAGGGCAGGGGGGGGGGGGGAGGGAAGTTGGAAGCACCCACTTTTGAAAAGGGACAGGAGCAAAGCAGAGAATAAAACAAGTGGGAGGTAGGATAGGAGGGAGGGAAATATAGTCAGTCTTTTACAATATATCTACTACGTTATTGTTTTGCATTAGCCACACATGTACAACCTATACTGAACTGCTTATCTTCCCAGTCAGGGTGGGTGAAAAGGGAGGAAGGGAATGAATCTAGAATTCAAAGTTTTAAAATCAAATATTCAAATATATATATATATATATATATATATGTATATATATATATATATACTATTATTAATACTATTTTACATATAATTGGGAAATAACATATACAGGCACTGGGGCATAGAGATCCACTGGAAACGTTGAAAGGGGTATTGGAGAAAATATGGGAGAGAGAAGATTGGAGGAGGGTATATCCTGTGGGACTGCTATTTTGGGGCAGTGCGTAGGGGAAAAATGGGAAGAAAAAAAAAGAAAACCTAGAAAGCATCAGAGACGCTTTCTTTTTAGAGCTTACAGGTCATTTTATTTTTCTTTTCTTTTTTTGAGGCTAATTGGTGTTAAGTGACTTGCCCAAGGCCACACAGCTAGAGTTTTTTTTTCTGTGTGTGTGTGTTATGTATCTGAGGTCAGATTTGAACTCAGGTTCTCCTGACTCCAGGGTTGGTGCTCTATTCAGTGTGCCACCTAGCCATTCCTCACAGGTCATTTTCAGCCTAATATAGGAATCTTCTTCATAGCATCCTTGAGTTATTGATATTAATAATTAATATCATAGCTAACATTTATATAGTGCTTTAAAGTTCACAAAGTGTTTTATGAATATTATCTCATTTTATCCTCACAACAACCATGAGGGATAGATAATATTTTTATACCAGTTTTATGAAAGAGGAAACTAAGGCTGGCTACAGGAAAGTGATGTGTCCAGGGTCACACAGCTTGTAAATGTCTAAGGTGAAATTTGAAATCAGGTCTTCTTGATTTCTGCACCTCAATCTACTGTAATGCCTAGATGCCTCAATGCCATTGTCATCCAGCCTCTGAATATTTCTAATAATGGGGAGCTCACTACCTCACAAGGCAGTTCCTTCAGTTCAATAGCATTACTCTATGCTAAGTACGTGTTAATTGTTCAGGCCATAGAAAAGAAATGACAATGGTGCTTGGCCTGAAGGAACTTTCATTCTACTAGAAGGAAATAAGATGCACTTGAATGAATAAATACAAAATATACGGACAAAAGGGAGGGGCGAAGATTGCTTACAATAATCAGGAATGTCCCTCCTGATAGTAGTTGGCAACTAGGCCTTGAATGGAGCTGGGGATTTGAAGAGAAAGAAATTAGAAAGGGAACATTCCAGCCATAGGGGTGAGTCAATGAAAAAGCATGGCGATAGAAGAAGATGGATTGCCATGTGTGGGGAAAAGCCAATAGACCATTTTGATTAGAATTGAGTACATAAGACAAAATAATGGAGACAGGACTGGAAAGGTGGGATGGAATGAGATTGGAAAGGCCTTTAAATGCCCAAAGAGAGGACTGTACATTTTATTTTCAGAGTGATAAGGAGTCACTGAAGTTTCTTGAGCAGAGGACCAAGAAGTTTTTGAGAAATATCAATTTGACAGCTTTGTGGAGGACAGACTAGAGGGAAAAGATTTGACTAAAGGAGACAGTTTTTCTGTTTTTGTACAATTCTAATTGTTAAAATGTTTGGGTTCTATCATTTTTCTTGAAATGAATGTGGCATTATTTTGACTAATACATCTCTTTACTTTTCCTATGTGCATTGTGAAAGCAGTGCAATTTCAATGACATTTCTACATTAGATTATAAGATCCTTGAGGGCAAGGAATATAATTTGCCCCCTTTTTTATTCTCAGTGCTTAGGACTATGCCTGGCTCATGGTACAGGCTTCATAGATGTTTAATGACTGATTAGTTGATTGATTTTAATATATTTGGTACATGACAGAAAATTTCCAGTGATGTACAGTGAGTACAAAGTTGGGAATCACAGTGCATAGATTGGAATCCCTGCTGCACTGTTTACTGTCTATGTGACCTCAGACAAATCATTTCACTTTTATGGGTCTCAGTTCTTCATCTGTGCATCATTAGGATGAGGGGGTCGACTTAGAGAAGCTTTAAGATGTGTTGTGATCCCCCTGCAAAGTAATTTCCTGAAAAGAAATTACTGGTTATTAGTGAGGTGTGTGCTTATTCCTGTTATAGTTTATGGCATAGAAAATATTATGTTTATATATGCAATTCTTTATATATCATGCTCATATTGTATATTAATATTGCAGATTACATTCAGGCATGTCATATTCATGTATGAGTCTGTTATATTCATCTACCATAATCCATTCAGCCATTTCCTAATCCCAGGGCACACATTTTGTCTCCAACCTTTTCCCATCACAAATTATCAGGCTATTTTTACATATAAGTCTTTACTTATTATTAGTAACCTCCTTAGGTTATGATCCCAATATTGAAATCTCTGAGGGGCCAATTTAATACATATTTTGTATTTATTATTAAATAAGAAATATATTTTCATAATTCCAATTTTTTTTTCTAGAACAATAAAACTATTACACAGATACACACAAATCCTGTTAACCCATAGTTCCTTCTTCAGTATAGTTTCCCATCATTTAAAATTTGTATAGCTATAAATTGATATTCACATTTATTTTAACTTCCATTCTCTGATTGTTATTTTGAACACATTTTGAGAATTATTTATACTTCATATTTCATTTTAAAAATTTGTTCCTGTCTTTTGACCTCTTGTCTATTAGGGATATATGCGTGCATATGTGTGTGTGTGTGTGAATTTTCTGTGTATTTTTAGAAGGCAGATTTTAAACAGACATTTAATACAAAGTTTTTTCCTAATCGCTATTTTCCTACCTACATTTATTTTGTTTGTGCAACCTTTTTAAAAATTTTATGAAAGGCGATCAGTTTTACCTTTTGTTGTCTCTTCTATCCCATGTTGGTTATGAGTTCTTACTCTATATTTATGAAAGATATAACCTTCAATTTTATAATTTATTTGTTTCTGGGTTGGGGAGTTGATTTTGGTATTTAAATAATTTATTTTGAGAATTCAATATGCTTTATAGTGGAAGGTACTTGTACAAATCACTCTTTTTTTTTTAACCAGATTATGTTTACATTTCCTAGTAGTTATTTATGAGGAATTCCATGAGGAGTAAGTATATTATCGGAAGGTGATTAAGTACCATACTTCTATGTATGTTCACTATTGAATCTTCCATGGATAGTCTTATGGTGCTCTAATTTTCCCTGTTTTATCCAGCATCAGATAATTTGGACAGTTACTGATTTGTTAAATAGTTTACTATCTGGAAGCACCAAGCTGTTCATAATTACTTTCCTTATAACACTGGATATTTTGGGTTTTTATTTCTCCTAATGAATTTTGTGTTTTTCCCCAAATTCTATGAAATATCTTCATGGAAATATTTATAAATATTGCACTAAATCTATAGAATAATTTTTACAGTAATGGCAAGGCTCAATCATGAATATTAACTATTCTTCCAATTACTTGTCTTTTATTTCTATAAAGAGTGTTTTTAGTTAGATCTGTAGAAGTTTTGAACATGTCTTGGTAGCTTCTAGATGGTTAATGAAACATGTTGTTACTCTGAATGGAATTTCTCTTCCTTTCTATCTCTTTATCTTATGTTTTTTAGTAATTTACAAAAACAAAGCCAACCTGATTTCCTTTGTGGATTTATTTTATATTTTGCCATTTTACTGAACCTATCACCTCAACTAATTTTGGTTGTTTCCGCGTGGTCATCTCTCTTAAATACAATTTATTTGAAAGCCAATATATCTGCTAAAAGACAATTTGTGGGGTAGAGCTAAGATGGCATAGTAGAAGAACACTACAGCCAAGCTCTCTAATATTCCCCTCCAAATAACTTAAATAACACATCAAATCAAATTATGAGGCACTATAGCCATCAGTTGGGGAGAGACTTTTTTCCAGCCCAAGACAACTGTGAAGGTCAAGAGACCTGTGACATTGGGACAGAGAACAGATGTGGGCCTTGGAGTCAGCTGCAAATGTCACTAGTAACAGTAGTTTCAGGAACTCTCAGCCCAGAGATGACAGCTGGTTAGAAAAAGATTACAGGTGATCCTGGGGCTAGCACTGAGTGCAAGACCAGACACTGTCTAGTATCTCCACAGCACATACCCAGGTTTGGGTCACAGTCCTAGGACAGAGAGGAGAACTAGTATTCTCATCTGCAAGGGAACAGGAGACCTTCCTTTGTAAGGAACAGAGCACAGACCAGAAGAGCAGTGACCACACAGCTCCTCATATAATACCACCTTGGAAGCACCAAAAACTTTAAAAAACCCTAGAACTAGTTGTGAAAGCAACAGCAGGAAAAAAAGGCCTTTTAAATCTTGAGACAGTCATTGACATACGAATCCCAAGATAAACAGAACACAATTTTAACATAAAGTTCAAAGTCAAGAAAAAAAGGCTGAAAAAATGAGCACACAACAAAAAGAATATGAACATAAAAAGTACCATGGTGAAATGAAATATCAACACAAACTCAGAAGAAAGCAATGAAGTGAATACAGCAAAAAAGCAACCCCCCCCAAAATGTAAATGGGCATAATACCCAAAAGAATTCCTAGAAGAGCTAAAGAAAGAACAAAAAGAGATTTACAAAATCTAATAAGAGTGATAGAGGAAAACTGGGAAAAAGAAATGAGAGTGCTGGAAGAAAATTATGAAAAGAGAATTAACAACTTCATTAAAAGACACATAAAAATACTGAAGAAAACAACACCTTAAAAACAGAATTGGTCATATGGCAAAAATAATACAAAACCTCACTGAAGAAAATAACTCCTTAAAAATTAGAGATGAGCAAGTAGAAACTAATGACTCTGTGAGATGTCAAGGAACATTTTTTTAAAGTAAAAAGATTGAAAAAAATTGGGGGAAGTGTAAAATATTACATCAGAAAAAGAAATTATCTGAAATATAGATGGAAAAGAGATAATTTAAGAATTATTGGGCTACGTGAAAACCAGGATCAAAACACAGCTTAGACACTATATTTCAAGAAATTACAAAAGACAACTGCCACAATATCCTAAAATTGCAGGGTAAAATAGAAATTGAAAGAATCTAGAGATCACCTCCTAAAAGTGATCTCAAAATGAAAATTCCCAGAAATCTTATAGCTAAATTCCAGAGCTCCCAGGTCAAGGAGAAAAAATACAAGAAGCCAAAAAGAAGCAATTAGAGTATCATAGAGTACAGGGAGGGTCACACAAGATTTAAGCAGTTTTCATATTTCATTGGAGGGATTGGAATGTGATATACACAAGGCAAAGGAGCTAGGATTACAACCAACCTACCCAGAAAAATGTAGTCTAATCTTTCATGGGGAAAATGGATAGTTAAAGAAAGAGAGGTCTTTTAAATATTCCTGATTAAAAAAAAACAGAGTTCAGTAGAAAATCTAACACAAGACTCAAGAGAAGCATAAAGTGGTAAACATGAAAGAAAAATCATAAGGAACTTTAAGGTTAAAGTGTTTACATTCCTACATGGGAATATGATACTTGTAACTCCCCAAAACTTTTTCATTATTAAAGCAGTTAGAAGGACTTTACAAAGACAGAGGGCATGTGAGTGAGTCAATTAAGTTGGGATGATTTTTGTTAATGGAGATGTGAGAGAAAGGGGAATACACTGGGAGAGGGAGAAAGGGAGAGGAAGATTGGGGGAAATCATCTCACATAAAAGAGATGTGCAAGGAAGATCTTTTACAGTGTAGGAGAAAATGGTAGCAAAACTTGAACCTCAGTCTTATATGAACTGACTTAAAGAGGAAAAAAGATATAAACAAATTCATTTGGGCATAGAAAACTGTCTTACCAAAAATGGGAGTAGAAGGGGAAGGGCATAAGAGAAGGAAGAGTGATAAGAGGGAGGGTGGATTAAGGGAAGCAGTGATTAGAAGTAAAATAGATTTTTTGAGAAGGGGAAAGAAAAAAGAGAAAGAGGAAGAAGGATGAATAGAAGAAAATAGAATGGAGAGAACTATATAGTTAGCCACTGTAACTGTAAATGTGAATGGAATGAACTCATGCATAAAAATGGAAGGGAATAGGTAAATGGATTAGAAACCAGAACCCAAAATTATGTTATTTATTTACATGAAAACACTTGAAACAGAAAGATATACAGAGAGTTAAAATAAGGAAAGAAAATAATCTATTGCTTCTCTTGGTGAAATGTGGTTTTGAACTTATTTTGTATTAATTTAATTTACCATGTTCCAAGTTTTCCTAATACAGAAGCATCCTTGAATTCCTAAGTCATGGTGAATAATTTTACTTAATTTATTAGCTCTTTGTTAATATTTTAGCAGTATTCATTAGTTATATCAATCTAGACTTTTCATTACTTTATCTCTCCCTAGTTAGGAGGTGAGGATATTTTTTTTGTCTTTTAGAAAGAACTTGATACATTGCCTTCGCTGCTTTTGTGAATAGTTTATATAGAAAAGGAATTACTTGTTATTTAAATGTCTGATATAACTTCCTTGTCAATCTATTTTTCCTTTGACTTGTTGTTTTCTGATATGAAGTTTTTTTAAGGATCTCTAGCTTATATTTTATTTTTGTTTTATATGTTTTTAAATGCTCATCCATTTTATATAATTTTTGTTTTGTTTGACATTCACTTGGATATTGCCATTTGATAATTTTCTTGATTTCCTTCTCATTCTTTGTAAATCTTGCTTCATTTTGTACTTTGATAATTTTAATTTCTCTTTCTTTTTAAAAAAAGAATGACCTGATCGGAATAAGCATTACTTCACTATTTAAGAAAATGACTGTCTGTTTATCATCCCAGTTGTCTTTATGCTTCTTAGTTTTGCTCATTTCTTCTCTGATTTCCAAAATGTCTATTCTTTTTCTTAATTATTGATTATTAACCTGCCAATTTTTTTATGTTTTTTTTGCTTCAGGGTCAATTCACTGGTTAATTTTTTTCTTTTATTAAGAAAGGAACTATTTAGGAATTATATGACTGGGGAAAAATACTTGTCATATATGCAAGTATGTGAATAGCCCAGGTGCTTCTCTAATTTACATGGAAGAATTTATTGTAAAATTCAACTATAGAGAAAGATTTCTAATGCATAGAGGAAGTCCTCTGTGGAAGATTTACTATATGGCAAAGAGATGTCACAGATTATGATATGGTGGAAGAAGTATCCACAGCAGTGTGATATGGCTATCATCCTTGATGTAGTTTGCACATATCGTTGTTCTGTGAATTTATTGGTTGATTTAAATTGAATTTAGCAAAGGTAGTTTTCTACCAAGTCTAAGATGGACATCTTAAGACAGTAAAGAATCTTTAGTTTTCTTTGTTGTTATTTTTTATTTATTCATTTTTCTGTTAATAAACATTTATTCATGTATTTTACTTGTTTAATTTGTTTATTTTTAGTTTTCAACATTCATTTCCACAACATTTTGAGTTACAAATTTTCTCCCCATCTTTCCCCTACCCCAACCCCAAAATAGCGATCCTACTGAATATCCCTTCCCTTAATCTGCTCTTTCTTATCCTCCCCCGTCCTCCCTCTGACTTTCTAGTAGGGCATGATGGATTAGTGTAACCCAGTGCCTGTATATCTTATTGTCCAGGTGCATGTATATATATATATATATATATATATATGTATATATATTAACATTTGATTTTAAAACTTTGGTTTCCAGATTCTTTCCCTTCTTCCCTTGTCACCCACCCTTACTGGGAGGAAAAGTGATTCATTATAGGTTATACATGTGTAGTTACAAAAAACATTTCCATAGTAGATATATTGTGAAAGAATAACTATATTTCTCTCCATCCTATCCCACTCCCCATTTATTCTATTTTCTACTTTGACCCTGTCCCTTTTCCAAAGTGCATGCTTCTAACTACCCTTTCCCCCAATCTGCCCTCCCTTCTGTCATCCTCCCTCTTATCCTCTCCCCCCTACTTTCCTTTAGGATAAGATAGCCAGTTTGTTATGTATGTTATTCCCCTCTTAAGCCAAATTCAATGAGAGTGAAATTGACCTATTCCCTTTTGCCTTCCTCTTCTTCCCCTCCATGGTAACGGTTTTCTCTTGCCTCTTTTATATGAGGTAATTTACCCCATTCTATCTCTCTCTGTCTCCTCTCATATTCCTCTGTCACCTCTTAATTTTACTTTTTAGATATCATCCCTTCCTATTCAACTGATCCTGTGCCACCATGCCTCCGCCACATCTTGTCCCCAGGAGCAAGGGCTGGACCATGCCCTTCCTTTCCAACAGAGTTCCTGAGTGATCTTTTACTTTCTTTTTGGTGTTTATGGGTTGAAAAGTCTACAAACCACCACAGCTGCTGGTGATTCACTCTCCTAAACTCTGCTCAGGCCTCCGCTGCCTCCCTGGGGCCAAAACCATGCAGCTCACATGGGACTTCGCTGGGATTCCAGTGCTCTGTGACTAAACCTTCCTGTCAGCTTTCCAGGTTGCCCTCACTGGGAGATTTGTTTCTCTCTGTCACCTTGTGGGTTCTGTAGCTTTAAATGTGTTTAGACTCATATTTTATAGGTATTCGAGGTGGTTGTGGGGGAAGGTCACAGAATTTTCTGCTTCCACTCTGCCATCTTACCTCTGCCACTTGTTATCTTTTCATAAAGAATAATTATAGATTCAGTCAAGCAATACTCACTTTCCTGGTGGTTTGGTTTGGTTTACAAGTAGAAGTGGTGCAGCCAAGGTTACCAGACAACAATTATTCATTACAGCCATAGATTCTAGTTTAATGTTCAAATTAAAATAGCAGAACTTCCCACATCTTTATTTTCCCCCTGTCAAGTGGAATGCTTTAAGCATATTTACAGCATATACAAGTCAGTACTGTTCTCTGCTATGTGGTTGAACTGTATCCAAATGAAAAGGATCAGCTAGCCTATCCTCTAATGTGCAGTCCCCAAAGATGTGAAAAGCTTTAATATGATTGTACATGTAATGGACCTCACAGTGAATAGTGAGTTTTGGAGGTGAATTTTTACTTATCTGCTACTCCCTGTATCAGACATTTTGGTAAATTCCACAGTCAGAGCACATTCTTCCATCCAATGATAATCCCCACAGATGAAGATATAAATGTGTTTATGCTAAATAGATTTTGGATTTTGGAACTGGGTTCTCACCTATGAACTGTGGTGCTTCATTTAATTGATAAATATTCAAATACATTTTCTTGGATAAATTTCCAAGTACAAAGTCTCTAGGCTAAGGAAAGGAATACTGTGGTTGCCTGATGCTGTTTGTCCTTTTCTGGAGGATGAAGATGCAGGTAAGGGCATTTCATCATTGTCTTAGAACTTTGATCACTTATGACTATTTTATAGCATCCTATACATTCAGATGCTAATCAGGGAATTCAGTCAAACATTGACCACCTTCTCTGGAAATGGCAGTAAATAGCTAAATTACATTTAACAGCTGTAGTATTCAAGAGATATAGCTATCCAAAACTGTCACATTCCAGGGAAGAAGGAAGAGGGGACTGTAGTTAGTGTTATAATTTCTTGTCAAGCTTGTGAGATAATTGAAATAGTTTATTCTGTCATTTTGTAAAATACTCCTGAGTGTTCAAGTTAGTTCAGAATTCAAATTATGTTTTGGGGGTATTCTAGATAAAGAGTAAAACGTGATGTGAGTGTGTATTTGAATATTTTTAGAGTGGTGATGGTGACTAAGAAGAAAACAGCTAAGAAATAACTAAAAGTTATTTGGCTGGTTTTTATGAAAACTTCTCTACTGAAAAATGTAGATGAAAAGCTTCCTTTAAGTCTGAGACGAGTGTCATGCAGTGCTAAGCCAACAGGAGAATGAGTTCTGCTGGAGTTCAATCCTTTTTGACGATGCTGCCTCTTTCCCCAAAGGGATGCCTGTTAATCAGGAACTAGAACACCTGGCATCAATTAAGCTCAGTTGAATTCCCATCTCACCCTCCCTATCTTATCAAGGCTGGACACAGAACCAGCTCCAGCAAGTTTTTCGGTAGCAGCCCACAAATGGTATCTATTTGTTCCTCTGCCATTTACCTGGGCAATAGGCATCTGAGTGAATAAAGGATTTGTTGGTGATACAGTTGACAGACAAGATTCTTCTATCTCAAAGCAAAGTGAAAGCTTCTTAGCTGAAAAAAACATATATGAAAGGCTTCCTTCCTGTGTTAGGAAAGTGTCACTTAGTCCTAAGAATGAGAAAGAATCCTGAGTTCTCCTGTTTCCCCAACAGTGTCTGTGTTTACAGAAGGCTCCCTTGTAATCAGGGTCTACAGGAGCTTTAGTTGATGGTGCCTGCCTTTTCTACCTTAATCCCTTGACATGTTTGCAAGTGTGCTTTTTCATTTTATAGCATGAAACAGAGGGATAATGCACAGACTAAGGAAGATAATACCCCAAATTTATTCTGCCTTGGTTGGACAATGACTTGAGTATTGTATTCAGTTCTGGTCATCACATTTTTAACAAGAATTGGATAAACTGGAGAATACCCATGTAACAGCTACTAAGATGGCAAAGCCAAGCCATTTGAGGATGTTGAAAGAATTAGAGACATTTACTCTGGAGAAAAAGATACTACTTATGCAGTGGGGGAGGTACATAATGTGATTATGGTCTTTCAAATATTTGAAGGACTATAATTTCAGGGGGGTAAGATTTATTTTTAATTTTTGGGGAAACTTAGTAAGGGAACTGGTTAAAAAGATAAGGTTACCAAAATGGAGAGAAGGAGGGAGGGATGGAGAAAAGGAGAGAGAGAGAGAGAGAGAGAGAGAGAGAGAGAGAGAGAGAGAGAGAGAGAGAGAGAGAGAGAGAAGCATCATTGAGGCATTTAAAATGGAAAAACTGGAAACAAGATAGATGCCCATGATTTAGTAATGGCTAAACCAATTGTGGTGCAAAAATGTAATAAAACATTAATGTCCTTTAAGAAAAAAAATGAACATGGTGAGCACAGAGAAACATGGCAAGACTTATATTAACTGATATAAACCGAAGTATACAAGGAGTACAACAGTATAAACAGAAAGAACAGCCCAAAACATTCACAGCTAAATGTTGTACATTGTAGGAGAAAATATAGGTGACATGAAACCAAAGTTATATATTATAAACCTGCTTTTTTAAAAAAAAAGTTCAAATAACTATATATTCAAAAAGAAAGGAATATATATATATATAATAGGCACTTATAGTTTCATATATAATCTTTTTTATGCTACTTCTGATAATAAATGACTATTTTATTTAGTATTTGGTAAATTTCCATTTTTAAAAGACGCAAACAATATAGGAACGATCACTTAAAAGCAGTAAAATGTAAGATGACCGAGCTTATCTCCCTACCTTCAGTGAGGCAATTCTTGTTTCCTCCTGAAGTTATATACTCCCCAATACCAGCAGCAATGGCTTGAGGTTTCTACCCAGGAGGGCCAATGCATCCCCCAGGAACATTTTGCTGTGCTTGTCCAGCAGGACCAGAATAACTACTTATAGCTATTTACAAGTTCTCAATTGTTAACTAGTCAATGATTGAAAAAAAAAGGATATCAAAATTAATTGAGTTGGAAATTCCTCAGATATTTCTAAGACTTCTAACTGTTTGAAGGCTTGTATGAGATAGCCTTTTGGCATATTTTGGCAACCAGTTAAGTTTATCTTTGCTTAAAATGACAATAAAATCCCCATCTTTTGCAAGCATGAGCCACTGTATCGTGGCATAGCAAATAGAATGCTGAACTTGGAGTCAGCAATACCTGTATTTGGATCCTGCCTTTGTAATGTACTAACTTTGACTTTGACCTGATCATTTAGCCTTTCTCAGTCTTAGTTTTCTCATCTGTAAAGTGGGAATAATAATGGCAACCAGGGTTGTTGTGCAGATCAAATAGCATAGTATATAGAAAATGTTTTGCAGTCATCAAAGCACTAGATAAATTCCAGATGATATGATGATGATGATGATGATGATGATGATGATGCACTCCAATAAATATTAATTAAGCACCTAGTCACATGCTGGGGATACAATTTAAAAAGGAAGACAGTCCTTACCCTAAAGCTACTTACAATATAATGGAAGGAGACAACACACTACATGATGCAGGAAAATTGGGTAGGAGTGGAGACACAGGACACCATGAGCTGCCCAGCTCAGAAGGGTCACATTCCGTTTAATTGAAACCAGTCAAAACAGCAGGTGCAAAGTGGAGTGAGCTGAGAATCCAGTTTCTGACCTGTATAAAGGAAGGCTTTGGGAGGAGTTGGGTGCTCTACTCTCCAATCAGAAGGGAGAGGATATTGAGGAAGGTAGTGTCAATTAAGTCTTGAGTTAGCAGCATGGTAAGGAGATTATAAGTGATAAGTTTATCCTTCCAGGGTATCTTGTTCCTGGAGTAGAAACCAGACAGAGAAGCAGATGAAAGTGTTATTTTGGTGGTAAGAATTTAATATGACAAATTTTGTCAAGTAGTCCAAAGATCACAGATTTAGAGCTGGAAGACCAGGTCTTAGAGGCCATCTATTCCAATCCCCTCATTTTATGGATGAAAAAAAAAAACTAATCCCCAGGTAATTTGGCCAAGGTTCTACAACAAAGGATTCTAAGTAACAGAGCTGGTTTTTGAATCTGGGTCCTCTGACTACAAATGCATTGTACTTTTCACTAGGCTACATTACTTCTAATTCACTAAGCATCCACTATGTGGATGTAAATGGGGAACTTTTTTCTGAAATATCAGCATTTAATGTCTTTAAATGGTAAAAACTGTTCCAATTCTTTTTTTACGGAAGTGAACCAGTGAGGTCTTCAAATGTTGTTCCCTTAAATGGTTGGGTAGTAATAACTTGTCCCTTCTTTTCTGCCAACTCACCTGTGAAAGAAACCAAAATAAATTTGAATTCTAGATTTATATTTCCCCCATGAAGATCTTGTTCCAAGCCCATAGTTCTATTTATTTTTTTAAAAGACCTCTCCATCTTATGAAAGTGACTAGTTGATTTCCCAGGTATGAAGGAGGATGAATTGTACATTATTTTAGAATTATATGGTATTCAAAGATAATACAGGTGCAGTGATAATGGGGGAAAGAGTGTTATTTGGACCACCATGAGAAACACAGATGGTCAGAAATGATTTTGTGGGAACCCAAGCATCCACTTCAGTTTGCTGATTTTCAGCACATGATTTAAAACAAACACTGCATTTCTCTGACATCAAGCTTGAAGACATTCTCTCTGCAGGTCTTATTAATATCGGTAGGAAGACAGACCAAAGTTACATCCTCACATCCCATTTTTGCTTTATTTTCAAAGAACACAGTCATATTTCTTTGCATATGATATCAAAATCTGCTTGCCTGGAAAGGATTTCAATCTCAAAAATCCAGGAATGTGGTGCTGGGGCATGTAGATGGGAGCCAAAAGAAACTAGCACCATGGGATGTCAATGAATATATTTTTTGAAGTTTTTGTTAAAAAATTTGGTACGGTTTCACAAGTATTTATTAAGGATTTACTACCAGCAAGGTATTGTTCCAAGTTCTGACATACAAGGAACAAAGAGAAAAAAAAAACACTTCCTGTCCCCAAGGAGTTCAAACTATATTGATGAGAAATAGCTTGTATATACGTAGATAGGTAGATGCAAGGTAACTGAAAGAGGAAAAAGAGACCACTGATAACTCTGAAGTGGAGACAGGGGGAAGAAAGGCTTTACAGAGGGAAGTGATGCTGAGGTAAACATTCTAAGAAGTGAGGAATTCTGGGCTATCGAGATAAAGATGGTGGATTCCACGGATAGAACACAATGTGTGGAAAGGTATAGACATGGTCAAAGTGCATAATAGACCAGTTTGACTGGAACTAAGAATAGGTGCAGGAGAATAATATGAAATAAGTCTGGAAAGGTAGTTAGAAACATCCCTGTGAAAGGTCTTAAATAATTGTCTGAAGAATGTATCATTTCTTTTAGAGGCAATAGGGAGCCAGTGAGGATATTGAAGCAGAGAAGTGGCATCCAGTTATAATAGAAACATTTATTTGGCAATTTGATAGATGATGGGTGGTAGAAGACAGAGGCTGGATGCAAGGAGAGTAATTATGAGACTTTTGCAGTGATTCAAAGATGAGATAATGAGGGCATAAACTAAGGAGGTGGCTGTTTAAATGGACATAAGGGGAAATATTGTAAAAGATTGAATGAGACTTGATAATTGACTTCAAAAATGAACAAGTGGAATATTATTACATATTTGTAAAACATTTGATTTTTGCATAGCCTACACTTACATTCTATTCCTTATATCCACTTCATATTCAAAGATTGGGTAATAGCGATTCTGGGGAAAACAGTGTGGCCCAGTGGAAAGTTCCCAGGATATGGAAGATGCTGATCATAGTTCTAGTTGAAAGGCATGAATGTCTACATTGAATGAAACTCAGTAGGTAAATATTACTGGAGACAAGTGTAAACACAAACACATGAAGTTCGCATGAAGAAAGTAGTCATCTGGAGAGGCAGCCTAGTGAGCTCTCTAATGAGATTAGATCTTAAAAAATATATGTCTGAAAGATGGAAGTAGGGACATGTAATCAAGGATGAGCACCAAAAAAAGTATAAGAAAACAATAAAAATAATTAAAGCCCAGAATGAGCCATGAATAATGCTAGAGACAGCAGAGAGATCTTTTTAACCCTTTTTTGGAGCTTAAGGTAGAACAAGGGAAGGTTAGACGCATCACTGTGACATGCACATTGTACGTTTTCAGTCATTCTATCAACAAATACAAATTGTGGTTCTAGATTGGGATGACTGTTATCTACCAACCTCCAGCATTCCCTCATTCCTTTTTCCGTGAGTACAGTGCCTTGCTCACAGTTTTTCTTTCTCCTTCAACTTTTGCCCTATAGTGTATGTATTGATAGTCCCTCAGCTGAACTTCTGAGTTCTCCAGTTTACCCATTCCTATGACCTATTCCACTCCACCTGAACTCCCCACAGAGATGTCCATGCCTTTGAACTTGCCATCAGCCATGGGTGTTCCATTTCATGGTCATTAACTCTGAAGTTCCTTTTCTGACCAGAATCTTTTATTGTTCCATATTTCCTACTCCCTTACACCTCCTAATACTGATCTTTGTCCCTCTTCCCCTCGCTTCTTTCCTAGGCCATCATCTCTATTACTCTCTCCTTGCTTCCCCATCTTGAACCCCTTATATGCCAATTCAATTCTACACCATCCTCTCCTTTTTGAGTCTTTTGACCTTTTATCCCCGAATCAACCTTGTCACTCAAAGTCTGAAGGTTGGATTATTCCAACCTTTTGCTTCTTTCACTTTCTCACCTGCTTCTGCACAAAACTAGAGAAAATCATGAAGTTATGCTGACCGAGGCCACTACCAGTTTCTGTTACACAATCTTAACAGAGCTCTTGCTATGGCAAAGCAGTCCTTTTGTACCTCTATAAACTCTTCACTATCCCATTCACCATAGCTTTCAAAACCATTTATTCTTCCTCAGACCTCCCCCTCCCCTCTTAACGGAGAGTCTCACCTAATATGTCACTGAAAAAATTTAAGCAATTAGCATCTCTATACAGATGATTCCTGTAATTATGTAGCTAGGCTTAGCCTCTCTCCTTACCTCTAGTGTTGAATTTCTATTTGTTGTATGTCTAGCATTATATATCCTGCAGATATCTTAACTTCAGTATGTCCCATCCTTAACAACACTCTCATTCTTTTCTTTTTTGCCTTTTGGAGGGCAATTGGGGTTAAGTAACTTGCCCAAGGTCACATGGCTAGATTTTTTTTGTGTGGGTGTTAAGTGTCTGAGGCTGGAACCAAACTTGGGTCCTCCTGACTCTGGGGCTGGCGCTTTACTCATTACGCCACCTAGCTGCCTCCAATTCTCATTCTTTATATTGGGTATGTTGTCAAGGCTTGTTGAATCTACCTTTGTAACATCTCTCTTACAGGCCTCTTTCTCTCTTCTTACACTGCCACCACCCTGACACAAGCCTTTATCACATAGTGCCAGGACTATTGAAATAGCCCAGTCACTAGGCTCTATACTTCATGTATCTCCCCACTCTAGGCATTTTCCACTCAGCTGTCAAATTGATCTTCCTAAAGCAGAAGCCTGTCCATGTCCCACTCCTCTCTCCATTCATTCGGCTCCTGTGGTTCCCTATCCACCCCAGGATCAAACATAAAATCATGCACTTGGCTTTTTAAAACCCTTCATAACCAGGCCCCTTCCTTCCTTTCCAGGCTTCTTATACCTTACTCCCTTCCAGGTACTCTACCATCCAGTGACTTTGGCCTTCTCTCTTTTCCTCACAGAAGACACTTTATCTCTTGACTCCATTCATTTTCACTGACTGTAATCCATACCTGTAATTCCTTCCCTGTCACTTCTATCTCCTGGCTTCCCTGATGTCTCACCTAAAATTCTATCTTCTGCATAAAACCTTTCCTGATACTTTATAACATTAATGTTTCCCTTCTACATTTTCTCCAATTTATCCTGTTTATATCTTGGTACATTGTCATTTCTATGTTATCTCCCCCATTAGATTATATGCTGTTTGAAGACAGACTATTTTTGCCCCCTTTTTGTATTCCCTGTGCTTATCTCAGTGCCTGACACACAGTAGGCACTTAAATACTCTTTGATTTAATTCATCTTAATAAGAAGAGTAATCAAAGAAATAAATTAGATTCATTAATAAAGTCCAACAAATTCTAAGTGTCTGAATTTATACCTAAAAACACTTGAATAAACTATAAACCATGAACAAAAGCTGTAAACATTTATGGTTGGCTGAAAGAAAAACTCACTACACAGTGTACTTCTCAAACTTGAACTTCATAAAAGTTGATGAGTTTGTTTGAAATATGGTACCAATTTATATAAAGCTGTTAAGCCCAGAGCCATGCCATAAAGAGGACTGCTATCACATCTTTGAGTGGCAGAACATAAAAAGGGTGTGAGTACGTGGCCTTTCCCCATGCTGGAACAGAGAATCACAGAAAGAGAGCATGCTTTGGAACTACTCAATCATCCAATATCTATATGCTTCCCTGCCACCCCTGGGTTTTGCTCATTTTCATTCCTTCAGTTATTTCCTGGGTCAACTGTAAGTAAAAATGTCATCTCCATGCAGTACTCTGTATAGCACAGCGTCTGGGAAGATAAGAAGACACCAAGTACCATCGTCAGCTGCGAGGCTTCAAAGAATACCTGACTTCTCTCTCTCTAGAAAAGCAATCAATACCATTTGATTTAGTAACACTCTACTATGCCATCTCCAATCCTCCATGGACTCTGGGACCTCAGCAAGGTGGCTGTTGGGTGCTCATTTCAATGAGGCAGATTATAACCCATCCTCGCCTGCTCTTCCAGCTGACCCTTGCCCATGTTAACCACAGCGCATCTAGCTAGCATACTGGGTGTCTGCCATAAATTCTTATCCCTGGAGCTGTTAGGACATGCTTTCTCCCCAATTTTCCATGTGCTGTATTCATCTGGGAATTTAAGTTCCAAGTGGAATAGAATCTTCATGGGGACAGGAACTCTTTTGGATTTCTGTCTTTATTTCCTCAGCACCTTGTCCACGGGAGGACACTTAACATTTGTTTAATATTCAATTTCTTTCTTTCTCGGGGTGGGGGAGTGATTTGTTATCCTCATACTGCAAAAACACCTGTGGCAAGCATCATAGCTCATGAGTTATCCTTCTTGCTTTTGGCCCATGACCTTCCCATCTTTTTCTGATCATCCCTTTCCACTGTTTATCCTTCCTAATACTTTATTTGTAATGTTTTGTGTCCTGATCTTGTTCATCATACACCTCTCCATTGCCCATGAGGTGACCCTCAACCTCATTTCTGCCGAGGCTTCCATGGTACTTGTTTTGATTGACATACGATGACGCTGGAAGAATATTAGCATGAAAAAGATGCTCCTTTGTTTTAGGGGAAAGCTTGAGGTCATTAAAACAACTGTGAAACTTAAACATCCATTGCCAATACAGTTGTTTAAAGCACATCTATATTTCAACTATGTATCTTTTCATTAGATCTTAAACAAAGGCTGCCAGCTTTGAGAGGGAAATGAACCAATCCAAATAAATGAGCTTTGCAATGTGCTCCCAGGGCCAAGAAAACTCTGACAGCCTTATTGATTGCTAAGATGAGGATATTTAGAAGAAAGAATCATATAAAACTGTGGGTGGACTGCCCAATTTAAATGTAAGAACTTTTCCCGGGAGCAATTTATGGATTTTTCAGAATCTACACATATCAGAAAGTCCAAATGACATGAATCCTGAGGTATAAGCTAACAACGGCGCTGACCTTTGTGCTTAAAAAAAAGGCTGAAATGTAGGAAGATACTATGACATTGTGGAAATATGAGACCAGTCCTGAGCTTTGAAAAGGGCTAGAAATATTCCCAAGAAATTGCACTTAAATGTTAAGTATACCCTGGAAAAGAAAGGAGAAAGTATGAAAAAGAAACTTGGTGAGGTTTTGTTGGATAGTGACAGGCTGAATGATCCTGACAACTCCACACAGGTTGTGTCCATATACGTTATCGATCTGCCTGAAGTCTGTGGTCAGATTCAGGCAAAGGACAGGCATTGTTTTTAACAGGGTGCCAATTAACTGCTGCAACTGTTCCTCCATCCCCCATTTTCAGCAAGTTGTTTCAGCATCATATAACCCTAGGCATATAGTAACTGTTTATCCACACAAACTAAGTTGTTTTTTTCTTTTTTGGAGAGGGGAAAGGGAGCTGGGAGTCAGGATGAGGCCATTGAAGTCTTTTGGCTATGAGGAAGGGGTTAATAATGAAGTTTTGTTATTTGATTGTTTCAAGTAACCATTTGTTGAATTAAATTCAGAAAAAAACAATGAAGTGGGCTATGTTCATTAAAATATCCAAAGGGAAGAAATGAGGATGTTACCAAAATGACTTAATTCCTTCCTGACTCACTTCCCTGGATACTGCAGATGAAAGACATATTTGGTCTATATTACAGAATTGTGATCTTTATTGCCTGTTTCATGCCCCATGTGTAGACATTAGCTACAGTGTGACAGGGGCCAAGCAGCATCCTATTTTCTGTAGTTTTATAAGCATTAGGCCACATAAACTCTGAGGAAACCTTGCCTATGTTCCTTCACTAATTATGTGTTATTGAGAGAAGAAGAAAGGGAAATATTTAATAAATTCTATACCCACTTCATTCTACCATTTCTCTAGTGATGACACTGTCTGACTTTCTCTATCAGTTCATTATCTGCCTGTCTTGGAGCTGCTAATGAGCCTGTGGTAAACTAATCCTATTAAGGACCCAATGCCCCAGAACTTTCCCCCTAGATCTTTGTCGGGAGTAGTCAGCCAAGTAAATATCACACTGAACTCTTCTATATTAACACCTGTGTTTCTGTGTCTAGATATGTGTGGATACATATCTATTTGTCTATCTTTGTATATATAGATATGGCTATACATGTCCACATCTGTGTGTATATAAACACATGTACACACAGATGTGTTTGTATATATGTAAGTGCATGTACATATATGCAAACACATATTCTGTTGTCTAAAACAGAAAAACTTGATGGGAATGGTCAACTACATAGGTTTATCATAGATTAATCAAGAGAATGTCTTAGTTTTGTAAAAAAAAAAAAAGCAAACAAGCAAATGAATTTTAAAATGACTCCTATATAGCGTAATTTGAGTTATTAAACATCATTCTAACACTGTGAGACAAGAGACAAGTAACTTTTACACAAAAGAGTACTGCCCTGTTAATAAATGGAAAACGGCCTCTTTGCTGCAGTCAACATTTGGGCTCAGTTATTTTTCAACTTTCCCAGTGAGGGAGCAGTGAAATGGGATCTATCACCTCATCCAAACAACTAGAAAATAACTGGGTGCCACATATTAATTTCCTTATTGCCATGTATTGCTAAGTAGACATACTGGTATTGCTGCTAAACATGAATGTTAGAAGATGATACCAATGATTTAACAGTGGCAGGAAAGAAAGTTCTATGGGAGAGTATGGAAATTACCTTCCATAATATTGAATTGAAAAGATTAGTGACATTCTTTAAGCAGAAGCAATACCTGGACTGGAACCCTGACTCTTCCAGTTACTACCTTTGTGACTTTGGATGAGTCAGTTAACCACTTTGAGTGTCAGTTTCCTCATATGTGAAATTAAAACTAAATCACTCCTTATGGTATTCTAGGTCATCGATGGATCCTTTTATTTCTACCCTCGTTATTTTCAACCCTCGTTGGCACTTCATGCATTTGTCCTCCATAGATTTATCTTGAGAATCCTTCTTAACTCTGTTTTTGTTTCCACAGCCTTTTAGGCAGGCAGCCCCCCGATGATTTTTACTTGGTGTGTAAAATTGTTTTCCCGGTTATTCCCTCTGCCACGTGCACTAAATTCTGCCTTTTCCAGCATCATCCTAGAGGTTACTCTCCATTCTTTTCTAGTTGGTGAGTCAATGAGCATTTATTAAGTACCTATTATGTGCCAGGGGTGTAGATGGGCTAAACCAGGTTGAGGATGATCAAGGGGTCTCAAAACCATCTTTGAATTAGGGGATATCTACCTCAAGTACACGAAAACTTCCTCTGGTAGGATGGGTAGATGAGAACAATTTGTTCTAAGGGTCACGAAGGCAGCTGAAGCAGGCATTGTAGAGTGCTTAGAGCCTGGTTATACATTGAAGACTCTAAGATCATCCACTTAAACTCAAATCATCACCAGTCATCTTGACTCTGTCCTGCCACTGGCCTCTGATGACTCTAGAGTAGAGAGAGTGAGGCTGATGACTTTGTATAACTTTGCCTTACTTAAATCAAATTTATGCATGAATAAAAAGACATTTCCTGGAACATTTCACCCCTTTTGCCTATCTCAAAATTCTGTGGTGATAGGCATGTGATTAAGTAGCAGGTTTGGATACACTAGGAGCTGCAGTCACAACCCTGCACCCAGGCAGCCCAAGCCATAGGATTGTCTTCTCACTGGAGGCAGCAGTGGGATTCAGCAACTCCCTGGGTGTTTGAGCAGCCTTTTAAGGATGACGCCGTTCACCTTCTGATATGAGGAAGGGGCTAGAAAAGGTGGTCTAAAATTATCTGCTTACCCAATCCTGGCCTAATTACTGCAGCAGGTCCTTGATTCCATGCTGCAGTAGAAACACACAAAAAAGTACAAAAACTTACAGAAAGATGATTCCACTCATCATTGACACATGGAATGTGTGCACACTTATACACATCCCAAAATCCAGTAGACCTGAAAGATGGACAGCTCTGGTTGCAAGAGAACTCAGCAGGTATCACATCCAAATAGCAGCCCTGAGTGAAGCAAGACTGGCAAATGAAGACCAGCTTACTGGAGTCAGGGCTGGATACACTTATTTTGGAGTGGCCTCAGTGAAGGGGAGCACTGTGAAGCTGGTGTAGGTTTTACAATAAAAAGTAATATAGTCACCAAACTTGTGTGTCTACAAGTAAATTATAGGCTCATGACAGCGTGATTGCCACTTGAAGAAAAATGCCACACTACCTTCATCAGTATGCTCCCACCATGACAAACCCTAATGAAGACAAAGAAAAATTTTATGAAGACCTGGAGACCCTTATCGTCAATGTGTCCAAAGAAGACAAGCTTGTAATTCTGGGTGACTTTAATACTAGAGCAGGCTCAGACTACCAGACATGGCAGGGGGTCCTTGGGAGGAATGGAGTTGTAAACAACAACAGAAATAGTCACTTAGTACTGAAGACTTGTGCATCTCATGACCTTCTCATCACCAACACTGTCTTCCATTTACCTAACACAATAAAACTTTGTGGATGCACCCTTGCCACAAACATTGGCTATGTGATTGTTAGGAGAAGAAACAGACAGGATGTGAGAGCAATGAAGGCAATGTGTGGCACAGAGTGCTGGACTGATCATAGACTTATCCTCTCCAAGCTAAATATTTGCATTTAACAAAAGTTGTGACCCCAAGGTAAAACGAATACCAGAAGAATTAATGTCAGCATATTAAAGTGCCCCTCTGAGCAGGAAAAATTTGTTGTCAAATTGAAGGGAAAGTTGAGCCAACACACAGTTGGCAACAGTGGAACAGAAAAGTAGTGGGCAGCTTTCAGAGATTTGGTATACAGCACTGCATTTGCTCATCTAGGTCAGAACTCTTGCAAACATCAAGACTAGTTTGATGAAAATGATGGGGAAATTCAGAACTCCACAGGGTTTACCAGAAGGATGGTTCATCTATCTGTAAGAAGGCAGCAAGCATTTAATTCCATTAAAAGTAAAATACAAGCAAAGGTTAGAGAGATGCAGGATACTTGGCTCAGTAAAATGGCAGATGAAATTCAGTTTTATGCTGATAGATAAAAATCAAAACCACTTTTATGATGCCTTGAGGGCTATTTATGGGCCAAAGAAATATGTTGTATCTCAACTACTCACTGCTGATGGAGCCACATTGATTAGTGATAAGGACATTGTCCTAGAATGAGGGGCTGAACACTCCCATGGTGTTCTCAACAGACCATCATCAATCAATGCTGAAACCATTGGCTGTTTCCCTCAGGCTGAAGTCAATCCCTCCCTAATTGAAGTTCCAACTGAAGAAGAGGTTTTGAATGTTATTAGGCTCCTTTCCTATGGAAAAGCATCTGGTGCTGATTCTGTTCCAACTGAGACTTACAAGGTGAAGGGTTCATTGCTCATACAAAAGCTGATTGAAATTTTCCAGGTTATATGACCAGAAGAGTTTATCCCCCAGGAGTTCAAGCATGCCTCCATTGTCCATCTCTATAAAGATAAAGGATATAGATTGTCCTATAACGATCACAGGGAGGGTCTTCCTTTTAGTCCTTGCTGGAAAATTGATGGTAGATTCTTCAACTTTAAAAAGCCAAGACTAAAGGGGAGCAGGTGTTGGTGCAGGATGTTTTTTGTCTGCAGATGATTGTGCACTCCAAGTAGCCTCTTAAGCTGAGATGCAACAAAGTGTTGGTCATTTCTCTGCTGCTCGTACTAATGTTGGCTTAACAATAAACACCAAGAAAATACAGGTGCTCTATGAGCAAAGCAGAATTAAAGTAGTTCAAAAGAGACACGCGATGTGGAAATGATGAGGATTCACCCCAAATGTTTACATGGACTTGTGTACCCAGCCTATCCTAGAGCATTTCAAGCTCATGTTGGTCTGATCAGCCATAGCTGGACACACTCTGACTTGACCCTAACATAGTGACATCATTTTGGTCCTCTTCAAGAATAAAGGACAACAACCAACCATGTTCCAGGCACTGTGCTTAGTGCCAGGAATGCAAAGAGAGGCAAAAGAGTCTCTACTCTCAAGAAGCTCGCCTCCTAAGGAGGAAGACTACATGGAAGCCGCTATGAGCGAACTATGTACAAAGAAGATATATACTGGGCCCCAGAGGGAAGACAATAACGTTAATGTCTTGCGACCAGATATCCCCAAACTTGGCAGACTTTGAGGTCTGACCCAGTGACAGATGTTATGTCCATCATCTGAGGACAAGCCTAGTTAAGTTTGTTCATCACAATTATGTCAAACACAAAGTGATTTTTTTTTGTCTGTAGCTACTCACTAAAATCATTAACTAAGGTGTAAGGTGCTAAAATTTCCATCAATGAAAGGAATCTCCACCCTAATGAAATTAAAATCTTTGAAGTCACAAAGGAATATTACTTGCCCCAATTCTTCCCCAGCCCCCAACAACACAGATTACTGCTACCTCTTATACTGAGGGATTTGATGAGCATATCCATATCCACTGTGGTTATAGGCTTCTAATTGTATAGACTTTGATCTATCCTCACCCATATCTGCTCTCTGAAGAGGAAAAAGTCCAATAAAATTGATGACTGATAGGAGTCCACCATTCATGACATACATCCTTGTGTACTTTCTGATACTGTGATATTCAACTAGTAGGGTAGGATGTACTGAAAACTTGCTGAAAAAAACAATAAAGTAACGTACAAACAGTCAGTGTAGGGATAGGCTTGTTTAGTGGGGCAGCACAGAGTTTTCTTAAGCCCAGCCTCATTAAACATCTTTATTTATGATCTACATTAGTAGAATAGAAAGCATTTAAAAATAAATTTGCATACGATACTAAATTGGGAGGCATCCCAAAGAAGAACTGGAGGGAGGGAAAGAATACTAATGAGCCTACAGAGGTTGGATAACAAGGTAAAAGGGAAGAAAATGCGGTTCAACTTAAAGATAAATGTAATAGATTTGATCTTTAGGGGCCATATAAGAAAGGAGTGCTTTAAATAGACTCAAAGAGGGGAAAATAATTCTGGAAGACAAATTGTGATTTAAAATACTAAAGAATATTGAAGACTTTGAAACTCTGACCTAAGGGGCAGAAAATAGGGTACTCAGTAATCCTTTAAGTAAACATTCATAGTGTCTTGCAAGGTTCGGTGGGTTTAACTGTCCTTCCAATGGAAGGTGGCCCATGAGGGCATCCTTTCTTTGGAGCTGGAAGGAGAATTGGACTGAATAGAGAAGGGTAATATTTCATAGTTTATATACACACATGCACACTCATGTATAAAAGTTCTTAATTTATGGCATCCCTTTAGTCTTTAAATTTAAACAAATTCATATTGCTCGAAGTAATCAGAGATACCCATGACTGGCATATAACTAGGGGTGGCAATCACTAGTGTAGACAAATCATCTGACTGGTGACTGGATATTAGAGTAGATTACAAATGGAATTATAACTCAGTATTTTTGTATTCAAGGCAAATACTGCACCATAAACTTTGCCTGGGGCAGGTGGGTGGAAGTGTAGCTTCATTTGAAGCCCATTTTCAAGGTGGGAAATAGAGACTCTGGGTTGCTGATGCAAGTTGAGGTCATTGCTAGTTGGAGAGGAAAGCCAAAGTTTACCTCAGCCTGCCATGAATTGCTTTCTATTTGAATAAATTCTTCTTGCTATGTAGGTTCTAAGTTTAATTATTTCCAGTTGATGAAGAATTTCCGGTGGTCTTGCTTCCCTCCAGATTTAGCACCTTGGAGCAAAATCCTGATTACCAAACTATCATGATCATAGCTCTGCACATAAAAGTACCTTTGCATCTTCTGCATGTCACAAGTCTCCAGCAGTCTCTCACTGTGTTTCTTTCTTCCCAAATGATGGTGGTTATGGAACAGAAAAACATTGGCCCTGGGGACATATGCAAAAGTAGGTAACTGGTGTCTCAAATGTAGATTTATTCTGTGTTGCCTTATAATTTCCCAATGGTCATGTGTATCCCCTGAACTCCTGATCCTGTCGTCGGCTGTTCCTGTGATCTACAGTGGCATTGTGGCATCTGTGTACTCCGAGACCCTATCATAGTGCTATATTTCACTGGAGCCTCAGCTTTCTCATGGCAGGTTACCATTATATTTCATCAGAGCTTAGCCAGTGGTGCAGGAGTCCCAGAGAGGGTTTCTAAAAGCTTGAAAGAAAGAAAAAGTCTATGCTTTATGAGGTGAGATGGAGAGGTATGGCTCATGGAAGGCTAATACTTCTTAACATGGGAATGATGGTTAAAATACAATAGATGCTGGTCATTTGGACCTTCCTAGCTTCTACTCACTACACAATACAAGAGGAAAAAGAACAAATATTTATTAAGTACCTTCTGTGGGCAGAACAACATTCTAGGCCCTGGGGAGGAGGAGAGACCCAAAGCTTAAAGAAGAAAAATCCCCTCCCTTGTTGAGTTTGCCATCTGATAGTCTAATACACCAGCATAGATAATGACTGATACCCAGTATTATACAATAAATTGTTATTAGAGAGTTATAAAGTATGGGGTAAGGAATGAGAGGCAAGGTCATTGCCAGCTTGGGGGATCCTAGAAGTTTTCATGTAAGAGGTGGTATTGGAATTGGCCTTTAATGGACAGGTAGAATGAATATGAGCTATTGTATATGATTCTACAGTCAGTACTGAATAAATGGGTTCAAATTCAGCCTTTGATATGTATAAGCTAGGATAAATCATTTAACCTTTTGGAAAGCCAGTCAGCTAACACACCAAGTTATAAATTGTGCTTTGCTTCCAATGGAGGAAGATTTACATACAACACACACACACACACACACACATATAGGTCTTAGGTATATTGATATAATATGACAGTAAGGCCTTATGGGAGATGGGCTTATGGAATTGGAAATAATTATTATGCATTGATAATAATGATTATGTATTTAGGCCCTTGCCAAATTCCTTAGAGTCACCTCAGGATAAATTCAACCCTCCTGATAGTGACTCCCAGGAAACAGAGATCAACCACAGAAGACCCCAGGGCCTTGGGAGACCAGTCAATTCCTTGGGGCCATTCATTGATTTAGGTCATATGTGGATGGCCCTGTATCCATCTGACAAAACCCTGGAGTCATATCAAGTCCCATAAAGAGATAAACAAATCTCATTAAAATTTCAGAATCAACACACTCATTTTGTGATCACCATGGGCAGGCATTATTCCTACTGTCCTTTTGTTACTGACCACAGGAAAGTTTAATTTGGGTTCTAATCTCAGCTCAATAAGTATATGGTATAGTCAAAAGACCACTATTTCTGTAACTAGAGGACAAAATAATAAATTGTATCTCTGAGCCTGACTACCTTTGTGACTTTGAGCAAATCATTTAACCTCCCTAAGCCTCAATTTTCTCACCTATAAAATAAGGAAGTTGAACTAAATGTCTTCTGAAGTTCCTTCTAGCTGTAGATCTAGGATTGCATAAAAGTAGATTATAGTTGGAGTCAGAAGACCTGAGTTTATTTTTGTTACCCTGCTTATTATCCATGTGACCTTGGAAAAGTCATTGAAGTTGTGTAGGTCTCATTGTCTTCACCTATAAAATGAGGGTGTAGCATTTGTTCACGGGCAGCTAGGTGGTGCTTCAGTGGTTAGAATACACAGTGTGTATGTGTGTGTGTGTGTGTGTTTAATTTCTGAGACACAGCTGAAAGTGACTGAACAACAAAGGACTTGATTTCTAAGGACTCTTCTGACTCTAGATCCCATGGTCATCCATGTATGCTAAAAGACCCAGAGCAAATTTCTTAATAGCTCTGAACCTCAGTTCCCTCATATGTAAAAGGAAAAAGTTGTGAGCTGGTTAGGCAGTGACTGTTCTCTGTTGCATGGTTCCCTCTAAACACCACCTGTATTCCCAGAATCTTTGTCCTGGGATATGATATTTTATAGTGCGATGCTGAGAGTGGCCTGCCTGGAGATAAGACTGGAAAGCAGGTCTCGGAAGGGGCTAAGGCTCTGATTTTGCATCAATACATGGTGCAAATATATGGCCTGCCTTGAACTAGAAGGTTGAGCATCTTTGTCTGGCAACTTCCCAAGATGGGTTCTGAGTAAAGTGGAAGAAACTGTGGGACTCAATGCCTATAGCAACAATTCACTTTTCTCAGTCTTGATTGTGTATCTACTATGTGCCAGAATAAGATAGTCCCCATCCTCAGAGAGCATGTGTGTGCATGTAAATAAGTAAATACAAAATCTAAATTATGTAGGGAGGGCTCTAACAATGGAGAAAAATGGCCTCATGTAGAAAATGATACATGAACTGAGCTTTGAAGGAAATTAGAGATTGTAAGATCTAATAACCATGAGGAGGCAGAATATTCTAGGCATGATTTCAACTGGTACAGAGGCATAGGTGGGAGGTGGAAATTTGTCTGGAATGATGTCTTTGATGGAGTAATTTGAGATTAATCTGGGAGAAGTTGAAGCCAAATTATAGAAGGTTTCATCCACCAAACAGAGGAAGTTTTTTGTCTTTATCTTTGTTTTTAATTTCATCCCACTTGCCTAAGTGGGAGCCACTGAGCGTATAGAGCAAAAGAGCTAAGTTAAGGTTTGGAATGTTTATAGGAACTTTATTTTCTATGCTTCTTTTTGCAAAGTGTTTGCTTTTCCATTAGCCTTTTAAGAAATGTTCATTTGGAGCCATCCTAACCCTGGTTTACCTAAAGTGAAAAGGAAAGGGATTTTTCCACATCCCAGGCAAACTTTCCTGGTGGTCAGTCCTCTTGAAAACAAGTGGAACGCTGCCAGCACCCTGAACAACTCTGGATAACAGAAAGTCTTGCTGGACCCAAGAACAAGTAGTGAATATAAATCCAAGACAGGAAGGATCTGTTGCAGCTCTAGGTGCTGATTTCTGGGGCCATTTCCTAAGGACATAGAACTAAGGAATGGGAAATATGAGATGAAGAAGGGGACCAAAGATTTGTTGCCACTACTTTTGCCCAGAGAGGAGTCCTCTGAACCTTTGAGTGGGGGCTGTAGAAGTGACCAAAAAGGAAAACTGGGGGAGGGGAGGTCTTGTTCAGGGACTTTTGGAATTTCATTCCATGCCCTACCTGATATTGAGGTGTGTGTGTGTGTGTGTGTGTTTAATTTTTAAGATACAGCTACCCATTAGTCTTCTAAGAATATAAGAAAATTAAATATTTTCTTCACTCCACTGGGAAGGAGAAATATCTGAACTGAGTTCTTAATGGCCCTATGAGGTTCGTACTCTTAATTAGCTTTTAAGCCTATTGACATTGACACATGCAATATTTTGTTTATTTGCTATTTAACCTGCTGCTTCTGTGCATCCCTTTCCCCAAATGCCCTGTGGCTATCATAGTTTTTTTTTCTTTTTCAGAAATAAAAATAAGGTGATAAAATGATATATGTCTTCCCTCAGGGAAAAACAAAAAACTGAATCCAGCACTCGAGAATGAGAGAGAAGAGAAGAATGCTTCTGGGGTGTCAGCTGAAGCAACCAGTGATTTCAACCAGGATTGCAAAGCTGGACCAGTCATCCACATCTGTGTGAGCCAAGAGGCCAATGGTCCCCAAACACCCTTCAAGCATATAAAAATTGGAAGGAAAAAGAATATCTAGTACATGATTTAAGATTTCTCTCTTTTGTGTCACCAAATGAGGTATTATATTGTGTGTCTGATAAGTATAGGAATGGCTAAGAAGAAGGTGGAAGATCAGCAAAATATTGGCAGGTATGAATAAATACTCTTCATAATTTGACCCAAACACTGGCTGTGCACTTCCCGGAGAACCTAGATGGCCTTGCACTCAGAAAGACATCATGTATCTTGTTTTATAAAAAGTGAATCCATTGGCAAAGCACATACAAAAAAGAACTGTGATGAGATGACTAACGTCACAGCCAGCCTCTGTGAGAGTCACTTTTCTCTCAACTGTAGCGCCTCCTGCTTCCGTTACTCAGACTCCCTTTGAACTGGACAGATATTGGAAACTAGTGTCAAAAGTTAGGATAAATTAGACTCTGAGAGATTGTGCATTTTCTGGCCTCAGAGAGATCTTTGACACCTAAAAGAAAATTATATGTATGAGCATCACAAGAAAACAAAGACGTTAGAACAGAAGATGAGGAAAATTGGGCAGAGCCAGTAATTTCCTGAAATCTACAAATGGTAGGGGGAAAGGAGGTTTCTTGCTTTTGCTCCCATCATTGATTAATCCTGCTTTTTCTGTGGCAGTGCAGCATGCACATGTACAAGAAAGAAAAGCATGAAAATGCGCTTTCTCTGAAAATTTCTAAAGTATTTAGATGCAATTAGATGAATGAAAGGAGAGATGAAGGAGACAGAGACAGGGAGCAGGGAAAAGGAGAGGAAAGGGGAGGAAACTGGCATGAAAGAAGTTGTCTTTGGGGAGTGCAAGCAGTAATTTGCACTTATTATCAAGTCATTTTCATGACAATCTACCGATGTGACTCCCGAGTAATGAGAGACAACATGTGTAGAAATTTTATATATAATGTATATACACATGTATACATACACTCAATAATATACACCACACCTATATGCGTGTGGTATATATTATATATAGAGAGAGAGAGAGGAGAGAGAGTATGTATATATACATACATATATGTATATGGAAACAGGTAGGTGGCTCAGTGAATAGAGTGAGATGGACACACACACATGCACACATGTGTATGTATGGAGGCAGTTACATGGTTAAGTGAATAGGATGGTGGACCTGGAGTCAAGAAGACCCAAATTCAAATCTGGCCTCATATACTCACTAGTTGTGTGAAATCAGGCAACTTATTTAGCCTCTATTTGTCTTAATCCACTTGAGAAGGAAGCAGCAAACTGTTCCAGTATCATCTTTGCCATACAGACACACATACGTATCCATATATACACACACATACATATATACATATGTGTATACATATATACATATGTGTGTGCACATGTATGGTTGACCTATTATTTATATATGTATATATACACACATATGTGATTTTTTGAGCTGATCAATTATCTTTAGTACTGAAAGAATACAGTGTTTGAAGAAAAGTCACTAAGTGGACTATTTTAATATCTAAGAAAAAATGTTTGAGGAAATTTTTTTGAAGTAGAAATAAGTGAAAAATTTCACTACACAAAATTCATTCCCCTCCCATTACTCATTAATAAACCAACAGTTTTTCAGGGAATCACATTCTATCTGAAATAGCATTAGAGCATGAAAGAGAATTACAATAACATGTATGTGAGTATGTGTATATACATGTGTATATATGTATGCATATATACATATGTGTGTGCATATATTACCCAAAATTTATTGCTATAACTTTTCAACATTTACAGACAATTGCTGTGTTACTGTTCTTTTCATCTACATTATTGTTGTTATGCATGTTATTTTTTCTAATTCTGCTTACTTTTATATTACATCACAGAGATCTTCCCATGATTCTCTGTATTCACCATATTAATTGTTTCTTACAACACTCTAATATTCCATTGAATTCCTGTAATGGTCTACATTTAGCCATTTCCCAATCTGGGCATATACTTGATTTCCATTTCTTTGGAACAATTTCCAAGTGTATATTGAATGCCTAAGAGGTACCAGGAATTTTTCTTCGTGACAAAAAACAAGCAGCCTTTTCCTTCAGGGAGCTTATATTCTTTTGGAGAAAATATTATTACACAGATAGGAAGAAACAAAATGTGTGCAAGGAACTGCAAACTACTTTGGGATAAGGAAAAGGGTCATTGAAATCTGAAGTGGGGTTAGTTAAAACTTTCCATAGGACATACCATTTGAGGTGAGCCTTGAAGAAAAGTAATGATTCCAAAAAGCAATAACGAGGAGGGACAGCTTTCTAATCATAAGTAACAGCCTATCCAAAGGCACAGAGGCAAGAGATTAAATGTGTGTGAGGAACACAAATAGACCAGTTTGGAGTTTAGAGTGTATGAGAGGGGCTGATGGGAAATCAGTCTGGAAAGCTAAACTAGAATAACATTGTGAATGGTTCTAGGATAGCTTTGAAGACTAGCTTGTCATAGTCCAAGCTAACTTGTCCATGAAGTTGGTTTATCCTAGTAAAAATAGGGCATCACTGAACCCTCATTGGACCATAGGTCCAGATATTGAGGCTTGAAATGGAGCTCAGAAACCATCTAGTCCAACCTGCTCATTTTACATAGATGTTACACATATGAGGAAATTGAAGCACAGAGAGAACAAATGATTCATCCAAGGATACAAAGGTAGTAAGTGGTTGATCCATACCTTGAACCTAAGTCATCTGATTACCAACAAAGACCATGCTGCCTTTCACATTGCTTGAGAGGGAGGTGACATGGTCAGAGCTATGCTTTATCAACTCCAGTCAGGCAGCTAACTTGCCCATTCTAGTCAGGGGATCAATTTCTTCAAGGGCAACGCTTCTTCTGTATGCTAGTAAGGAATACGAGAAGGTGTGAAGAAACTGGCATTTCTCTAGCATATGGAGTTCCCCACATAGGTTCTCTTTCCACTGAGCAGATCACAGCTCTTCAGTATCTTAATAGGTGAATCTAAAGGAGCTATTAGAGGTAGACAGAGGTTTAGGGACTAAACCAGAGTCACGTAGCTGTTAGGGGTCAGATGTTGGCTTTGGACCCATGTTTTCCTAACTCTAAACTTAGCAGTACCCACCATGTAATACCTCTTCAATAAGGAATACAAATACAAATATATCAAAACATAATTATTGGGCAACTCCAAAAATTTCAGTATGCTTTTATTTGGCCTTTGTGCCAAAAGCTGTTATAGTAAGAGACCAAGTATACCAATAGAGCAAATAAAATAGTACATTGGCAAAAACAAAGAAAATCATTCCTTGATTTGGATTCTGATTTGATTTTTCTCCCAAAAAAACAACAACAAAAAACATTTGAAATATTTGAAAGATCATTGCCCAGCTTTGGATGTCAAACTGCTTTGTTCTGGAGACTGTGTTGACATGATATAATCAAACTGACGATTTTATCCTCAGTTCCTTTAGAGAGTCACGGTAATAGCTGATCACACCTGGAAGATCACAGAGTCACACCCACAGCCATCTAGTTGAAACTGCATCTGCCCAAGAGTCCCCTCAACAACATCCCAACATGTAGTCATCCAGTCTTTGCTTAAAATCTTCTGCTCAAAAGGATACTACTAACTCCAGAGGCAGCTTGGTTTATTTCAGGAGGGCTTCACTTGTTATGAAGTGTTTTCTGCCATCAAGCCTAAGTTTGAATGTTTGGAATTTATTGCTCCTAGTTCTGCCTCTGGGAATAAACAGAATTGTCTAATTCTTCTTCTTCCAATTATAGCCTTTCAGTTACTTGAAGATAGCTATCATATCCTCATCCTCTTGCTCCCTAGCCCCCATCTTCTCTCATTGCAGGTTGTTCTGATGGGGTCATTCATGCAGCTGAAATAATTGGGCCACTATTGCTTGAGGATATTTTTTCTAACACACTGTCTTGAAAGTCTTATAAAAGTTCTCAAGCTTTCAAGAAATTTGCACAGCATAGATGTGAGCAGTTATTACTGCTGGGCAACCTTAGAGCTAGAAATGGCACTATCCCTCCTGGCTTCAAAGTCAGCACCTCCTTTTCTCTGATCAGTGTACCCTACCTGCTGCTTTGAAAAATGTTTCTAGACAAGCATGCTTTTGTTTTCAATCTTAGCTCATGCACTTTCAATGCTCCCAAATCAAATATATATATATGTAATATACATATATACATACTATATATACATATATATATATATTAAGACACCTCTGCCTTATTTAGCCTATTCTTTGTTTACATAGATCCAGTGTCCTTGGAGTGAATGGTGCAGAGATATTATTCATTTCTAAAAATTATACCCTGTTCTCTTATGAGGACTCAAGGCGAAAATGCATACTTCAAGTACTAGATAGAGAGAAATCCAGAAAATGAACTGCCTGACATGCCAGATTGCTTTTCATGTAGGAGATCTGCCCTTTCTGGAATGCCATCCCTCTTCATCTCCACTCAAAGAATCTCTACTTTCTTTCAAAGTACAAGCCAGGTTCTCCCTCCTACCGTAGTCTTCTTCTGCCTACCTTCACCCGTTCTCCCAACCATCACCCATTCACTGTCTTCTTGAAATTAACTCTGGTTACTTTTCATATACTTTATACTTATTTACTTACCTACATGTTATATCCCTCCAGTAGAATGGAAACTCCTTGAGGGCATGGACTATTTCATTTCTGTCTTTGTGTCCCTAGCATTAACCAATGTTTGTTGAAATAAATAGAAAATAGATATTTTGTACGTAACATTCAAGTTCTAATTCTGAGGGCATTGGTGGCAGAATTCTTACAAGGTAAAAGTTCCTGTTGGTCTTAACACAATGAGATGTGATCTTTAATTCAATCACAGCTAATATACTTTGAGCTTCAAGGAGGGAGGGAAGATCATTTAATATTCCCAGCTAATTTCATTTTTTCTCTTTGTTTTCTTGATCTATTTGATAATCTTCTTTTATCCTGTGATGCCAACAAGCTGTTTTTTTACTGAACTTCAAGTAAATGAATGAATGAATGAATAAATAAATAAATTAAAAGGGAAGAAGAGAGAAAGAAGACCACCACTGCCAACGAAAAATGAGGCTTACCATAGGTCATTATTCTTGTTCATAGTTTCTAAATTGGAAAAGTGCTTTCTAACTTGGCTTGCCTGAATGTGTGTTATTTAATTTTCATGTCTCCATTTATGACCCTTGATCTTATTATTTGTCATGGGGATGAAAACAATAATTCTAGTTTATGTTATTTGCCCTGCTTAACATTCCTATAGGAACCTTTCCCTGTTGTTTTTGGTGATAGAAAGCAATTGCCAAAGTGCTCTTCTGATTAACTGAATTCCCTGCTCTTCAACACATCGGATCAATCAAAATGACAAATAGGAACATGAAAATCACAATGCTGATTATGCTTACAGTTATGCAAAGGGAAAGGCGCATTTTTGACAATATAAGTTAGCTAAGATATAATGGGATGGTTTTTCATTGCCAATCTGTTGTTTAGTTACCAAATATAGAAAACAAGACAACCGACAGATTGAAGAAAGAAAAATGCCATCACCTGTTTGATATCCTTATCTAAAAATTCCAGTAGAGTTTTCAGAAAGAGTAATTTGTTGTTCCTTTTGATACAATTTGATTAACAGTTAAGAATCATTTTCTAGGTTTCCCAGATGCCAACGTGACATTCCTAACCTGAGTTTTGGATCATGCCATTCCACTGCTCCAAAAGCTTTATTGGCTCTCTCTTGCTTCCAGAATAAGATACAACATGTTGTGTTTGGCATTTGCAGCTCTTCCCAGTCTGGCTCTAACCTATCTTTCCCAGCTGATTTTGCATAACTTCCCCTTGTGCATTCATCATTACAGAAAACAAACAAACAAACAGCTTCCTTGTTGTTTCTTATATGCAACATTTTATCTCCTGCTTTCATGCTTTTACACAGGCTATCTTGTCTTCCTTGAATGCTTTCCTTCTCCTTTCTAATTCCTGAAATTTTTAGCTGCCTTTCAGGCATAGCTCAAATATCACATACTTCAAGAGGGCTTTCCCCATTCATTTAGATATTAGCACTCTTCCTGGCCCACCCGTTCCCTTTACTTTGTATCTACTCTGTATGCATTTTGTGTTTACTCACATGAACACATGTTGTCACTACTGCTATCACCTCCTCCCTCCATCAAGATTGTAAGCTCCTAGAGAATAAGAACTGCTTGGGTCTTTGTGGTCCCAACACTGAGCAGTGTAGAGTAAGTCTTAAGAATGTTCGTTCAATTGAATTATTTAGCTTTTGTGAAGATATCTGAAAAAACAACTTTTCTCACATCTCCTAAACTAATAGAAAGGCATGTTTATGTCTTTATGATAGACCTGGGTTCAAGTCTTTACCTTGGCCTAAGATTGTGACCCTTAACCTCTCAGTGTCTTAGGCAACTCTTTTAAGACTGGAAGTTAAAGAATGCTCACTGACTGATTGATGGGTTGACCAGGCCTTCCCCAAACCAATAAAATCATAAATCTGAACCAAGTGAACGGGCTGCACTGAAAGGAAATTCAAGAAGGTTGGTCAGTTTCTTTACCACAAGTTTAAAAATATAATCAATGTCCAGAGCAAAAGTGATCATTTGATTGTAGACAGATGTTACTAGGGAAGATATCAGGAGAACCGGCTTGTAGTCTCAGGCAGTAGTTTTCTAGAGCAACTTGGACAAGTGATCAATCCCACTGAGCTTTCACTTTGTCATCTGCAGAATGATGCTTACCTCACATTTGTAAAGATAGGCCTCAGAGTTAGGATTAGTTAATGATCAGCGATTTCATTGATAATGGGGACTCCCTCCAGTAAGGAGTATCATAATTGTTTCCATTTTCCCATAAAGCTACCATTGAAAATTGGCCTAAATGCTCTGTAGTCCGTTGTCTGTGTCTCCTCCTGTTCCTTGAGTGCTAGTACAGGCCCAGGGTGCCTACCTAGGATGCATTGCTATTACTAAGAGTATGGCCAAACCCCTTTTCTGGTATAACATTTCCTGCATGATTTATTGTATGACATTTTTTGAAAGCAAATCATTGCATTGACTATAGGATATAGCCTTTATATACCTTCCTTGCATTTCTCTATTGCCTTTTGTGTTCTTCACCATTTGTTTTTCTCAGATCAAGTGTACCTGACTTATATATCATAGACAGAGCTTTTTGACAGTCTGGTAAAATCAATGAATGCCTTCTCAGAAGAAAACAATTATGTTGCTTGCATTCATAATTGAAGGAAATTCTAAATTTCATTTAGAGTGTTAGTGAAAATAGATATAATTGTTTTTCCCATGCATATTTATAGATTCTGTGGAATCACTCCATGAACTCATAGGCTAAGAACCTCTGCTTCAGACATTATAGTGGTCCATCATTTATAACTCTATGACGTCACTGGAAGAATATCAGTGATTACAGACAAACAGCAGCTTTGAAAGTTGCGTAGCAAAAGCAAACTGTACATAATAGAAAATCATAGTTTTCATGTGCAATTTCATTTTTTGTGCTCTCATATGGTAATGCCTGTTTTCTTTGCTGTTAAGTTCAGAAAAAAATAAAGAATATTGCTGCAAAAAAAGTGTGTGTGTATGTGTGTATATGTGTGCAGCTTGAGATAGTTGAAAACATTGTATGATTTCCCAAAGAGCAAATACCACCCTAGGTTTCTCCTCTTCATTTTTGAGTCAGCTCATTGTCCATTTATAAGATCTATCCATGGGCTGAGCGCCTGGGGAGGGAATAACTCAGTGGGCTGTCTATGTAGCTTCATGGACTTCTCAACACAATGGGTGTTCATCAGCCCTGTGCAGATCAAATGAGTTATTTGATATGAGTTCATTAGCATGTTATTAAAATACTAATTGCAGCATGAATTTTCTAAGGATATGTTCTTGTGAGTGAGGGCAAATCAGTGTACATTCCAGGCACTCTAGAATGGTAAATTTGCATGGTAAAGTAGAAGTTCCCAGAAGTAGGTAACTTGAGTCACCCTGCTCACACACCCAGAGATGTGCAAAGAGGACAAGGGTAAAAGCTGCCATGGGATGAACTGCTCTAAGCAAGGTGGGTTGAGGAGGCATTATATGGATATATCACCCAAACTGGCAGGGTGGTAAATGTGCAGTTAGATGAAGAAACTGAGTAGCCTGGTGGCCAGGCACTGGAGAGGGCCTAATCCCTTCTTAGCCAAGCTGACAGAAAGCAAGGGAGAAGAAAAGACAATTTTACCAACAGGAAAATGTGTCAAGCTGAAAAGTAGCTCCTATGCATGTCTGGAATCTGTAGAGAATAGATAGAGTTATCTTTTTACTAACCCTCTCTGCATACTCCTGCCCCAAACACACATCCTGGGCCTAGGTTATAGGATAGAAACACAGTATATGTGCAGTTCCTAAACTCCTTTTGCCATTCCACAGATTTTAGAATAAAATCAAATAGAAATGATCAAAATTACTTTTGAGTGCCTAACACATCTAATATACTAACTTCAGACAGCCCTCTCTAATGGATCTTTCTTATGAAATAAAGGGATAAATCTGAACCGTTTTTTAAAATTGAATTATCTTTAAGTATCTTCCTTTAGTTGCTACAAGGTTTTTTTCATTTTCTGTTCACATTTAAACTACCAGTTGCAGAGGTCAAAATGTTCTGGAGGCAAACTGGCCTAGGCAAGGTTAAAGGAAGACCTAATTGAAATAAACAAAATCTGTTATAAAGCACATTATGTCAAGTTAATACATTTCTCACAAAAATGATTCAACAGTAGATAAAGGGAAACTAAATGAAAAAAAGGTATAATAGGGCCAGAATTTCTTCCATGCTCTGAATCCTAAGTACCAAGTGTGTCATCCAAAACAGACAAAAAGGATAAAAAAAAGGAAAACTTGTTAAAGCCAAAGTACTAGAGTGATTTGTGGGAGGAATAAGATGACACCCTAGGGTGAGGGAAATGGAATACTAAAAACCAGTTATCTTTCTCTTTTATGAGATGGCCTCCTGAATGTCTTTTTTGGGAAACAGGAATACAGAGAGATAGAAACAGGTACATAGAAAGACAGACTACAGATGGAGACAGAAACACATAGACAAAACAGATGTATGCACACAAACACACAGATACATACTAATACAGAGAGAAACAGACACAGATACACAGATAGATAAACATATGAAGACAGAAACCCAGAGACAGGACATAGATACATACACACACATTGTAATAGAGAGAGAAGCAGAAACAGATACATAGAGGCAGAAACCCAAAGACAGGCCACAGATACACACACACACACACACACACACACACACACACAAAGACAGTGGCAGAGAGAGAAGCAGAGACAGATACATAGAGACAGATAATCAGAGACAGGACACAAATGTACACACACAGACAGACACATAGTAGCAGAGAGAGAAGCAAAGACAGGAAATCAGAGACAGGACACAGATACACACAGAGAGAAGGAGAGAGAGAGAGAGAGAGAGAGAGAGAGAGAGAGAGAGAGATGGAGACAGAAACACATAGATAAGACACAGATACACAAAGACACATACTAACATAGAGAGGCAGAGTTAGGTAGAAAGAAGGCTGCAATGTTTTGCATTGTTCTCAAAGGCTACTGAAAGACAAACAGCCTTGTGGAGCCTCTGTACTTTCTAGGCTGATGCAATAGTAGAAAGGCTTGTGAATGCTAATGTTAATGAGGAGCTGTGAAGCTGATGGACTTTGCCCCTGCACCTTGCAGCCATTAAGGTGAGCCAGTCACCCTACCCACACCTGAGTCTGCATAGCTTCTAGCATGGGGATTGGGGGGGGGGGGCGGTTAGGCTATTTTAAAAATTGACATCTTTTGATTCTATACTGCCTTCATCTCCCTTTGTATCCTTACCACCTCCTCATTCAGGAAGCCATCCCTTATAACAAAGGATAAGAAAGCAAAGGGAAAAAGACACTTAGGCAGCAGTATGCATAGCATAACATAGCTGTAGTCCCCCACCTTTGTAATGACTCCTGGGACAAAGGTGTATCTTCTCTCTTAGCCATGTTCTAACATGGTGATCATACAGTAATTATACAGAGTTCACATTGACTTTGGTTGATTGATGAACATTAGCTGTGTGTCAGGTACTATATTCATTTTTTGGGGCTACAAAGACAAAGAATTCCTGGCCTCTAGGTGCATATAATCTATCAGAGGAGACAGCATGTATGTATGTAGTTATATATAATACTCATAAAACAGACACAAAGTGATCTTAGATGGGAAGGCCCTAGCATCCTGGGGCTGACTTCAGAAAGGGCCACTTGAGCTGAGTCTTGAAGGAAAACAAGGACTTCAAGAGGGGAAGTGCACTGGGGAAGAGCCAATACAAAGGTTTAGAGGTGGGAGATGGAGCATTGTCTCTGAAGAACAAAATCCAGGCCAGAATATCTGGACCATAGAATGAATGGAAGTTGGTAGAATGTGTAAGAAGACTAAAGAATTTGGAAGGGGCAAAGTTGTGGAGAACTCTAAATATCAAAAAAGTTGTATTTGATCCTGGAAGTATTAGAGAGCCATCAGGGTTAACTGTGTGGAGAGCTGAGGGAGTGATATGGTCAGAACAGTGCTTTAAGAAACTCCTATTGGAGTCCTGTGGAAGATGGACTGGAGATAGGGAGACTAAATAGAAGCTGACTGTCATATTTCTGACAATAGGTTATGAATGCTGGAAATGGAGTGGGGACTTTATAAGTAGAGAGAAGATAGAGGAAATGTGGAAATAGAAACACAAGATTTGGCAGAAAAGTGGATATGTGGGGTGTATGGGAGTGAAGAGGTGATGATGCTGGAGTTAGGAGCCTAACTTAAGTGATGGAAGGAAGCTGGTGTCTTCAACAGAAATAGGGATGTTGGGAAGAGAAGTGGGTTTGGAGTGTGGGAGATTGAGAATTCTATTTTCTACATATTGAGTTTGAGATGCCTATAAAATATCAAATTGGCAATGTCTAATAGGCAGGTGGTGATTTTTAAACATTTTTTTTAACTTTTGAGTTTCAATTTTTCTTCCTCCCTCCCTCTCCACCCCCCTTCCCTGAGAACATAAGCAATCTGATATAGGTGATACATATTCAATCATGTAAACCATTTCCGTATTAGTTGTTTTGTACAAGAAGCCTTGAATGAACGGAAGGAAGGAAGGAAGGAAGGAAGGAAGGAAGGAAGGAAGGAAGGAAGGAAGGAAGGAAGGAAGGAAGGAAGGAAGGAAGAAGGAAAGAAAGAAGGAAAGAAAAGAAAGAGAAAGAAAGAATGAAGGAAAGAAAGAAAGAAAGTGAAAAATAGCTTGATTCAGTCTATATTCAGACAGTATCAGTTCTTTCTCTGGAGGCATGCTTCATCATAAGTCCTTTAGGATTGTATTGGATTAGTATTGAGAATGTCCAAATCATTCAATTTTTTTTATCATACAATATTGATGTTACTGAGTATACAACATTCTCCTGGTTCTGCTTTCTTCTCTTTGTATCAGTTCATATAAATCTTTCCAGGTTTTTCTGAAACCATCCTGCTTGTCATTTCTCATAGCATAATAATATCCCACAGTGACACTATATTCTCTAACATCTCACTGACTTATCTTTGGAACCAGCTCCCTGATTAATCTTGTTCACCAGCTTCTCCTTTCCATCCCAGTCTATTCCATTTTCTTCCATGTTTGCTTTTCATCTTTCTAGTCTTGGTCTAAGGTCAGAAATTGGAGTCCCAGTATCACTTATGAGCAAACATACCTAACAATTAAATGAATCACCTTCAATGTTGACTTGACGTCTTTGAGGTAATATATCAGATTATACCTAGGGTCTCCTGGACTAGCTGCCATCCTGGGGACAGGAATTTTACCTCAAAATCACCCTTCATTCCCAATGTCAGAGTCACAAAATATATAGTTCATTAGACAAACATTGCTACTTAATACAGCAGGTGGCATTGTTACTGAAAATAAAATGGGGGGTCAAAAATAGCACCAAGCTTCACAAGCTGAGATTTATTTCTTATAATTGATTCAAAAAATAAATTAACAACCTAACTTCCTTGAATATACTGTAATCTGTCAATTCAACCTTCTGTTCAAAGAAGAAAGTAGCAACTGCTGTTAGTAATGCAAATTAGTTGAAAGAGATGGACTAAATAATCAGTATCCTAAAATTTGGGGGTCATTTGTGCATGTCTATATCCCACAAGAGTTGCAGCATGCAATAGTGGATAGAAGACTACCTTGGGATGTTGGAAGAGCTGGATTAAAATCCTGCCTTTGACACTGAGTAGCTGTGTGAACCTGGGCAAGTCACTTAAACTTTCTGAACCTCAGTTTCCTCAACTACAAAAGAGGGGAAATTTTAGCGCTTGCATCTAGTTAGCGGGGTCAGCGGAGGCTCTAATGAGATGTTCTATGTAAACCATTTGGCAAACTTTAAAGGGCTCTCTAAATTCCAACGTCATCGTTATCATCATTCAAATATTACCCCATGCCCGTTAAACATTTCCTATTTCTCCCGTACAGAGCTTGCTTTGTATGTGTTAGTATAAATGTTATCTCCTCCATTAAGTTATAAGCTTTTTGAGAGCAGGGATTATCATCTTCCTCTTTTTGGATACCCAACCTGGCACACAGTAGGTACTTAATAAATGTTGATTGATTGGTCAAACTGATGTTCTTGAACAACTTACTTCCTTTTGACACATGTTTATTCAGTACATCTTACTTGAGTCAATCAATAAATGTTTATTATGTTTTTACTATATACCATGCATAATGCTTAGCAAGACAGCCTGCTAATTGGTGGGGGTGGGGGGGGACAAAGATCCAAGAGTTTATAGTTTCCTATTGGAAACAGCAAAAATAAGCAAATCCAAAATAAATACAGAGTCAATGTAATGGAGTGAGAGAAGATACTAGAAGCTTGAGGAGGCTAAGGCTAGAGATCAGAAAGGGCCTTGTATAGGAGGTGGCATGTGAGCTTGCCTTGAGGACAGCCAGAGATTAATCACAAGGAGGGATGAGTCTGGAGGAAGTTTCTGCAAATGTGTGGAGCTGGGCCCCAGAATGCTGCCCAGGGAAGCAGCAAGGAGGCCATTTTAGGGCTGGAGCACTTGAGGAATCGTAGAATCAGTCTGAAAAGTGAGGCTGTAGCCAGGTTAGGAAGAATTTTATTTTATTTTTTTTAAAGCAATAGGGGTTAAGTAACTTGCTCAAGATTACACGGCCAGTTATTTCTGGGTGTGGTGCTGAGTATCTGAGCCCGGATTTGATCCAGGTCATCCCGACACTGGAGCCAGTGCTCTTACTCACTGAGCCACCTGGCCGCCCCTAGGAAGAATTTTAAATGGCAGAAAAGGGAGTTTGCATGTTAACCAAGCAGCAGTAGGGAGCCATAACAGCCCCTTAAGCTGCGGAATGATGTGGTCAGAACTCTGCTTTAGAATATTTCTGAAACAATGGAAAGGTCATTTCTACACTGTGCAGGCAAGCTTCCCTTTCTCCCTTGAGAACCTAGGGCCAAAACTAAAAACCTGAGATTTGATAAGAATCTCCTTGCTATGCTTGACTCCCATATCTAAGACCAGGAACAATTGGTGGACGCTGCAAACCAGTGAATCCAATCTTGATATGAGGGAAAGCTTCCTAACTCTTGGAGGGGTCAAAAAGTAGAATGGCCTCCCTGGGGAGGTGAGGAGTTCTTCCTCTTAGAGATCTTTGAAAAAATAAAGGCTGGAATAGACCTTTTTTGAGATTCTTGTTCAGATGCAGACTAGATGGCCTCAGGGGACCTTTTAGCTCTGTGCTTCTGTGATTTATAATCCTTACTCTTAAAGGACTCCCTGTTTAATTAGGGAAGCAGGCCTACCACAGGTAAAGGATAGTCATAAAGGACACAGCCCTGTCAAGAATGCTCAAGTGTCTCTTGAAATATATTCCTCCTTCCTTCATGTCACTGCTACAACGTCTGTTCATGGTGTTGAGGTGTGTCCTTGTGTTCTTAAAACTCTTCTGGTACATCGGGGTTCAAAGTATGGCAGCTGCTCCCAAATCTGAAAGCGTTCAAACACAGATCTAGTGAGAATGGTCCAGAATGGCTCTTGTCCAAGGACCATTCTGACTATGCTCAGAGAGGTCCATTGCCAACTCAGCCATAGGATGCTTGGTGTTCTGACCTTGATCTATAAGGATAAAATGAGATAATATTTATAAGGTGCTTGTCACAGTGCCTGTAACAGAGTAGGTATGCTATAAATGTTGCTTCCCTTTTCTTATCCCCATGACAGCTTTCAAAGAACATTCACTGAGTTGTGGAGGAGGTGGGAACTGTGTGGGTAGAGTTGGTGCCACACTGATAAAATTGTGCATCCTTGGGGTTTTGATCTCTCTTGAATTATCAAAACGTTGAGGTACAAATTGGGTCCATACAAAGGCAATCATCTCTAAACTCTGAGTTTTTCCCCACCTACATCATCTGATCCCCATGTTCTGTTTTATTCTCTGTCTCTCCAACCCCAACTCCTGAGTGGGAGAAGCAGCCAGGAGGTATTTTTCTTTGAATATTGGCTTCTATGCTAACCATGTCATTGAGTTTTAAATCAATCAGCATGATATATCTGAGCAAAACTCTACTTTTATCACAGAGAAATAAAAAATATTGTTATTTTAGATTTTGGTCCCCTAAGCTCCTCATCACAACAAGGCCAAATACTTGATTGGTTGAGCAGCAGAACCCTATAAGATTTGGACTACATCGTTTATTCATTTATCCATTTAATAAGCATTTGTTATGTGTTGGACACAGTGCTTGGTGACAAAGAAGGATAACAGTTTCTGCCCTCAAAAAGCCTACTCTTGAATCCCATGTGATCCCATAAAATGCTTATTTTTTAGATTGGAAAGACAGCTTGGCAGGAAAGACCCCAACAGTAGGTAAGGAGAAGTGTAACTAGATGAGTAGTAGGCCTAGGATTACACAGGAAGTATATGGTTCCATGTTTAAGATCACAACCTAAGTAAGGGCTATAGAACTTCTCCAAAAGAGAACTGGCCCATGACTCTAGAAATCTGGCATAATCTCTATAGAATGCTTCAAAAACCTTGAAACTCTATGTCAATTCCAAATATTATCATAATAATTGTTATTTTCCCACCTAGGAACCTAGTAACTCCAGAGTCTGGGGATGGACAAGGTCATGATGGAGAGTTGGCATCAGGAGTACAGTAGTGGCAAATGGACAGAAGTAAATGGCAAGAAATCTAGCACATTGCCTCTACTTACCCCAGACTATTTTTAACAGTGCTTTATAAATACTGAGCTTTGAATGTAATATTATTGATTGGTGTATGAAGATATCCTTTTCTCCAAGAATGCTATTTTCATAATGAACACATTCATTTCAGTTTTGAAAGCATTATGTTTGACTGGTGATAATAATACTCTCTCAGATGCCAAGAACTATAGACTCTTCAACCTAGAAAAGCCCAGGGACTTCACAAGCTATTTCATTAACTCTGTAACTGAGCAGGAATGGTTCATATAGCACTCCTTCCAAGTGGTCATCCACATTAGGGTGTGACCTTGACACCCTTCACCATCCTGGTTGACCATCTTAGTATATTCCCCACCTCATCACTGTCTTTCCTAAAATGAGGTGTCAAAGACTGAAAACCCAGCAACCTCTCTAGCTTCCTTTAAGTCCCAACAAAAATCTCCCCTTCTTAAATCTTTTTTTAAAAGACATTATTCATTCATTCATTTATTTTGGAGGGCAATTGGAGTTAAGTGACTTGCCCAAGGTCACACAGCTAGTTTGTGTGTGTGTGTGTGTGTGTGTGTGTGTTAAGTGTCTGAGGCTGGGCTTAAACCCAAGTCCCCCTGACTCTAAGGCCGGAACTCTATCCACTGTGCCACCTAGCCACCCCAAAAATCTCCCCTTCTACAGGAAACCTTCCTTAACCCCCCTGAATTCCAGGGCTTTCTGTCTGATAATTATTTCCTCTTTATCGTGTATATAACTTGCTTTGTATATATTTGTTTGTTCATTGTCTCACTCATTAGATTGCATGCGACTTGAGGATATGGACTGTCTTTTGCCTCTTTTTATATCCCCAGCACTTAGCATACTGCCTGACACATAGTAGGCATTTCATAAATGCTTATTCAAAGAACAGATGAAAGGCTGGATGAGTGAATGCATAGCACTAGACTATCTGCTTTCTTTGGCTGGGAAATGCATAGGTTCTACAATTTACTGTCATTATGCTGGTCTAAAGTAGAGAGAATATGTTTGCCAGTGCAGAACCCATCAGCTACTTTTGGCTGGCATGTCACCTGTCCGGGCAAGGGCTGTAAAACCTAGTATGTTGTGGAAGGAAAGTCACAACTGACTCTTGGCCAGCTGCCTCTCCATGGCAGCTTGGCAAGCAAGGAACTGATTACCACTGAGTGGTGGGAGGTGAAGCACCACAGGCAGAGACCACCAGGGATCAAGTAGGATGCATTCATTTGGAAAGGCATCCCTTGGTGCACTGGAAGATACCATACATACAAGTGCTGTTTACCTCTGAGCTCCCATGTGTTAGCTCCAGGATATTAAAATTGATGGATTCTCCATGGTGAGTAGGCCAAGGAGCCTTGAGACAGGGTAATTATAAATGTTGTCCATTTTCCAACGGTCAGACACCAAAAGCACTTAGTGGCTTGTCATAACAGGTATCAAGGAAACAGTGAAAAACTCAGCTCATATGTGTGACCGGCTGTTAATTTCTTAATGAAGGTGCTGCATTTAATTGTAATAATGCCTTTCCCTGCACCCCCCCCCCCTTGGCAATCTTGTCAATTTAAAGAGAAAAGCACCATTATGAAAGGACAATTTCTCTTCACATAAATGTTTTCCCCTAAATATGCAGATTTGGAGCCTGACACTCAGAGCCCAGGGATATAGACTCCTCTAGTAAGTAGCAAGGCTGAAAGGGCCTTCAGTGACAAAGAAAGAAACTGAGGCCCTGAGAAGAGAAAGAACATCTCCTGCATAACACAACACATGAGGCGCAGCCATGTTGATCTTGTTTCTTCTGCTTTTTTTTTCCTCTTGGCCTCCTGCTTTTTTCCTCTCCAGGTTTTTTGGTTCTCTTTGCCTACCTTTCTCTCTTATGCATTGTTTTTTTTTTTTCTTTTCCACTTATGTATCTTCTGGCATTCAATTTCTTTTGTGCCTTCCTCTTACTTTTTCAGCTTCCCCTCCCATTTTTCTTCAGATTATCATTGGATTATAGATTTAGAGCCCTAGAGACCTTATAATTCATCTGGTGGGTCCATAATTTGCTATCCAAGTGACTTTCCTCAGTCAGCCTGTTTCAGACTGTCCCAGTCTCCAACAGCCAAGAAGCAGACTTGAAACCTCTGGTTCTGATCCAGCCCCTGTCTAGCTCCTCCTCTGGGATTCGGCCAACCTAGACACCCAGCCCAGGGGACTCCTAAAGCCATGCCAAACTGGAAGCCAGTTCATTAAGAAGCATGGAAAAGAGACAAACTTGTAGCAAACTGAGTCAAATGGTTTAAAGGCTTTTCTTTTTCTTTCTTTTTAATCCAAACCATAAAACAGTAACTTGCTTGCAGGTGAGTTTTCTCAAGTTAGTTTGGCCACTTGGTAGCTTATGAGGTGGGAGGCAGAGAAAATGTGTATCATAATCAAAGAAATTAAGTCCATTGTCAAAACCCCAAATGGTCACATAAAAGACATACTTTTGATACATACATTGCTAGTGCAAAGATACAAGAGGGGCTGACCATATCATTCCCCTGCTCAAGAGGCTCCCTTATTCCTCTACATAAAAATAAAATATGGCTCCTCTGTTTTTCCATTTAAATCACTTTCTAGTCCGGCCCCACCCTTCTTTCAAGCCTCATTGCACTATACCCTTCCTCTCCCAGTCTTCATCCAAACTAGCCTGTTTATTGTTTTCTCTATCCAAAATGCCATCTCCTTCCTCCAGGAAGGCCTTAGTGCCTTCGTTGTCCTATTCTAAGTGTGGTTTTCTATCCTTCAGTCTCGAACAGAATCATGACATCAGGGAGACTATGACATGACTTATAATTGACTTTGATTTGAGTGAGGGAGCGCTGTTCAAGGTCACCAGTCTCACTTTCTCCTACAGAGCCATCTGGGTCCAGTGGCCAGATATCCATCAGGATGACTGGAGACAGCCCAGGATGCATTGGGAGACCTTGGCCCTTGTAAGCTAAGGTCTTTCCAGATTCTTACTTTGAGTGAAGCAACACCCATGAGTCAAGAGATGGCCCCTTTAATAAAAAAAATACAACTGGGAAGGGAAGACCCTAAGGGCTTGTAATGGAAATGCAAATTTGGAAGATCTTCCCTGCCCCTAGGCTAAAGTGCACCTGAAGCCTTGGGTGGGAGGCTTGTTTTTCAGTAGATACTTCTTGATTGGCCAGTGAGTCAATAAGGTTGTTACATTCTCTGAGCCAGGAGAAGGCTATATAAGCCCTGATGTGTAGCTTTGTTTTGGGACTCACTTTGAGAAGTGTTCTGTGATTTGATCTGAATTCTGGGAAGCCGTTGTTGAGAGTCCCCCGGCTTTGAAAAACCCAGATGCTGATTTGGTATGGATGTAATGGTTGGACAGTTTGGAAATCTGTCTACTTGATCTGTTAATGTCTTGATAATTCTGCCTGTATACTTTGAAGTTCAGGGTGCCGACTTTTCCCCTGAACAAGGTAAACGATATATGTCTGACTGATTAAAGTAAGCTTGTTAACCCATTTTGAGTTGCTTTCCTTTATCAAAGCAGATCCAAGAACCTGTGTGAGCAGCCACCCTAGGAACTCCAGGGTGCTTGCTGCTACAGGGCTACTGGCCAAAAGAGAAACAGTAACTATTTATATTCTCTCTGAGTCAGAAGGGCCCAAAAAATAACCATTAAGTGGTGCTTGGGCAGGGACCTATTGTTGTCTAATCCATGAGATCCAGAGTGAATTGGGTTTAAGGCTTGATCTTTAAGGCTTGGATTTAAGAAATCTAGACAGTAAACTCAAAGTTAACTGGGCAGATTTTGGCCATCAAAATATACTCTCCTTTTAACAGAATGCACTCAAATAAGGGGAGAAGAGAAGAGAGGAGAGGAGAGGAAGAGGCCTATTCATTGAATGGACATTGTCACACTCAAAGTGAGAGCCTGGAAAAACCTTAGCATACAAGGGCCAAGGTCTCCCATTGTATCCTCAACCATCTCCAGTCTTCCTAATTGATATCTGGCCCCTGGACCGAGATGACTCTGTAGGAGAAAGTAAGACTAGCGACTTTGCACAGCCCTCCCTCACTTAAATCCAATTCAATTGCATGTCATGACATCTCCTTCCTGATATGATCCTCTTCCAGAAAAAAGGCCAAACAGCAACAAACCTTCCTCTAAGTTTTTGCATAGGCTGTGCTCTATACCTGGAAGGCTGTCTCTCCTTACCACGGCCTCTTGAAATCTCTTTCTCCCTTCTACCATCTGCTGAAGTGTGACTGCCTACAGGAGGCAGTTTCCCATTCTCCCAGGTGATAGCAGCCTCCAAATCCTCAGAAATTCACCTTGTATTTCCTTTGTTTTTATCTTATATTTACTTAACTGTGAACATGGTGTTTCTCTCCCCTCCCTCTATACCCCTAAATACAATGTAGACTTCTTGATGGCATGGACTGTATTGTTCCTTGCTGTCCCTACCATCTAACACAGCAGTTTGTACATAGTAAGTGCTTATTAAATGCTTGTTGAATGAATTAATGCATGTATATTTCAGAATTCAGTTCTTTAGAGGGAAAATCCTGTGAGCATTGCTATATTCTTCTGGAGTCCTTCTATTCCCATTACCTGAAGGGGTCAGGGTTCACAAAACAGGGTTAGAAAAATGCAGGGCTCCATTCTGGACAAATTCATAGGCTCCTATTTGAACTGGCATCAAGAACTCCTTTTGAACTGGAGTCAAGAAGTTTCAGAGGTCATTTGTCTCAATACTGTCTTTTCAAGATGAGGAAACTGAGATCCAGTGAGGGTTTGACTTTCTTCTGGTCAAGATGGGATTTAAAATCAGGTCTTCTGACTCATGTCCAGGCTCTTTCCAGAGTGCCGGGCTTAGGATCAGGCCATTATTCTCTAGTCAGGTTAACAGCTCACATGCAGGCCACATGCCTTTGAGGTAGGGCTCATTTTTAATTTGCTGTTACAAGTGCCAGTAAATTCTGCCAGTAAATATGGGAGATTTGTCATGTTTTGGAAGATGAGCCAAACTCTTCTGAAGACAGCAGACTTGGAGCTTAATTGTGTGTAAATTAAATCTTCATTGTTGGCCTGACCCAGATGATGCCCAGGGTAAGCCATTTGAGAAGTGTGCTGAATTGACTAATTGATATGGTTTGGCACATATTAGTACAGAGAGAACATATTCAAATATAGACATTTTAATTGAGTAATACTTCACATGTAATTATGATAGTTTGACTTGTTTATTACAAGGTGTTTATATCCTCAGTTAAGATGATTTCAGGAAAATCCAGAATGATCTCATTCATGACTAATCTAGCATCATTTGCATGCCCTCTTTCCCAGAAAAAACAAGGACTTTAATGATATGACCCCTTTAGCTTTTCTTAAACTGGGTTGTGACCTAGACCCACAGTTAAAGAGGCACTGAGAGGGAGTAAGACTTAGAAGGAGCATGAGAGCTGCACTTAAGCATATGAAGGGTTGTTACCTGCAAGTTATATTGGCCCCAGTGAGGGGAACTAGGGGCAATCTGCAGCAGATGCAGGCAGGCACCTGAAGGGCTTGATGTCAGGAAAATACTCCCTGTCTTCAGGAATGAAATAGTCTTTCTTAAGTGGGTTGAGTTAGATTGTCCCTGGGCTTACTTACAATTCTGAAAGTCTCTGATTGGCTGCCACACAGACCACTGGGACAGTTAGGCTCTGCTTGCTGATGCCCTTATAACTTAGAGGTAGGCATGCTCTCCTTGTTGTATTTCCCTTCATATTTGCTGACCAAAGCAAAAGTCCCAGGAGAATAGCTTTAAGCTTATTTATACCTGCCCACCTTCTTTTTTTTTTTTAAGTAATCGGGGTTAAGTAACTTGCTCAAGGTTACAGGGCCAGTTATTTCTGGGTGTGGTGCTGAGTATCTGAGCCCAGATTTGATCCAGGTCATCCCCACTGGAGCTGATGCTCTTACTTGCTGAGCCACCTGGCCGCCCCTAAGCAAACTGGGTGTGGTGCTGAGTGTCTGAGCCCAGGATTCGATCTCCAGGTCGTCCCAACACTGGAGCCGGTACTCTTACTCGCTGAGCCACCTGGCCGCCCCTAAGCAATTGGGGTTAAGTAACTTGCTCAAGGTTACACGGCCAGGTGTTTCTGGGTGGGTGCTAAGTGTCTGAGCCTGGGATTCGATCTCCAGGTCTTCTCAACACTGGAGCCGGTGCTCTTACTCACTGTGCTACCTGGCCACCCGTGCCCACCTTCTTGTCCCAGCTTTGTGTTCAGCGGGAATTTGGTATATCAAAGATGGTCAGGCGTGGACATGTGAGCCTAGAATCTGAGCCTAGGCATAGTATTGTTAGATATAGATAAGTGGCTTGGGGGTAATCTGGTAGGGCTCCTCTCCTATATGTACCATTCTTTGTCCAATTGCATTGTCTAGGGGAGGGGGAGGAGTGGGAATGTCCTTTTGTGCATTTTGGATTGATAATTCCAGGGATTCCATCCCCAAGAAGAGTGGTTGAAGGATTAGAAGACAGATGGGTAGAGGAAAGAACACTTCATTTAGAACTAGATTCAAATTCTATTTTCAAAACTTAAAACTTGATTTTAACCACTCCGGTCTCAGTCTTCTCCTTTGAAAAATAAGGGAGGGGAGAATGAGATGACCTTTAAGTAACTTCTAGCTGGAAATTTCTTTTCCTATATAGATGTCTGAGGGCCATAATTGTGAAGACGGTGACATTGGGCTCTGAATCCCCTTCATTGGGACCTGTATCCTCTCCTGGGCCCCCAAGCCACACCTCTCAGGATCTATTCTGTGTCCCTTGCCCATAGATATAAAGAATTTCCTAATTTCTATGAAGATATTATCTGACAGAAGATCAATGTGGTCTTCCCAAGAGTACGTATATTTTAATAGTGGACTCTTAAAGTCAGAAAATATTCAAGAGCCAGAGGAATGAAACCTGACTAGTACAATCTCAGGCTTATGAATGCAAGATCAAGGTGAGGGTGGGCCTGATTTGAGAAAGGGAGGGACAACCATATCTCCACGCTCCCACCCAGAAATATCTCCCATACATTCAGTCCTGATGCCTGAAATTATACCATTAGAGATCATTCCTCATACACATTGTGCTCTCCCAGACTTCCCTGTTAGAAGACAACTATGTAAACTCTCAGAAGCCATTGTCACATAAGCCCTTATGGAAGGAATATGGGTATCGGAGAGCAAGATGGATGCCCAGGTCAGGGTGGAGGGAAGGGAGAGTTACAATCACAGGAATAGGGGAAGTAGGAGGCACAAAAAGGGCTCTAGTGGTTTTCCAGATTCACTGAGCTAGCCCCAGGCAAAAGCTTGGGCAGATAGCTCTCCCTATTCTCACCTCCGATCTCCCAAATCAGAATGCTGGGACTTGACCAAAAAGACAACTGTGCCTTAGAGGAGGTAGAGGATGGAGATAAGATGCTTGATTGCATGTTTTGCCTTTTCTTTATGGAAGTATTTACAAAATCCAACTGCATGGCATTTTCAAAGATGCACTGGGAAAACGCCAGGCAGATATCTGAGCTAAACGTGACATAGATGTTTGCAACACACTTCTCAGATTTGAAAGCATCTGTATGTGAGATATGTCAAATGATCCCTTTGTGCATTTGTAAAGATCAAAGGAGTGACATGGGAGATGAAACAGCTCTGGCTCTATCATGGCAAGATGAGCCTTTGATCACATATTAGAACTCCCAATGCAATCTGTTCCTTCAATCTGCCCATTTGCATAGTCTCGACCTGAAATGTGCCCATTTGATGTCTTAATGGACCCCCTTCGCATATGTCCACTCTTGCAAGGCTCTCCATTGCCAGAGCACATTTATATACCAGAGAAACTAATACCCCCAAATCAAGGGCTGCAATGCCTAATCTCTGAAATCTGCCGATGGAGGAAAAATCTATTCTTTAATAAGGCCTTCATTGACCCTTGGATAAAATCCTGGGTGCTTGATGGCTGTGCCTGTAGAGTGGACACTCAGAAAACTCAACCAACATAGAGAAGCTCACCAAATAGACCCTACAATGGACCATGTTGCCTGTCTTCTGAGGGCCAGAGTTACAAGCTACAGAGAAGCTCATCATCAGCTTGGCCACTGGAAGATGGACTTTTGCAGCAGTGGCAGCATCGGCAATCAAGATGTGATTATAGTCATTGAAGATCTCATCACCCATTTGCAGAAAGTCATGGATTCTTGAAGTGTTGAATATGCTTAATAGTTAAGTGGGTGCAAGCCTAGAGAGTGCTAAGCATATACCAAAGTCTGCCACAGACCTATTATGTACAAGAGGATCTCACTCTCCCCTGTTAGAAGAGGTGGCAAACATTTGCTAAAATTGTGATTGTTGTTTTTTTTTCAAAAGTTATATGGAAGCACTCACAGGGATATTGATGGATGGAGAAAGGGGTATTTTACTTTGAGTGGTAGAGCAGCAGCCAGCAGGAGGTAAATGGAGCTTTGTCCGTGATGTACCAACATAGAAGGGCATGCTTCCTCTCTGTTGTGACTACTGTTCCCACACCTGGCCTTGCCTCCTCTCCTCGCACACAGTACTGCACAAAATACCTGTCCCCTAGTTTCTGTGTCCAAGTTCTGTTCCTGTGGTACTTCTCCACTGAGGATTGGCAGTTCCAAGCCACTCTCCAGACAACGGACTACCTACCCCCCAGCATGACTGTTCCTGTGCCCAGACTGATTTCTGAGCTGCCTCCTCTCTATCTTCCCTCTCAGTCCAGTTGCACAGTTAATTCTTGGTGCTAAGAGTATTAGTTGTGGCTCTGAGGACTCTTGCTCACAAGTGGACAGCCAAAGATAAAACAATTATGGACTCTGTGGCATTTGCTCATTCCAGATGTGTGCACAGCTGCATGACAGGAGCACTGCTTAAAGAGAGGATTCCCCAATTACTGGCACAACCAGCAGCCTCTAACCTCTCTTTTTGCACTTTACCCAAGAACTTTGCCTTTCCAAAAACAGTTAAGAGCTCACAGAAGAAAACAAACTTTTTTCCTGGCTTATTTGTGAAAATTTTTTCTTGAATTTTTCCCAAGGCATGTGACTTGTTTCTAGGAAATAAATTTTTAGACATATGATTTTGGTTATTTTGGTGTCCAAATGCTTGAAGAGGAGAGTTTCCTTGATGTTTTGAAAATGGAATTTTTTCATGTGAATCCTAGGGGAAGCACATGCACATAAAATGGTAACCAAGGCATTTGTTCTCATTTGGAGCCAGGCTGACTCAGTGCTAGGCCCAACCTCTTGTGGCCTCACTAGACTAGAGGGAACTTTCTGAGTCTACCCTTCTCAGACTATATGGGCTTTAAAGTGGTTGGGTCTCAGACAGGATGGGATAATGAGTGGGACTTGAAATATGACTAGGATTTGGGTATGTAGTGGAACAGGAAGGTAAATTAGGCAGAGTCTGCTGTGGAATGGATTTTCAAGTGCTGTGTCCATGAGGGCCTTTGTCATCCACCTCTCTCTGTGTGTCTCTTTCTGTCTCTTTCTCTTCCAGTCTCTCTGTGTGTCATGTCTGTATATCTGTCTATTTCTCTCTTACACACACACACACACACACACACACACACACACACACACACACACA
>NW_027187245.1:2984492-3008522 GCF_028583685.1 Petaurus breviceps papuanus
ACACACACACACACACACACACACACACACACACACACACACACACACACACACCACGGTGCAAAATCCTCGCTTACCCTTCCACTGCCTATCATCCAATCTCTTAATTTGAAAGAGTCATCTGTAGCACCCCTTTCCAAGAAATGTCCCCTTTCTTCTTCCTTACTTCTTCCCTCTTTTAGGATTTTCTGAAATGTAAGAGTTCCTTCCTTGCTTTTATATGTTCCCATCTTTTCTTTATTGTTTCTACAACCTTCTTGTAAGATAGGGCTTCCAGAAAAGTACAACTTTCCCACCTCCTTGAAATTAGTTCTCCTATTAATATGCTTATACATCTCCCCCATACTTATCTTCCCAATATCCTTTGTTTTTTTATAAACAATATTCTTTTTAGTTTTCAAATTCCAGAAAATAGCAATTCATAATAGAGGCAGTATGGTGTGGTAAGATAATTTGTCATCCAGAAGCCAATGGCCTGGGTTTTCTTTACCCTTTCATGCTCTCAGTGATCACCTGTCCATCCTTAAGTCAATTTCTCACCCCTCTGAGCCTATATATATATGTTTGTGTCTGCCTACCATCTGTGTTATGTATCCAATGGAATACAACCTTCCCATCCTCTTAGGTGGGACATGGTCTAAGAAGCATGTCCCTTGCCCTAAAATGAAAATTTTCTGAAGTACCAAATCCCCCTTCCCCTCCTTCCCATGGAGCCTAATGTCAGTCCTCTTCAAACTCTCACCAGTTCTGGGAAAAGCCTTCCTGATGCCTCCAGAGCCCTACCTCTTCCTTTTATTCTCACTTCTCTCTTCCTATCCCTCCTTACTCTCACTGGGGAGGGAGGAGGAAGTCATATATATCAAATAAGTTGGCAGTTTAAAAAAGCAAATAGCTTTGTTCTCTACCCTACAAGTATATAAACATTGATTTAATTTCTTAGGATTTTCTTCTTTCTCATCATCATATATGAAAATATATTTGTGTTATATTGTTATATTTTGTTATTTATCTCAATCCTTTTACTTTTTAGTATTTGTTAATTATAGTCTTTTTCATTACTGTTTGTTGTTATTGTTTTATTAGATCTGTCACATGTCTTGTTCTTCTATGATGATAGAGGATAACTGGATTTAAACATTTTACCACCCTTCTAGGTAATTGTTTTTCCATGGATGCCATTTGTGCAAAAAACTTTGTCAAATTTTAGTTGGAAAATACCTAGAATTCCAGTTTAGCTGGATTGAGGATGAATAGAGTAGCCATGTATCATTTAAACCAAAGATTTGCTAAATTCTTGACCTCCACCTTGTTAATTGATAAGATATATACCCAGGAGCATGTGGATGTTTTTCTGTTGTTGTTGTTTTTTTTTATCAAATTTAAAGAAGTGCTCAGAGTTTAAGAAAGCTAATTTAGACTGCCTTATGATCCAAAGCAACCAAGAGTTAAATAATTTGTTCTTGTGATGTATCTCAGTACAATTTATTGTGACCTTTTGCATATGCCACTTAGAATGAAGAATATGTGAACATGGCCACAATATTTCATTTTATCTTCTTTTGTTTGCATTTCATTCATTTTCCCCCATGGAAATCCACAAAGTTAGATAGCAGTATATTAAATGATGTAAGCAATAATGTTTATAGGTAAAATAACTTCTCACTAGTTTGTGTAATGAAAACAAATGAGAACAAGTACCACGCTGAACTTATTTAATTTTATGGGAACACTGAGAAAAATGCTTCTATCAGACATGGTTACATCAAAGTTAGACACTGAAAGACAGGGGTAAGGAAAGTCTTTTCATCAGGAGTGTATATATTGACTTTGAGGATTGTCAGACATAAGATATTTTACCCTTGTAAAAACTCAAGGAGGAAATTAATCAACAGATACGGTATTTACTCTAGAATTCATTGGAGAGGCAGCTAGGTGGCGCTGTAGTGCATTGAGTTTCCAGCTTGAAGTCAGGAAGACTCATTTTCCTGAGTTCAACTCGGGCCTCAGACACTTACTAGCTGTATGACCCTGGGTAGGTCACTTAACCCTGTTTGCCTCCATTTCCTCATCTGTAAAATGAGCTAGAGAAGAAAATGGCAAACCACTCCAGTATCTTTGCCAAGAAACCCCCCAAATGGGATCATAAAGAGTTAGATATGACTGCAACAACTAAACAGCAACAACAATATTCAAATAGCTTTGCAATCTCATTGAATCAGAAATCTCCTCCAATGCTACAGGTTCCAGGTCCCTGGTGTCTACCTGTCCTATGTGACTTTTGTCCATATTCTCCTACACGTTCACCAGAGGGAATCTCCATAACATGTTGTAGGCCCCCCTTACTCTCTTCTGACATTGATAAGATGCTAGTGGAGTATTAGCACTCTTTACCTGCCATCCCTTGTTCTTACCCATCACCTCTTATTATAAAACTTCTTAATGATGTCTTTTACCCCACTTTTGGAGGCTTTTTTCATTGTTTACTTTAGAGGCAAGTTTGACCTTGGATTATAAACTGAAGCAGGACAGAAATAGGGCAGAATTTTGCCAAGATAACTTGTCAGTCATAGCAGATGCTCCTTTTCAGCCACGCAAAGGTAAATGACTCTACAAATGGATAGCACTATATGGTGAGTATAGAAATCATATTGATTATATACTTTGCAACCAAAGGTGAAGAGGCTCTCTACAGGTTAGTAAAGACAAGACCTGGAGCTGACTGTGGCTCAGATCATGCTCTTATTGTTGCAAAATCCAGACTTAAATTGAAGAAAGTATGGAAAATCATGAGACTCGATAGACGTGATCTAAATAACATCAGTTATGAATATGAAGTGGAAGTGATGAATAGATTTAAGAGATAAGATCTGGTTGACAGAGTACTTGAAGAACAATGGACAGAGGCTTGCAATCTTGTGCAGGAGGAAGCAACAAAATATATTCCAAGGAAAAAGAAGAGAAAGGAAGCTAAATGGCCATCTGATGAGACTTTACAAACAGCTGAGGAAATAAAGAAATGCAAAAGGTAATGGAGAAAGGGAAAGATATACCCAACTCAATGCATAATTCCAGAGAATAGCAAGGACAAATAAGGTATTCTTAAATGAGCAATACAAGGAAATAGAAGAAAATTATCATTTGAGAAATATAAGAGATCTCTTCAAGAAAATTAGAGATATCAAGGGAACATTTCATGCAGAGATGTGTATGAGAAAAGACTAAAATAGTAGAGACTTAGCAGAAGCAGAAGAGGTTAGGAAGAGGCGGAAAGAATCCACAAATAACTGTATGAGAGAAATCTTAACATCACTGATAACTACAGTGGTGTACTTATTGATCTAGAGTCAGACATCCTGGAGAATGAAGTCAAGTGGGCCTTAGGAAGCATTGCTAATAATAAGGCTAGTGGAAGTGATGGAATTCTAGCTGAGATATTTAAAATCCTAAAAGATGACACTGCTAAAGTGTTGTAGTCAATATACTAGCAAATTTGGAAAACTCAACAGTAGCCACTGAATTGGAAAAGAATAGCTAATGTTCCAGTCCTAAAGAATGGCAATGCTAAGGAATGTTCAAAGTAATGAATGATTGTGTTAATTTCATATGTCAGGTTTCAGCAATATGTTAACCAAGAATTACCAAAAGGGCAAGTTGGTTGTCAAAGATATAGAGAAACTAGAGACCAAATTGCCAACATTTTTTGGATTAAGGAGAAATCAAGGGAGTTCCAGGAAAACATCTACTGCTACTTCATTGACTACACTAAAGCCTTTGACTCTGCGGATCACAAAAAAAAATGTGGCAGGTACTTAAAGAAATGGGAGTACCAGATCATCTTACTTGCCTTCTAAGGAACCTATATTTGGATTAAGAAACAACTGTTAGAACTGAACATGGAACAACTGATTGCTTTAAGAATGAAAAAGGAAAATGATAAGGCTGTATATTTTCACCTTATTTATTTAACTTATATGCAGAATATATCATACAAAATGCAAAGCAAGATGAATCAAAAGCCTCAATGAAGGTTGCTGGGAGAAATAGCAATAATCTCAGATATTCAGATGATACCTTCTGATGGCAGAAAGTGAAGAAGTAAGAAGCCTCTTTATGAGGTTTAAAGAGGAGTGTAAAAGCTGGTTTGAAGCTTAACATAAAAAAACAAAAGATTTTGGCAGCTGTTCCCATTACTTCCTGGGAAGTAGAGGGAAAAGAAATGGAAGCAGTGTCAAAGTTTATATTGGGCTCAAAGATCACTGCAGATGGCTATTGCAGCCATGAAATGAAAAGAAAACCAATGCATTCTCTTTGGAATGAAAGCTATGGTAAATCTTAATAGCATACTACAAAGCAGAGATATCATCTTGCTGGCAAAGGTCTATATCATCAAAGCTATGGTTTTTCCAGTAACAATATATGGCTAAGGGTGGGATTATAAGGAAAGCTGAGCACCACAGAATTAACACTATCAAATTATAGTGCTGGAGAAGACTTTTGAGAATCCCTAGGACAGCAAGGAAATCGAATCAGTCAGTAATTAAAGAAATTAATTCAGGTTATTTACTGGAAAGTCAAATACTGAAGCCAAAGCTTAAATAATTTGGCCACATAATGAGAAGACAGGACTCATTGGAAAAGATTCTGATGTTAGGAAAAATGAAGGCAAAAGAAAAAGAAGATGGAAGAGGTTAGGATAGATAGGTAGTACCAGGGAAACAATGAACGTAAACTTGGACAAACTTTGAGAGACAGTGGAGGATAGAAGGGCCTGGAGTGCTGTGGTCCATGGGGTCACAAAGAGTAAGATATGACCGAAAAAAAACGACAAAAGCTTGCTTATAACCACTATGCATCTCTTCTTCAACCTCTTTGGGAACAGTGGTGTTCCAGGTCTCCTTGTCAAATAGCATTGCCCATAAAATGTAAGTATTCAAAAGATGGGCCTTCAATTTCATGGCAAGGTTGGGAGTCAGTAAAAGTGCTTTATAGTTCCCTGAACTATTTACTAATGAATAATTTACTCTTCTAAAAATAAATTTTTATTTCTCTTTTGTTTTTAAATCACTTAAATTTCCTCCTTCATCCATCCATCCATCCTCCTCCTAGGAATAAATCACATCTAACAAAGAATTTTTAAAGGAAATGAGGAAAAGAAAAAATCCAGCAAAACCAATATATACATTTTAAAGTCTGAAAACATATGAATTTTCCAACCTTGAAGGCTTTCCATCTATGTATCTCATCTTTGGGATCATGTTTGTTCTTTATAACTTCACAACAATCACTGATTATTCTATGTTTGTCATTTTTCCCCATTTACATGGTTGTAGTCATCGTGTGCATTGTTCTCTGCCTTCTACTTGTTTCACTTGGCATAAAAGCTTGCAGGAATTTCCATGCATCTCTATATCCATTGTGTCCTCTATTTCCTACAATTCACGTATCTTCTTTTGTGTTCATTCTCCATTCTACAAACTACTTTTGTCTTCAATTCCTTGCATCCGCAAAAGAGTTCTGCTAGAAATATTTAAGCGTATATTTTTTCATTGGTGACCTCCTTGGGATATGTGGCTAGTAATGGAATCTTTGGTTTAAAAGGTATGGACATAATTAGAAATTATTTTCCACAATGGTTGGGCCTGTTCACAGCTCCACCAACAGTACAGTAGTGTGTTTCTCTTCTCATAACCTCTTTAGCATATACTATCCCTATCTTTTTTTTCATCTGTCTTTTTTCTGGGTATAAAGTGAAACCTCAAGATTCCTTTGATTTCTCTTATTATTAGTGATTTGGAATCATTTTTCATATGACTGTGAGTAATTTGCATTTTTTGAGAATTGTTCATATTCTTTGACCACTTCTCTTTCAGAGAATTGCTTATCTGTATGGGTATGCAGAAGTGCAGGTGTGTGTGTGTGTGTGAGAGAGAGAGAGAGACAGAGAGAGAGAGAGAGACAGAGAGAGAGACAGAGAGACAGAGACAGAGAGACAGAGACAGAGAGAGAGACAGAGAGACAGAGAGAGAGAGAGAGAGAGAGAGAGAAAGGGAAGAGGAGGAGAAGGGGAACAAAGAACAAAGGACTGAGGGGGAGATAAGAATACAGTGCTGTTATCTGTGAGATCTAATATGGAGATTTTATAATTTACTAATATTGGCATCAATTATTTACTAGTAATATATGCTACTACCTATCTATTATGAATGGTTGCTTGTGCACAAGATGTGGTACACAATATATTGTCAAAGAAATGTGTAACTGGAAAAGGATGTATAGAAAATCGCAATGAATGACAAATGAAATGCATAGTCATGCAGTGAATTGAAGGTTACCAGTGAGCAGACAGCTGAAGTGTAGCCTTATCTCTGCAAAATGTAAATGAACTAGACGAAGGCCTCTGACATGACAGGACTATTCTCCCTGACAGATTTGTAGGAGAACATAGTCAAAGATATGGCATACACTGAGAAGGCACGGATGGATTTTGATCAGTGCCAGTGGAGAAAATACTCCATCAGTGAGGTCACCGATCCATGGCAGGATTTAATTTTTGGCCTATGACTGAGACCAAGTTGGAATAGAAAAGGGTACAAACAAGTCAGAGAAGCCCCTATGAGAGTTTCATATGTATACTGTGAGGTAAGAGATAATGACATTCAAAGATAGTTAACAATGCATAATAGGCAATGCTAAGTGGTACGTGTGTGCTTCAGATAGGAATTCCTATAGGAATTCAGAAGAAAAAGAGATCCTTTGGATTCTGGTTATTAAGAGGGTCCTCCCAAAGGAGTTAAGATCTGAGTTGGACTTTGAAGGATGGGTGTGATTCTCATTTAGATAGAGTAAGGGGAAGAGTACTGTAGATGAGAAGAATAACATGATCTTAGGCACAGCAATGCAGTAATGAAAGACATAGTCAGGAGACAACAAAAAAGAGTTCAGCTCCCAGGTTTGAGTGTTGACCAATTGTGAAAAAACAAAGCTAAGCAAATCAGGTGGGTTCTGGTTAAGGAGAGTCTTCAACATTAACCTAAGGACTTTGGCCTTTATCCACTAGGCAATGGGAAGACATTGCATCAAAACTTTGAGGAAAAAAAGATCAGAGGCTGGAACACTAACCAGGTGGCCACTGCTGTAGTTCAAGTGTTAGGTGAGAATATCAGGCTAAATACAAGGGGAATGGAAAGGAAGGGACACTCAAGAAAAAGACCATAAAGAAAGAGTGTGGGGGCAACTAGGTGGTACAGTGAAAAGAGCACCAGCCCTGGAGTCAGGAGGACCCGAGTTCAAATCCAGCCTCAGACACTTAACACAAAAACTAGCCATGTGACTTTGGACAAGTCACTTAATGCCAACTGCCCTCCAAAAAAAAAGAGTATGCAGAGCTTAGGTCTGTGGAAGGATCTGACATGAGTAGATTGTGTTTGTTTCCATTGAAGTCCAATAACAAAGATGTTAAAGAAGCTTATTCTTCTATTACTGCTACTAATTACAATAATACCTTATATGGGTCTTTTAAATTAGTGAAACACTATATATTATTTTCATTTTATACTCACAACAACCCAATAAGGGAGACACTATTATTTCCCCTATTTTACAGGTGGGGATTTTGAGATTAAACAGAGGTTAAGTGATTTGGCCAGAGGCACAAAGCTATTAAAATGTGTGAGACTGGATTTGAACTCAGTTTTCTCTGACTCCAAGTCTAGTGCTCTATGCACTGTGCCACCTAACTTCCTAGGAAAAAAATAACAAAGAATTGAGGGAGTTAGCATTTACAAAGGAGTTGTAATAATTCTTTGGTTTGGTTTTGTTTTAACACAAAGATAAAAATTTCAGAAATTATTTAACCTCCTTTGGAAACAGTCCTCAGGTAACTGAGATAGTCTGCTTAGAAATAGGGGGATGGGCTGCCTATAAGGGAGTCCTCCCCAAGGACCTAGACCTAGGTGTGCAGAGTGCCTTCTAGCTATAAAGTTCTGGCCTTTAGCACAAAGAATACTCAAGGCCTACCTGGGTGCTCTGGTCTGGGTCTTTGCTGCAACTTCTGTATATAGTATATTAATAAATATCTCAACAACTCCTGCCACATATAAACGTTTATACCTTTCAAAGCGTCCTTGCTTCCTTTGTCCTAGCCAGGCTCCATAATAACCTTGTGGGGCAGGGCAGGGCAGGGGTTATTAGGTTCACTTCATAGACTCCCTGACTTCTCACAATCCATCCATTCTGACCTTATAGATGGAGACAGTGCAGCCCAGAGAGACAGGGCAGTATGCTGGCAGAGCTGAGATTAAAATGAGGTCTCCTGAGCCCCTGGCCTAGACTCTTTTCCCGCTACCTCCCTTCTGTCTTAGGAATGTTTGAAGAATGAATTGATATTACTGTTCTGTCACAGCTTTTGAGAGAACATCTCTATGCCATTTCAAGGCCCTATTAAAAATTAATTTCATTCATCTCTATTCTTGGACAAGGACTGGTCTAATGAGTATTATGGGACATTGGAATTGGGGTTCTGAGGCCTGGCCCTGATGTGTGACTGACATTTTGAAGGGCTTGAAGATCCTCTTGTGAGAAGGATTTTTGAAGTGTAAATCACTGTCCTGCTGCTCTGCCACAAGGAAGATCAGCCCAGCTCTCATCCCAGAAGTCCCAAAGCACTCATCAGTGCAGCCGCCCATCCTGTCCCATCCAGGCCAGTACGAGGAGAACAGGCGAAAGCTGCTCCCAATCCTCATGCAGGTGGCCCTCCATCACCTTTCATCTACCTTTTCTTTGTTGCAACCCTCAGTGTGCATACTGGTAAGGTATTTCAGCTGCCAAGTTTTCAAAATAGAAGATTGGGTGAGTCAAAGAGTGAGTAGTGCCCTTTGGTCCTGGGCACTTTCTGTCCTCATAAATCACCCTCTTAGCCTGTTTAAGGTTAGTCTTTAGTAGCAGGAGTAAATATTCCAAAAGGACCACAAACAACTTTGCATGGCTTCGGCAACTGCTGCTGATGAGCCCCCAGAGTGCACTAGAGTGGAGAATGAGCTGCCTTGAATCCTTCCAAAGTTCCAGTGGAAACAGTTGGCAGGGCATTCGAAGCAATTTAGGCTTGGGACTCGAATATTGGAGGTTTTAGCTCAGGCCTTCACCTTTGAACACACTTAACAAAAGAAGATATAGAAGTTCCCTATCCCCCCCACCCCCACATACACACACTTATTGAGCTGTTCTACTAAGTCTGTCCATGGTCTCTGAAATGAGACCTGCAGCCAATGTCATATCTTGCTGGAAGGCAATTTCCAAAGCTGGAAAACAGAACTTGTGATGTGCTGTCCCCTAAAAACAGAGGAAGTGCTGGCTGCCACAGTCATAGTTTCCAGGCTGCCGTCCTTCCTCTGTGGCCACACTGTAGTGATGGTGCCAGTGAAGTTAACATCTTTCAGCTGGAAATGCAGCCTTTTGTCCAAAGCTTAGGAGAATTCATGTACAAGCACAATTTTGTCCCAGAAGCACAGGTATATAGATTTAGAGCTGGAAAGGACCTCGGAGATTGTCTCATTTCCCACTCCACCCCCATCATTTTTTTTTTTTGCTTTTTGGAGGGGGGAAGGCAGAGGAATCGGGGTTAAGTGACTTGCCCAAGGTCACACAAATAGTAAGTATCAAGGGTCTGAGGCCAGATTTGAACTCAGGTCCAGGGTCGGTACTGTATTCATTGTACCACCTAGTCACCCCTCACCTCCATTATTTTCTTTCCTTTTTTTGCTTTTTGGAGGGCAATTGTGGTTAAGTGACTTGCCCAAGGTCACGCAGCTAGTTTTTTTGTTAAGTGTCTGAGGCCAGATTTGAACTCAGGTCCTCCTAACTTCAGGGCCAACGTTCTATTCACCGTGCCACCTAGCTGCCCCAACCCCCATTATTTTCAAAGGAAACTGAGCCTCATAGAAATGAAAGGTCTTGCATGAGTGTCATTTTAGGCTTAGTATTCAGCCCCAGGTGTTCTATTTTCCCATGTTTCCCTGCTCCATACTACTTCTTTTGGAGGCAGTATTGCATGGTGGATAGAAGGCCAACCTTCAAGTACAAAAGAGCTGTCAGGGCTCAAGGCCTTCCTCTGATGGCTATGTAACCATGATCAAGTTGCTTGTCTTCCCAGGCCCCAGCCAAATCTAAGTTAGAGAGAAGGTGCCAGTCTGCATTGGTTTAAATAGTTTCCATAGTGGGAGCTCTCCCAAAGAAATGGAATTCCATATCTGCATCCTCATCATTTTCTGGGTACAAAAATTTGTGAACTCATTCAATATATTACTAAAAATGTCTTATCCAAAGCCCCTGGTATGTCTCCAGATGTTCCAGAAGTCTATATGTGAACAGCTCAGAAAAGGTCCTACCTTCTGTATAGGCTGATACAAACTGATTGCTTCCTGGCCCCTTCCTCATTTGCCAGCTTCTGGGCAGCTGCCATGTCATTAGGAGGCTCAGCAATATAGGCACCCTAAGAGGAGCTCAGAAAAATAGTCCTTCTCCCCATGGCTCAGAAGTGACTTCCTGGACCCAAGATTGAAGCACTCTCCCTGAGAGCTAAGCCTGAAAGACAGAATTGGAAAGTAAATTGATGGCTTGGCCTGAAACTTTCTGTTGCAACAATAGGGTATGAAGGGGCGGCCAGGTAGCACAATGAGTAAGAGCACCGGCTCCAGTGTCAGAACGACCTGGAGATCGAATCCCGGGCTCAGACACTTAGCACCCACCCAGAAACACCTGGCCGTGTAACCTTGAGCAAGTTACTTAACCCTGATTGCTTAAAAAAAAAATAGGGTATGAAAATGTGGGGCCAAAGGGCCAGAGTTTGGATGTGAAATGAGGATGCGGCAGACCCTTCCCATCAATTATCTTATTGTATTCCAGGAGTTCATAGAGCAAGAGTGAGAAAGAAGCCATAACTGAGAGTCTGCAGGTAACTATTTCATGGCTGAAACCCAGCTTACTTAATTTATGGAGCAGAGCATTCTGGGAAAATGGTTTGGGGATTCAACTCAATATGAAGCATGATTTTAGATGCTAAGGAGATATCAACACAAACTTCAGATTTGGGGGCACTGGGCGGAAGAGAGAGGGAGTAGGGAATTGAATTCAATAAAAAGAACATGCCTGCTTAGTAACTTTTGGGGTTAAGAGTTTCTCCTTTTGTTTATTTTTGGAGGTGGGAAGGCAAGGCAATTGGGGTTAAGTGACTTGCCCAAGGTCACATGGCTAGTAAGTGTTAAGTGTCTGAGGGGGATTTGAACTCAGGTCCTCCTGACTCCAGGGTTGGTGCTCTATTCACTGAACCACCTAGCTGCCCCCTAATCTCTCCTTTGTTAAGGCTAACATTTGAGGGTTTTATTTTTTTCATTAAAAAATAGTGAAATTTCTTCCCTTAATTATTCTCCTTAACATAACAGGCCCAGTTCAGGTAAGCATAAGCACAGTGTGCAGTGTGGGGACTTGGATTTGGGAGAGATGAGCCACAGGTCCTGCCTTCATGAAACTTAGAATCTAGTAAGGGGTGATGACAACCTAGTTGACCATCATGAAAATAATATATTGTTTGATTCAATTCAACAAACATTTATTAAATGGTTACTGTGTGCAAGGCAGTGTGCTGGGTGCTGAGGAGACAAGGAAAAGAAAGGAAGCAGAGACAAGATGGCAGAGCAGCAGGTAGCAGAGGCAGCTCCCACTAATCCTCCCTTCTACTCTTCTCTGATACCCCTCAGCTAACACCCTTCTTCCCTCAGACATCCCATAGGACTGTGCTTCACACCTCCCCCATGTGCTCATCAGGTAATGCTCTAAATTGTGGTTATGTCTTATTACTTGGTATCCTGCTAGAAGTTCAGCCCTTGCAAAGCAGGAACCAAGGCTCATCACAGCTCTGTAACCCTGCATCCCTGAAATCAGGACTATACATATAACAGACACTTCATCAATATTTAGTAAACAAGTGAATGAACTGAAGAAACATGAGCTATTTCTTTGGCTTATTTGAATTACATGTTTACAGCATAGATAGACTATTAAGCGTGATTTTATTTATGATGTATTATCAAAATAACTCTAGAAAGAAAAGACCTTTTTCATCACTATAGTAAACTTCCCCGAGAGTAAAGGTCATTGCTGTGCTTTTCATTCCTTGGCTTCTTTTTAAAAAAAATATTTTACTGATGACTTTTGAGTTTTGTTTTTATATCGTAGCCATTGCTGCATTTATACCATCTCTCAACCACCAAATTGAAGGCTCCTCTGTAAACAAAGAAAAATTAAACAAAAAAACCCAATACATTGACCACATGTGACAATATATGCCATATGTGCCCTTAGAGTGGCCCCTACTTCTCTCCTGTTTGTTCTTTGACAGCATTGTTGGTATTTCATTTACTCAAAGGCCATTTTCTTCCTGGTGATCTTTTCATTGACATTATTGTTTATATTTATATTGCTCCTTTGATTCTGGTGTTTTTCCACTTTGCTTCAGTTCATGCTTTTTTGCCAGTGTTCCTCCACATTCCTTATATTCATGATTCCTTACTTGCATACTAATCTGTTACATTCTTATACCACATTTTGGCCTAACATTTTCCGATCAAGGGGATCTATTTTCTCCCCAGTGTTTTACTTGCTAAAAATGTGGTGATAGGAACATTTTTGTCTTTATCAGGTCTTGCTTTCTGCTCTTGACCTCCTTGGAGTCAATGGGGCGATTGATGGGTCAAAGAATATGAACAGATTCCTTGCATAATTTTTATTGTCTTCTAGAATGACTGGACCCATCTTGGCTTGGCTCTAAGGCTATGTTAGTGTAGTCATTGGCTTCTAAAGGAGAGAGGACATCTTACTTTGATCACAATGTATTTTATATTGCTAGGTATCTTGGTTATGATTTGCACAGTGTCATTTCTCTAAAACAAATCATACTTGGATCCCCTATAAGAAGGACGCATTTTTCCTCCGTCTCTTTTACTTCATATCACCACTGTTCTGGCTGTTTGTCACCTACTAAAAACATGGTGCTGAAATTTCCAACTCCCTAAAAATGAATGTATGCTCATATCCATTTTTGGAGGGGTTTCTCACCTCTTTGTTTCCAAAAAGAAGTTTCTAATGTACTTGGATTTCTAGTTTTATTTTTATGTCAAGAATGCCTTCAGCCTCTTGACCCATTTGAAGTCACTCTGTCAAATTCTCCAGTCGAATCACTCCAAATTCTCAACTACCCTATATATCTGCAGCTCAGAGCTGTGCTAAGTTGTTTCCTTTCAATTCATTATGACACCTCAAGCACTTAAACAAATAGACATGACAATTTCCACTCCGATCTTCCATTCCAGAATCTTCTCCAGGCTGTATAAAGTCATCAGAGATAGACATTTGGGGAGCTCCTGCTGAGCAGTTTGGAGAAAAATAGAATAAAGAAATTGGTTCTACATTAAAACTCATAGAAAGGCACCATGGAATGAATGAGTGGCTATATGAAAGGAGTTTAAGAAAGTTTGTCAAAAGCTTTTGCCTTTCATGACATATATTTGTTTGATCTAAACCAAGCCATCAATATTTGCATCTTTTTTTTTAAACCGATCAAAGCTAACAGATAGATTTGTTTCACAGAAATAATGAGCCTCCATTTTGTGAAGCCATTAATCTGGCTGGTTACTGATGTCATAAGATTGTGAAATGGAACGTTTATGTGGTGACAGGAAGGGGAGATGGATGTAGAACAGAGTTTCTTAACCTTTTCTTGTGTCACTGCAGTCCTATATAGCCTAGAAACCACTTCTTAGAATCATGTTTTTAAATAATTGAAGGAAACGCTCAATTTCATTTAGCAGTTAGTGAAAATGTGAAGTGATTTTCCCCCCATTCAAATTAATGGACCCCCTGAATTCTATTCACAGAATCCTATAGGATCTTTGGACTTCAGATTAGGAATCCCTGATCTAGAGGGAATTTCTGGGATGTTATTTAATGAAAGAGGTAAATATTGCTATGGCCTTTCTAATTCTCTGATTAGAGATCATAACATCACTTGATTGTATTTACTCCTAGAGTAATAGTAATGTACATGAGGAGAATTTGACTTTAAGGAGGACGTGAATGCTTCAGCAGGTTCCTGATAGGATTGATGTGGATGTTACCTCTAAAGGTCCAAATTGAAACTCATCCATGCCTTCTTATTCTGGTTGACTTTTGTCCATGCCCTCCAATAAATCCTCCCCGTGGGGCCCACCTGAAGTGCTAGGGACCTTCTTTGAGGTCTTCTGATGTTGAATGTATACTAAGCAAGGCACAGAGGCTCTCCTCCAGTGAAATGGCGATCTAACTTTAAGCAGTCCACCCTTCTTTGCCCTCATGCTTTTCATCTTGCATACTTCCTCATTGACCATCTGTAGCAGCTTATTCACATCCACTGTATGCCTCTTCATTGACTCTGGGGTAACCTGGGCTTTTATTTTATTAAAGACTGTGGTACTGTCAGTAAGTCAGTCAACAGGCATTCATTACACATCACAGAAAGGCAAAAATAATCCCTGCCCTCAAGGAGCTCACAGTCTAATGAGGGAGAAAATGTGAAACCAATAACTAGGTTCATGTCACATATATAGAGAGAGAGAGAGTAGAGAGAAGGTAATCTGAGGAGGGGGGGCACTAACAGTTTAGGGCCATTTGACAAGCCCAAATTATAAGCAGGTAAGAATATGATAAAGACTGAAAATTTAGATTATTACTCTGAAATTACATTTCAAGGTGTCTGATATTCATTGTTTTCATGTGTAATGTTGCTAGGACACAAGGAGAGAAAGAAGAAAGGGCGAGCAAACATGTCACTTTTTATGAGGACTTCAAAAGTTTTCCTTTAGATTTCCTTTAGCCTTGCCTTTCCTTTAGATATGTTGGGACTTTAAGGAAAAACCATATAATACATCCAGAAAAAAATCAGGACATTAATTCTAGTTTTGAAATTATATGAACTCTACCTTCCCCAGTCTCTTCTTTCCTCTCCCCTTCCATAGGACCCCTACTACATTGTGAATGAAGTACCCATTCAACCTAAAATTTTTCCTTCCATACTTCCTTCCTTATTCTTTCATTCCTGAAAACCTGGTTCTCCCAAGAAGACCCTGCTTCTCTGGTCACTGTCTCTAGTCCTGATTGCTCCTTTACCAATCTTTCTTCATTCTGATGTCTTCCCTCTGTTAATTAAGTTCTATTTATTCCGTACATAGCTTATTTGAGTGTATTTGTCTGCTGGTTGTCTCCCCATTAGATTGTGAACTGTTTGAAGGCATGAACTGTCTTTCTGCCTCTTGTATGCTCAGCACCACACCTGGCACCTAGTAAATGGTAGACTCCTCCAGATGAGGAGTCAGTGCTGTCCTTTGCTCCCACTTTCCCTTCTCCATTTCCCATCTACCACATTTCTCCTGGAACACTCATGAAATCCAGGTAGATTACTTTAGCTGTGAACCTTGTAGTTTTGATCAGCCTACCTCTGTATCAGTGATGACAGCGTTGCATTGATGACAGCATTGCATTGAAGACAGATTCTTTGGAGTTTACTTTCATATGGAAATGCAATCTATATTTGTAGCATTGGATTCTAGAATGTAAGACCTAGAAGGGACCTTAGAAGAAGGATCATGGGAGTATAATTCTAAGCTTGAAAGGACCTCAAAAGTTATCCAGTTCAGCTCTTCCATTTCAGAGATAAAGAAACTGAGTCCTAGGGCCATTAAGTGATTTGGCAAACATCACACTGAATACCAGAGGCAGGATTTGAACCCCTGTCCCCTAAATCCAGAGTTCTTACCACTGTACCTCATAACCTAATCAGAGTTCATATTAATGAATGAATAATAATTACCAAGAAAAATAATTTAGTTTTTCATTCTATTTGTCAGAAAGTTCATATCATGAGACTTTTTTGTGGAGTGTGAATTAACTGTGAAATGTGTTTGAAAATAATATTGCTTATTATTTCAAATCTTTTCAAATAAGCTTTTATATTTTCATTACTTGTATGTCTTGGATTTTTGTATGTTTTCAAGGCAGAGATGTGTCAGGCTATGTTATTAATGTTTTCAGACTGTGATATAGGGCAAAGGGAAAGAACCCAGGGTGAGCTGAACTTGCTGTGACATTTCTTGTCATGTAGGAATGAAAGGAACCCCCAACAAGGGCTAAGGCTATAGCACCTTCAAACAGGACTGAAAAAGGCCCTACCCAAGTCAAACATGTTAATCAGTGACTTGGATGGGGGAAGTACTGAATGAAGAAAAGGTTGTACATTGGAGAGGACAGTCAGGAGATGCTAGTTCAAGTTCTGCCTGACACTTTGGCTTCTATGACCCTGGGCAACCTTTCTGAATCTCAGTTTCCTCATAGGTAAAATGAATAAAACCAATGCTTGTATTCTTTTCCCTCTCCTCCCCAGGGTTGTTGTGGGGAGAGTGCTTTACATAAATGTTAAAGACCTTTGGAAACCTTTGCACATACACATAGCTGAGGATGTATCAGGGAAGAGCTTATAGATCTCACTCAAAAGATCAGTCACACAGATGATGGAGGAGGGAGGAAGGGTCCCTAGCTTGATATTATTGGGGGATGGCAGACCAAGCACAAAGCAGTGAAGTTTTGAGTTGACAGGATTAATATGGACTGAGTGTTATGACTAGGAATTGCCAGCAATCAACCTTAGGCTATGTGAAAAGAAATAGAACATGAAGGTTTTAAGAGGTCAGAATCTGTGTGTAGTCTGGTGTCTGTATGTAGTACCCATTCTGGAACACCATCTCCACGTCTCGTTTGCATATTGGAAGAGGGCAATTGACAAATCAAATTATGTTCCAAGGAGGACTACCAAGATAGTAAGGGGGTTGGAAACTGTGTTGTAGAGGAAGAGTTGAGGCAAAATGTTTAACTGGAAGATGAGAAAACTGCATGGAGATATGACTTCTCTCTTCCAATATATGAAACACTTTAATGTGGAAGAGAGATTAAGAGAGATTAGACTCATCCAGAGCAGACCAAAGACTAAGGGATGGCCATATTTTTTTAACAGGAAGGCAAATTTTGGTTCAACTTAAGGAAGAACTTTGCAATAATTGGAGTTACCTAGCAATGGAGAATGACTGTCTCATGAAGTAATGAAACTAGAAGTCTAGTAGAAGCTTGATGACTATCTATCAGAAATGGAATTCCTGACTAGGTAAAGCATCTTTAGCTCCCTTCATTTACCATTTTGATGAATGACAAAGAATTGTCCCATATGGGTCATGTAGATACATCCTGGAATATTTACCCCAAAACATCACTTTCTTCCTTGCTTCAACACTTCTGGGACCTGTCACTTGATCACTGTGGGTGGTCTCCCAACAAGTTCAGATTCCTACTCTTCAGTGACTCTGTAGCTGGCCTTTGAGAGTTTGTTTCCCCAAAATACAAAGCCCTGGGGTTCTCTGCATTTATAGCTACGGTAGGACAGGCTTCCTTTGCTATCACCAGACCCATACTTTTCAGCTTGTTGTAGGCTTTTGCCTAGATTGTGTTTTACTCACAGTCTTCAAGAAGCCAAGGTGACCTTCACATTAAGATGAGCCATTGGAGAAACACTGCATACTACTTGAGAAACACACATACACACATACTACTAATTAGCACATTTCTGTTTTAATGCATTCTACCCTTTTAAAACATGTAAATGCATATTTCACAGGTAGTCATATCTTAATAAAAATACCTAATTTTTTGTTGTTTATTTAATTAGCTATAGCCAAATCTTTGTGACCCCATTTGGAGTTTTCTTGGCAAAGATATTATAGTAATTTTCCATTTCCTCGTTCAACTCATTTTACAGATGAGGAAAGCATGTATAAGTGACTTGGCCAGAGTCACAAAGCTAGGAAGCATCTGAGAACGTATTTGAGCTCAGGTCCTCCTGACTCCAGGGCCAACACTCTATCCACTGTGCCAGGTAGCTGTCTCCATAGCTAATAATAGCTAACATTTTTATAACACTTACTATGTGCCAAGCCCTGTGCCAAGTACTCTCAGATTATTATCTCATTTGATCCTTACAACAACTGTCAGAGGTGGGTGCTATTATTATTTTTATTTTTTAATTTCATTTCAGCAATATTTATTAATCACCTACTGTAAAATCAGAATTATCTTGGGATTTTTTATCATAGTTTTAAATTTTTTTTGGTTTATTTTTAGTTTTCAACATAAATTTCCACAAGATTTTGAGTTACAAATTTTCTCCCTGTATTTCCCCTACCCACCACACCAAAATAGCTATCCTACTGAATACCTCTTCCCCAAATCTGCTCTCTCTTATATCCTCCACCATACCCCCTCTGACTTTCTAGTGGGTCAAGAAGGATTTCTATACCACATTGCCTGTGTATCTTATTTCCAGTTGCATGTAAAAATAATATTAATATATGTTTTTTAACATTTGATTTTACAACTTTGATTTCCAGATTCTTTCCCTCCTTCCCTCATCACCCATCCCTACTGGGAAGATAAGCAATTCAATATAGGTTGTACATGTGTAGTTACACAAAACATTTCCATAGTAGATGTATTGTGAAAGGCTGACTATATTACCCTCCATTCTATCAGGCATCTCAATTTTTCTATTTTCTACATTGACCCTGTCCCTTTTCAAACATGTGTGCTTCTAACTACCCTCTCCCCCAATCTGCCCTCCCTTCTATCCTCCCCCCTCTTATCCCCTTCTTCCCTACTTTCCTGCAGGGTAAGATACCCTATTGAGTGTGTATGTTATTCCCTCCTTAAACCAATTTCAATGAGAATAAGGTTGACCCATTCCCTTTTAGCTTCCTGTTCTTCCCCTCCATTGTTACAGTTTTCTCTTGCCTTTTTTATATGAGATAATTTACCCTATTCTGTCTCTCCCCATCTCCTCTCATTATATTCCTTTCTCATGTCTTAATTTTATTTTTAGTTATCTATCATCCCTTCCTATTCAACTGATTCTGTGCCCTCTGTCTGTGTATACATGTACACATATATACACACACTCACATAAGTATTTATATGCACATGTGCCCTCCTATATAAACATATATATGTATGTATACATATATATATATATATACACACATATGTGTTCCCTTCAACTCCTCATACTGAGAAAAGTCTCATGAGTTACAATTATCATGTTACCATGTAGGAATATAAATAGTTCAACTTTAAAAAGTTCCTTATGGTTTCCTTTCCCTGTTTACCTTGTCATGGTTTTTTGCTTCTTGTATTTGAATGTCAGATTTTCTATTCAACTCTGTTTTTTTCATCATGAATGCTTGAAAGTCCTCTATTTCATTGAATGACAATATTTTCCCCTGAAACATTATATTAATTTTTGCTGGGTAGGTAGGTGATTCTTGGTTTTAATCCTACCTCTTTTGACTTCTGGAATATAATATTCCAAGCCCTTTGATCCCTTAATGTAGAAGCTGCTAGATCTTGTGTTATCCTGATAAAGTTTCCACAGTACTCAAATTGCTTCTTCCTGGCTGCTTGTAATATTTTCTGCTTGACCTGCGAACTCTGGAATTTGGCTATGATATTCTTAGGAGTTTTCTTTTGGGGATCTTTTTAAAAAGGCAATTGGTGAATTCTTTCAATCTATTTTGTCCTCTGGTTCTAAAATATCAGGGCAATTTTCCTTGAGAATTTCTCTTTTTTTCAAATGCTTTATTAATTTCTGATTCACATCATTCGTTTCTGCCAGATTTTGAGTTACAAATTTTCTCCCTGTTTTTCCCCTACCCCCCCCAAAAGAGCAGTCCCACAGGATATCCCCTCCTCCAATCTGCTCTCTCCCATATTTTCTCCCATACCCCCTTCGACTTTTTCCAGTGGATCTCTATGCCCCAGTGCCTATATATCTTATTTCCCAATTACATGTAAAATAGTATTGATAATAGTACACACACACACACACACACACACACATATATATATACATATTTGAATATTTGATTTTAAAACTTTGAATTCCAGATTCATTCCCTTCCTCACTTCTCACCCACCCTTACTGGGAAGATAAGCAGTTCAGTATAAGATGTACATGTGTAGCTAATGCAAAACAATAACATAGTAGATATATTGTAAAAGACTGACTATATTTCCCTCCCTCCTATCCCACCTCCCACTTGGTCTATTCTCTACTTTGATCCCGTCCCTTTTCAAAAGTGGGTGCTTCCAACTTCCCTCGCCCCCAGCCTGCCCTCCCTTCCATCATCCCCGCTCTCATCCCCTTCCCCCCTACTCTCCTGGAGGGTGAGATACCCTATTTAGTGTGTATGTCATTCCCTCCTCAAGCCAAATTAAATGGGAATAAGGTTGGCCCATTCCCTTTTGCCTTCCTATTCTTCCCCTCCATTGTAACCATTTCCCCTTGCCTCTTCTGTATGAGATAGTTTACCCCAATCTGTCTCTCCCCATCTCCTCTCATTATATTCCTCTCACCTCTTAATTTCATCTTTTAAGTATCATCCCTTCCTGTAAAATTGGTCCTGTACCCTCTATCTATGTATACCTATAAACATATATACACACATTCACATATGTATTCGTATGCCCATATACCCTCATATATAGACATATATATGCATATATACATATATATACCTATACATACATTTCTATTCCCTTCAACTACTGAGAAAAGTTTCATAAGTTACAATTATTGTTTTTCCATGTAGGAATGTCAATAGTTCAACTTTGATAAGTTCCTTATGATTTCTTTTCCCTGTTTACCTTCTCATGCTTCTCTTGCTTCTTGTACCTGAATGTCAAATTTTCTGTTCAACTCTGGTTTTTTCAGCAAGAATGCTTGAAAGTCCTCTATTCCACTGAATGACCATAGTTTCCCCTGGAACATGATACTCAGTTTTGTTGGGTAGGTGACTCTTGGTTTTAATCTCAACTCCTTTGACCTCCAGAATATCATATTCCAAGCTATTCAATCCCTCAGTGTAGAAGCTGCCAGATCCTGGGTTATCCTGATTGTGTTTCCACAATATTCAAATTGTTTCTTCCTGACTGCTTGTAATATTCTCTCCTTAATCTGGGAATTCCGCAATGTGGCTACAATATTCCTAGAAGTTTTCTTTTTGGGATCTTTTTCAGGAGGTCATCGGTGGATTCTTTCAACCTCTATTTTGCCCTCTGATTCTAAAACATCAGGGCAGTTTTCTTTGAGAACTTCCTGGAGGATGATTTCTAGGTTCTTACTTTGATCATGGCTTTCAGGTAGTCCAATAATTTTTAAATTATCTCTCCTGGATCTATTTTCCAGGTTAGTTGTTTTTTCAATGAGATATTTCACATTGCCTTCTATTCTTTCATTGGTTTGGATCTGTTTAACAGCATCTTGATTTCTCATAAAGTCATTAGCTTCCATTTGCTCCAATCTAATTCTGAAGCAATGATTTTTTCTGAGGCATTGAGTTTTTGATATTCTTTTTCCATCAGGCAAATTCGGCTTTTTAAGGCATTCTTCTCCTCATTGCCTTTTTGGGCCTCCTTTGCCATTTGAGTCAGTCTATTTTTAAGGTATTATTTTCCTCAGTCAGGCTGTTGACTCTCATTTCATAATTTTCTTGCATTGTTCTCATTTCTCTTCCCATATTTTTCCTCCACTTATCTGCTTCTTAAGGTCCTCTATGGCCTGTATCCAGCTTGTATTTTCCTTTGAAGCTTTTGGTGCAGGAGTTCTGACTTCACTGTCTTGCCCTTGTTCCATGCTTTGCTCCTTTTTGTCCCCAAAATAGGAGACTAATGTTGGAATCTTCTGTCTGCTTTATTTCCTTTGCCTGGTCATGTCGCCCCTCAGTCACTTGACCCCTGGGCTTTTTGCCACAGTAGGACTCTGCCACAAGACAGGGGAACTTTTGTCCCAAACGCTGGGGTTTTCTCAGTTGCCGGAGGTATTAGAGGATACCCTCTCTGAGATCTCCACATGCTCCGGCAAGCTGGACACACACCCCAGGACCTCCACCCTAGAATACAATCCAGATCCAAGCAGGTTAAAGCAGGAGTGATTATCCTCCAAATAGTCACTTGGTCCCCCTATGATCTGTAAGCCAGGAACTCTGGAGGAAGCCATTCTGGGCAGCAGCTACAGCTGCTGCAACTCCACCACCTCTCGCCCTGGGGGCAGGGGCCAGACCATGCCCTTCCTTTCTAACAGAGTTCCTGACTGACCTGTTACTTTGTCTTTGGCATTTATGGGTTGAGGAATCTGGAGACTGCCACAGCTGCTGTTGATTCACTCTCCTGAAGTCTGATCCAGCTGCTGCTGTGCAGGGCTACCCTGAGGCCAAAATCATGTGGCTCACGTGGGACTTTGGTCTACTTCCAAAGTGCTGTGATGGCCCCTTCCTACCAGTATCCCAGGCTTCCTTCAGTGGGATATTTGTTTCTCTCTGTCACTGTGTGGGTTCTGTAGCTCCAAAATTTGTTTAGAGTTATATTTTATAGGTATTTGAGGTGGTTGTTGCAGGAGCCCATGGAATTTCCTGTTTCTATGCCACCATCTTGGCTCTGCACCTTTGGTAGGTGCTATTATTATCCCCATTTTAAAGTTGATGAAACTGAGGCTAACAGAGGTTAAATGATTTGTCCAGGTTCATGCAGCTAAATAAGTGTATGAAACCATATTTGAATTCAAGTCTTCTTAAATCCAGGCCCAACCTTCTATCTACTCTGCCACCTTGTTGCCCCTAACTCTTCATTTTCCCTCTGCTTTCATATTCTGACTCCATGTGAATAAACCCAACCCCCTGTATTTAAACATGGCAGAAGGCTGGGATTCAAGTCATCCGTGCTCCTCTCAGGTAGTTCTAAATGCACACAGGTACACAGAGGAGTCAAGAAAATAGAGGCTATATCCATAAAGATGGAAGGAAATACCAAGAAACATCCCCATGAGTTGGCAAGAAGAGAAAATATGAAAAAAGGAAATAGTTCTTGGTTGCTCCTTTTTCCACTGCCCTGTCCCAATCTTCTACCAACTTCCTGCTCCTGTGCTTCTCTGGTTTTCCTTGCCCTGAACCCAAACAAAGCATTATTCTACCTCTCTGCATGGGGAGTAGTCAAGAGAGATTGCTTCCAAGAGCTAGGAAGTAAGTTGACACATGAAGGCCTTATTTTGTTTCTTTTGCCCCTCATTCCTTACTCCTCACTTCACTTCCCTGGCTAATCTTTCCTTTGGCAATAGTGGGCAAGCAAGCACATCAGCTCCTGCTTAGTGATGAGATCAGGTGCTGTAATTTTTCTTGGGTGTGTGGGAACAAAATAGAACTCACAATTCCTTCTCCCCTCTTCTCCCCACATCATTAGAAAAGCCCAAGGGTTCAGTATTATCAGTTCTATAGCCTGATATGAGGGATAGTAGGGAGGTCTTTCACCCTCACAGAATCTCCCTAATTGACCTCACCAGTGGATAATCACTCCCTTGAGTTCAAGATATTGTGTCTCCTGAAGGTCGCTGGTAACAGCATTAGACTAGGTCATTAATGCTGATTATTTCACTGCTGCAGGCAAATGCATTTTTTTTTTCAGAAAAATAAGGCATGGACATTGAAACTAGGGAGGGAAAGACAGTCTAAAACATGGACACTTCTGGGAATAACAGTCCCAGTTTCATGGTGTAGCACCCTGAGGTGCCAAGAGACAACAAGAGGCTCCTGAAGGGATATAAGTAGAAAAAAGAGGACTTAGATCAGAAAAGTATAGCGGGAGAGACAACCAAAGACAAAATCTGTCTACTTCACAATTGTACTTAATGCCCAGCCCTGGTAATGATGTTTTTCTCCCAGTAAAAATCAAGTATCTGTTCTCTGTAATAAGTGGTAACTCATCTAACTAAAGAAATGATGCACATCCCTCCCTTCTCCAGTCATGTACACACACATGCACCATGTGCCTCTTTTCCAGGCATCTAGATCAAAGCATAGCGGGGGG
>NW_027187245.1:3008622-3010409 GCF_028583685.1 Petaurus breviceps papuanus
GGGGGGGGGCGGGAGAAGCAAGGGATGGAGAGGCTAGGTGGTGCAATGAATAGAGTACTTGTCCTGGAGTCAGGAGGACCTGAATTCAAATTGGGCCTCAGACACAACACAAAACTAGCTATGTGACCTTGGGCAAGTCACTTAACCCCAATTGCCCTGCCTTCCCCCCTCCAAAGAGCAAAAACTAAAAGAAAGAAACTGGGAGCCCCCACCCTCCCCCTGCCTAGAAAGACCATTGTGATGTTGATGCAGCTCCCACCCCTGCCTTTTTCCTCCCGAAGTCTGATAACATCTGAGGGGAATGTTGGGCCACCTCTGCTCCTATGCATACTTAGTACTACCACAGCATTTATTTGTTGTGCAACACTCTCAGAGAACTCCTTTGTAGAATCAGAGGAGCCTTTTGAATAGGGAAAAGGAGAGGGATGGTTGGCTGGAGATGAGAGGTAATTCTTGGGGTTTAGGAAGGCAAGAGAGAAGCCCTTGCTCTGGTTGGGGTGGAGGGTGCGACAGATGGGCTAGGGAAAGCTTATGATAGGTCCACTCCACTCTGCAGAAGTTCTGGGCAGAGCTGAGCCATTCAGTTTTATTTTGTTTCATTTATATGACTCTTTCAGTCACCAGGGCACCATCTAGTAAATTAATTCATGGAAATAGCAATGATACTCTTGTGGCCTGAAAGATTTAATGCAGCTCCCCAAAGTGCCAAGCTCATTCCCAGTGAGGATTTCATGCTGTGGCTAAAACCTGCTTTGTATTTAGCTTGAGAAATTAAGCAGTTGGCTTCATTGGAAAAATATGGCCTAGGTGTGGGGAGTAGGAAGGCAGAGCCAAGGACAGCAGCAGCAGCAAGAAGAAGCTGTTATCCTTGGAGGACCAAGTGATGGCTGCAGCAGGGCACAAGAGTACCAGTAGGGAGAAGTCATCTCAGAGTAGAGTGGGTGCTGGGCCCACGCCCTCACTAGGACCCCCTCAGAGTAGTTTTCAGTAAGTCACAAGGGAGACTTGAAGAGTTGACTCTCTTAACTCTGGGGGCTGAGAAATGACACTTTTTTTCTGTGTCCTCTCCTGTGTTCTATGCAGTAAAACTCTTTTGACCCAGAAGGAAATGGGTAGCCTAGGGTGTGTATTAATGCACCTCTATCCTGTGTGTTTGTGTGTGTTGAGCTGTGCAGGGAACCTGACAAGGGAGAGGTCATAACAGATTAGTCCGAATCTTCTCAGTGGGGAGGCCTTTGACACAGGGCCCACATCATTTGTGCAGTGCTCTACGGTTTGCAAAGCCCTTTCCTCTCAACATCCCTACAAGGCCCTCATAATAATAATAATAGCTAGCATTTATATATAGTGCTAGAAGTTTTCGAAGGACTTTCCCATACTATCCCATTTGGACCTTACAACCACCACAGGGGATCACCATGCTATACATGAGGAAGCTACTACCTCACTTTGCTTATTTCAGTGACCTCTTAATTGCGCTCTGCCTTAAGTCTCTCCCCACAGCAGTCTGTCATGTGTACAATGCGGCCAAAGTGATTTTTCTAAACTTGAGGTCTGACTGTGCCACTCTCTTACCTCATTCAGTTAACTGTAGTGGTTTCCTGAAGTCCTGAGTGCAACATAGATAAATAGATAGATAGACAGACAGACAGACAGACAGATAGATAGACAGAGACACACAGAACTACAGACACACAGAAAGACAGACAGACAGACAGACAGACAGACAGACAGACAGACAGACAGACAGATAGATAGATAGATAGATAGATAGATAGATAGATAGA
>NW_027187245.1:3010419-3028449 GCF_028583685.1 Petaurus breviceps papuanus
AGACAGACAGATAGATAGATAGATAGATAGATAGATAGATAGATAGAAAGAAAGATAGAGAGAGAGATAGACAGACTGAAAGAAAGACACACAGCGAGAGACAGATAGAGAGAGAGACAAACAGATAGAGAGATAGACAGACAGATAGATAGACACCAGATAAACAGAGAGACACACAGAAAGACAGATAGATAGACAGAGAGACAAAGAAAGAGACACACAGACAGATAGAAAGATAGGTAGACAGACAGACATACATATGGACAGAGAGATAGATAGATAGAAAGACAGACATATAGATAGATAGATAGATGATAGATAGATAGAAGATAGATAGATCGATCGATCGATAGATAGACAGTCAGACAGAAAAATAGATAGAGGGAAAGTCAGACACACAGACAGGGAGAAAGACAGGCAGACAGATAAATAGATAGATAGATACATACATACATACATAGATACATAGAAAGAAAGAAAGAAAGAAAGAAAGAAAGAAAGAAAGAAAGAAAGAAAGAAAGAAAGAAAGAAAGAAAGAAAGGAAGGAAGGAAGGAAGGAAGGAAGGAAGGAAGGAAGGAAGGAAGGAAGGAAGGAAAGATAGATGGATGGATGGATGGATACATCGATGGATAGACAGACAGATAGACAAACTGACAGCCAAACAAAAAGACAGACAGGTAGGTAGGTAGATAGATAGCTGGCTGGATAGATAGATAGATAGATAGATAGATAGATAGATAGATAGATAGATAGATAGATAGATAGATAGACAGATAGATTAAATAAATAGATTAGATAGATAGGTAGGTAGATACATCGATTAGATAGATAGATAGATAGATAGATAGATAGATAGATAGATAGAAACATAGATAGATAGATAGATAGATAGATAGATAGATAGATAGATAGATAGATAGATAGATAGATAGATAGATAGCAATATACATATATATATACACACAACTAAATAGTTGCTTTAATGGTTCTATGATCTCATCCATTAGGATATACGCTCAAGTGATATAGATTGCAGTATACGTACATTTTCTTATTCTGTCTGACTCATGAGTGCCCATGTCCTCCAATAAATCCTCCATGATAGTTGGACCCCAGTTATTAGAGACTTTCCTCTTATTTTCTTAACATCCTCTGGTACCAGTTTAGCTTTTGGCCTCTATCTCTCTTGGCTCTTGCTTTTACTACATGGTCAGCCCATTGCCTTTTGTGAGCCTGTATTTTGTTAACTAAATCTTTTATTTCCCCTTGCTTGAGCCTCACCATCACCAATATACTGTAGCCTACTTACTCCCACCATGTATCTCTCCATCATTCTTTGGGTAAGCAACAGTATTGATTTTTCCCAGATTATATTCTTCCATGTTTCACAGGCATATATCATTGCTGGATAAATATTTTTCTTGCTGTTAAAACCATGAGTTTGTTGTCAAGGGGGAATTTGGTTTTATTGAAGGCTCTGCATGACGTTCCAAGTGTAATACAAGCCATAGTCCTTGTCTTCATTTCTGGGCTCACCTCATTGTCCATTTGCAGTATCTGTCCAAGCTTTATATTCTCATGGCGTAATTCAGCAGGCTGCCCATCTAACCATATGTCAAAATCTGGACACTAAGTATTTTCAAGTCTGGGCATCCAAATATGGGTGGAAGGCAGGTATCACCAAAAGGACCTGTTTATCAGATTTAGCTACATCACAAATGAGATTGGACTAATTCCCAACATTCCAAGCCAGTAAAGAATTCCCAGGTGTGCATCCCTGCCCCCCTCCCCACCTTGCTCAAGCCTAGTTTTCCTCCCTTGCCCCTGGAAAAGTATAGGGCTTTAAGGTGTACTTAGAGGCCTCAGGCTTCCTGTCTGTCTGCCCTCGGGGGCATACCACCCCTGCCTGTACCCCCAGGTTTTTTGATTCTCTCAATGAATTATGAGTAAACTTTCTAAATGTCACAAGGCACACCCATTATCAATATGTATCAACATCCTCCAGCTACTGGCGAGCAGTAAATGTCAGTGGACATTTTTATGGTTTTTACAGCTTATCTGCAATTTGTAATGAGTCATTATTTTATGAGCAAGAACGCCTGGCCAATGAATGTATTTGTAATGTCAGGAGTTTCATTATAACATGACTGGAGGCTAAAGACTGGATGCTAAACTGCTTCCAGGTTTCACATGTCTCAGACTAGCCTTTGGAATGGGGGGGGGGCATGGTGAGCTGGCAACTTCCATTACTTTTTCTTTACCTTTTTTAATTAATAATTTAACTTACATTTCTTATGGCCTCATTACCACCCCACTATTTCATTAACTAATCATTACAGCATTGGACTTTATTGCTTTACAGGGAAGGGAACCAGAGGTATCGACCAGCAGTAGTTCTAATGTGCTACAGCAAGGGCTGAGCCCCAAGCCATGTGGATTGTATGTCATTAGAAATATTTTCATCTTTTAAAAAAAATTTAAAACAGAAGAAAAGATTTTAATTCTTTCTCAGAATGATTCATATCCTGTGGATTTTTCCTTATTAGGCAATGAAGCTATAATATTAAGATTGAATATATAAATAATTCTCATAATTCACAGAGAGAAGAGAAATAGAATGACTTCAGAACATTTCATTATGAATGGAGTTCTGTCAAAAGCTAAAAAAAGAGCATTAATACAAATTAAAGTCTTAGGAATCCATTCTTTAAATACTTGCTCCTGTATTTTACATAACTTAGAAAAGTCTGATGAGTTTTTTTCTGTTGTTGGCTGAGATGTATTGTTCATTGGAAAAATGGAAAGGACTAAATACATGGTTTTCCTTCAGAAAAAAAAACACCATTCCTAATAATTTATTTGTTGTCATTGTTATTTTCTTCTGTCATTTCTGAGCTGCTTGCCTCTTAGAATTGACAAGAATAGGGTTTCTGTCTCTTTTCTTGAAACATAGAATCCCATTTATCAAACCTATTCACACTGGATCATCTTGTATTCTCAAACACTCAATGTGTCAGTTGCACTCTGTCACCTATCAGTACCAATCTTGGGTCCCTTTAGTCTACATGACACTTTGGAAGATAAATCCTCTGAGGCATAGTTTTAATCTCCACTCCCCAAAATTATAACCATCCTCTTACTGAAAAGAAAAGAAAAGCATTTCTGTTTTCCTTAGTTCTAGCATCCCCTATTTGAATTAATAATGCCCACAATGGCCTTTTTTCAGTAGCAAAGACCTGAAAACCAAGTAGATGTCCACCAATTGGGAAATGGCTAAACCATTTGTTACACTTGGATATGAGATGACCTTACTGTATTGAAAGAAATGGTGAATATGATAACTACAGAGAACCTGGAGAGACTTCTAGGAATAGATACAAAAACAGGAAGAAAAGACATGGAAATAGTCTACCTGGTGACTACAACAAGGTAAATGGAAGGAATATCAACAGAAAACAATAAAAATGGGATGATGCAAAATGATAATGATCAGTCTTGGCCCTAAAGGAGACATAGGGAAAGATCCCACTATTGGCTTCTTCAAGAAATGGGGGTGCATGAGTGTGAACATAAGATTTTTTTCAGCATGTTGGTTAGTTTTGAACTTAGATTTTTTTTTTGGTTTGGTCTGGTTTTCTCTCTTTTTCCTCCTTTGTTATAAGGCATTGTAATAAGAATGTAAATTTGGAAGATCTTCCCTGCCCCTAGGCTAATGTGCACCTGAAGCCCGGGGTGGGAGGCTTGTTTTTCACTAGATACTTCTTGATTGGCCAGTGAGTCAATAAGGTTGTTACATTCTCTGAGCCAGGAGAGGGCTATGTGGGCCCTGATGTGTAGCTTTGTTTGGGGACTCACTTTGAGAAGTGTTCTGTGATTTGATCTGAATTCTGGGAAGCCGTTGTTGAGAGCCCCCCGGCTTTGAAAAACCCAGATGCGGATTTGGTATGGATGTAATGGTTGGACAGTTTGGAAATCTGTCTACTTGATCTGTTAATGTCTTGATAATTCTGTCTGTATATTTTGAAGTTTGGGGTGCTGACCTTTTTCCCCTGAACTAGGTAAACGATACATATTTGACTGATTAAAGTAAGCTTGTTAACCCATTTTGAGTTGCTTTCCTTTAACAAAGCAGATCCAAGAACCTGTGTGAGAAGGCACCCTGGGGACACTGGGGTGCTTGCTGCTACAGGCATGCATGGCTCTCTAGGAAGCATTGGTCTACAGTGGGAAATGTAGGTGATATGAAAGCAAAAGATATCACAAAAATTTATTTTAAAAAATAAGGCACACACAGGCAAAATAGAGGTTTATAGAATCTTGTCTGGGCTTCTGCATAGCTTCTAAAGTGAAGAGGCAAGATAACAAATGTTTTTGCCTGGGGCAAACCAGTAATAAGACCTGCATCTAGATGAACTCACTATAATTCAGCCTTGTTTTTTGGTGTATTCATCTGCATACCTTTGAGCCTTCTAACATTTCATAATAAATCTGTACCTTTATGGCCGTGCCATTATACATAGACTATGTATAAAAAAAATTTTTTTCCAATCATTCTCTCTTTTTTTTTAAAGTCTAAACCAGTGACTCCTGATTTTTTGATATTAAAAAGGTTTCCAGACATCCAATGGGTTTGAAGGTATAGTGGAAAGAATAGCATGTTTGGAGCCACAGGTCCTGGGTTCAAATTACATATCTAGTACTTAATGACTTTGAGCAAGTCACTATATCTTTGGTTCATCAGTTTCCTCATCTAGAAGAAGGGAGTGGGGTAGGGTTAGACTGGATGATCCCTTCCAACTCTCAGTCTGTGAGTCTAGGATGCTATATAGTGGTCATATCCACTGATAGAAATCCCTTATGAATTCAGTACTGTGAATGTGTATTTTATTTATTACAATCCCATGCAAAGAGCAGCTATAAGTCATAGAACACTAGTTTTCAAAGAATTCAAGTTGAAGTTCACTAAGAGTATAAGGTAGAGAGGCCTACAGTGGTCAAGAGAAGGCTACAACTCACTACCCAACATGAAGTATTGTAAAGGCAAGCACAGAAGTAGTTCACACCTTGTTTCATCTATTAAATTAACACCTTGTTTCAGTTCAAGTTTCTTTGAAGCCTTGTATCAAGTCTGTTAATAAACAGAACATGTGAACCCCACAACTTGTGCACTCTAGAACTCATGAACTCCTGCAACAGGAAGGGAAAGATTTAATGACCATATATAAGGAGAATTTACAGGCAAGGGGCAGCAGATCTGAGAAGAGAACTCTTGTTGTAGCAGTCAAGAAGGAGAAAACTTGTGGTATCCTGGCACTCTGTCTGCTCTGTCTCTGTCAATGTTTCTTTGTGATACTTTGTGCAGAATCCCTGGGACCTTACTGGAAGCCCTGAAAGAGGATTTTCTGGTTGTTTGTTTACAGAAGTCTTGGAGAGGGCTTTGGAGGTCCTGGGACTTTACTGATGATTTGTGCTGACCTCTTGGACATTGTTTGTGGGTCTTTGTTGATTTCCATGTTGATGATTTGTGTTGAGTTCTCAGACCTTGTTGGTGGGTCTGAGTTGATTTCACAGGCAGATAGTGAATTGATGATTGTGCCGGCAATGTGCAAGAATATTATTGTGGCTCTGTCAAGCTTTGTCTTCCCAGAAACAGGAACTGTAAAGGACTTGAGGTGGACTGGACACTGTGAACTTCAATATGGAATGGGAACTGGAAGAAGAACTGGACAAGGAGCTAGGCAAGGAACTGGGAGCTGCCTGCTTTGAACCCAGGTGACAGTTGGAGCTGGGCCATGGATGAGGAACCATGAAAGCTCTAGTAAAGCTGAAAGAAGACTTTACTTGGATACTGTGTAGTGACTGAGAAGATTATGATTTACTGTGACCTAGGGGTGGAGAACTTTGATTTTTATACTTTGTGATTGAATTAAGGATTTTTTGATTGACTAAATGAATGTACTTTATTGAAAACTATGTGACCACTTTGGTGAAAACTATGTGGCCATTTTAATGATAAGTTGTTGAGTTGTGACATGGTGAATTCTGTATTTTGATTTTCTGTGATAAGTTATACCATTGTGAATGCTGTACCTTGATTTTCTATGAATGTTTTGCTCTGATTTGTTATTGAAAAAATAGAGAGCTCGCTATACTATGTAATCAGAACCTTGAAAGCTATTCACAGCAGCAGTCCTCTGGAAAGCTGCTTGTGCATGGCTTTACAAGTATACAGGACAATTCATTAAAAAGTTGTCATTAGGGAGATGTATACCTGGAAAAGAATGTGGTTGGATTATATGGTGAGAGTGAGGGATTTCTGGTGGAGAGACCATTTGTTCCACAAATATTCATACAAAGCAGTAGAACTGCAGAATGGTATTCAGAATATTTAATGGGCCCCTTGTGGAGAATTTACTGGAGGGTATGGATAAGGGTTGCACAGATGATAGGGCAGAAATGGTCTATAACCTCCATGACTGGAGAGAATATTGATATACCCATATTGATGAGATAACAACTCCATCAATGATCCTTCAAATACCCACATATGTTTGAAGAAGAGTAATACATATTTATGTGAAAAATCACATTTATTCAAGTGAAATAATGTATGTTTGTTTATTTATGGATTTGCCCATGAATGAATGGCTATCATGCAATAATTTGATGACCTTTCTAGAGTACAATTCCCAGAAGATAGAAAACACTTATCTAAGTCATTTGGGCTGTGAGCCAATACCATCGAAGATTAGACTGAAAGGAGGTGTTTAACCTGGAAAAGGTCAGGAAGAACCTGCTAACTATCTTCAAGTACTCAGAAGTCCATCTTGTGCAAATGGAATCAGAAGAAAATGAATCAGTTTTACCTAAACCACTTGGGAAATTGAGGCACATTAAGTGTGTTTTTTTAATTGAAATAACTGGATAATTGCTTTCATTTCTGGGGTTAACATTGAGTCTATACTTTAATAGTTAATACATAAAGGGACTATGATTTCTTCAGTGTGAGTATGTTTTTATTGCATAAAAAATCATTTATTAAGCACTTAGCTACAGACAGGAGATGCTCTGAATTTAGCTGAGCTAACCCTTGAAGATCAAACACAGGGTCTGTCAATGGACCCAATGTCAAAGCTTTTCCAGTTTTGCAGTCTAATGAATTTCTGTCTATATAGGAAAATAAAATTAAGTAGAAAAAAGGCTTCCTTTAATGACTAAAGATAGCCAAACTAAATAAGTTTAACACAGAATTCTTTGGATTGATTGTCTACATTACATAAATGCTTGGCAGTTTTTACTTAATTATGTCATTGTGTAAACATGGGTGGAGATAGAAATCAGGTCTATACCTAACAGAGCTGAATGAAGCCTTATTGAGAATTTTACCCTGATTGGCAGTTTCTCTATTTGATCTAGTATGAGGTGTTTACTTTGGTTTGGTTTTAAGATGAAAAGGGGAGGGCCAAAGGACAGCTTCTTGAGGATTATGGGATGGATGATGTTAATGAAAAATGGCAAAGAGGCTAAGCTTTTCAGTTCCTTTTTAGTTTCTAACTTCTCTGCCAACAAGAATGAAATCAATGCTAATAAGGAGTCAAAACGCAAAATATTAACTATAGGAACAGCAGGAGGTCATCATTCTCTCCCTGATTAGTTCAAGTCATTAGATTGCGATAATGGAAAGAGAGCGCTGTATCTAAAGTCAAAGGATGTGTGTTCAAATCCCACCTCTAACAGTCATTACCTGCATTATTATGGGCCAGTGATTTCATTTCTCTAGGGCTCAGTTTACTCATCTGTAAAATGAAGGAATTGGTCTAGAAGATGATCTTTGAGGTCACTCCTGGCCTTATATCTATGATCCTATGATCTTAATTACATTTTATGATACTGAAAGACCTGGGAAGTATAATTACTGACTTGTTTTCTGTGATCTTTGAAAGAACATTGAGAACAAGATGGTTACCAAAGGACTACAGAAGGCCAAACCTTGTCCCTATTTTTTAAAAGACTGGTAAAAGCATGGAGTCTTTTTTCTAGATCATTTTATGTATGTGGAAACTGGGGCAAACAGGGTTAAGTGACTTGCCTAAGGTCACACAACTAAGAAGTGTCTGAGGCCAGATTTGAACTCAGGAATTCTTCCTGACTCCAGGCCCAGTACTATATCTACTGCGTTGCCACCTAGCTGCTTTCAGAAATGGCTGTACAGGCCTAAATAGTAGTCCTTCATGAGTTCTTATCAACTTGGAAAGAGGTGTCCAGTGGAGTGCCACTGGGCTCTGTACTTGGTCCTGTTCCAGAAGCACAATGATTTATATAAAGGAATAGTAGGCGTGCTTATCAGTGTTGCAATTGACACAAAGCTGTCAGGGATAGTTAGCAAAGTAAGTGAAAGAGTTAAGATGTAAAAATATATTGCCAGACAAAAGGTTGAGTTGACTTTAATAAGATGAAATTTAATAGGAATAAGTATCAAGTCTTGAGCTTCCTGGATTTAAAAACAGAAACCAAAACAAAACTTTATATCAGCTAGGGGAAGAATGGTTCAATCACACTTTGTGTAAAAAAAGATATGGAAGTTCTAGTGTATTACAAGTCTAGTATGAATCAGCATTTTGATGAAGCCTCCCCAAAGCTAAGGTGACATCAGGCTACTTTCCAAGAGCCATAGTATCTAGGACTAGGTTGGTGATGATTTCAGGGTACCCTGTCCTGGTCAGCCCCCAACAGCACAATCGTGGTCAGTTCCAGGCAGTATGTTTTAGGAAATGCAATGAGGTACTAGAGAGTACCAGAATGGGGCTACCAAAGTGGTGAAGGGCATCAGTGTCCTCCCTGGGAAGGATCAGATGAAGGAAGTGGGAGCATTTAAGCTGGGGAAAAGAAGACTCTGGGGGATATGAAAAGTGTCTTCAAGCATATGCAAACTATCCTTACCAGAAAAAAAATGACAAGTTGCTCCCTGATTGGAAGATTGCCTCAGACTTTAAACATATAAAAATGGAAATAATAGCTATTTGGTGGGGATGGTATTAACAGTAGCTATATGCAAAGGGACTTAGCCCACAAATGAAAGCCAATTTCTGAACCCAACAAATTGATTTTCTAGTGATTGGGATCATTCCTTCTGGCTCCAAAGGCAGATAAACAAGAGGCCAAGAAAGAATTGCAAGTTGGGGCAGGACTTCACTGAAGCCATGCCATTCCTGCTACCTGGTTCTGGCTTACCCCTGAATTTCCTCCTACCATTCTCATTTCTTTATACAGATCCCTAGTAGACCCTTGCCTACTAAGAATTTCAGTATAAGCACCTATCCCATAATCCCATTCAGTTTGCTTCAGTAAGTGCTTTTTGATAGGTTGCTATTCAGTAGGCATGAAGAGTATTGAAAGGCCAGTAAGGCAGTTATGTTCTCAAGGAACATATGGTTAAATATTAATTAAAAATTCATGCCCCAAAACTTGGAGTGTAAGAAGAAAACAGAGATAACATGCTAATGTTATGGGGGTTCAGGGAAGGGAAATATCATAGTCAATCTCCCACAATAAGATCCATCAAAACTGAGGCCCCCTAGCTCAGCAAAAAATAGATTCATATATACATGCCCTTATGCATACAGGAATTTTTAAAGAGACAACAAGAGTAGTTTACATCCTGTGATCCCTTTGTGATATTAGAACCTCTGATTGGATCAAGAAGGACCGGCATGATAGGCTAATGAAATGAACTGTCTGTAATGGGAGTCTGACACGGGAGAGCTTTTGATGCCATCTCCTCAATTGACCATGAGGGGGAGCCTGTTCCCTTCCAGGAGAATTATGATGACATGGAATTGAAGTGTGCAAGTGCCTTGGCAAGACCATGAAGCCATTCCATAACTAGTGCATATTGGCTAATCAAGTGCAGAAGAGAAGACTCCTTGACTCTCTTTGGAGGCATTCCTAAAGACTTATTCATTTCATCAATTTCTTCTTTGCCTCAGTACTCTTGAGGGGTCTCAATAATAACTTTGTTCACTATAACTTGTAAAGGGAATAGAGCCACTGAACTTGTGAATCTATAAGGTCTGGAGGATACCTGGACATCCCAGAAATCCAGTGTTTGGGTTTCAAACCAGTGCAGTACTGATCCACCAGGAGAAAGAAGTGAACTTAGGGACCTAGGTCCATCTCTAGCTGACCCAAAAACTAATCTATTAGTGATGTTGTTATTAGATGTGAACTGGATGTAGAAACTAAGATAAATCTGCTTTCTCCAGAGGCCAACCATGGTATTGGGGGAGATGTTTGTCCTTTGTTTTTGCTAAATCATCAAAGTAAATACCCCTTTGTTAAAGTTGATCAATGTTGAATAGTGGTAGATATGATAGAATGAACTGAGAGCAGAGAAAAAGACATTTAACTCCTCAGCATACCCTATAACCTTAGCAAGGGTAGTTAGTCTTACTCTGAGACAGTAGTCATTCAGTCAACAAATATTTATTAAGCACTTCTTTTGTTCTTGGTACTGTCCGGATCAGACAACTTACATAGCTGTTTTCCCAGGGGACTTAAAGAGCTAAGAGAAATTTCAGCAGTTGGCCAGTTCCATGATGGGACATTTCAGTTATAGAGCTGAGGATTCCAGTTTGAGAGTTAGGTTCAAGTCATTGAGAGGCTATCTCCCTTAGGGAAAAGGGGAGAGTCTCCTTTTCTTGCCTCAGTATCCTCTCTTCACCCCACCATTGACTCCTCTTCGTCCTATCTCTCTGTTCCTGCTGGATGCACTAAAACTGCTACGGATCCAGTCTCCCTGAGACAACTTGGTCACTTGGGGCAAGAAACTCCTTCCCTCCAAGAGTAATTCTACCACAGGGGCCTGAATCCAAGTCTCAAGCTGGAATTCTCCACTAGAGGTCTAGCAAATTACTTTTAATGCACTCTTTAAAACCCTCAGAGATATATTTAGCTTATTTGGTTAGTCAATCTCAATATTCCTTTCTTTATCTAATCAAAAAGGTTAGCACCTCATTAAGGAAGTACAAGCTATACGCTCATCTTCCTGACTCATTTCAAATTCCATTAGATATGACTATGCTCTTTGATTACATGACCTGAACTGGGGGGTGGAGAAGGCGCAATCACATCTTCCCTCCCTTGCAAAAGTGTATCTGAAAAAGAGACTGCACACATGCAATGATTTTATTTTCTAATTGGTTTGTGTTTTCATAGAACCTTAGAGGCCATTTAGTATAAGTTAAATTGACCAAGAATCACTTATAACAACTCTAATAAGTCATCATTCAGTCTTTGCTTGAAACACTCTAGTTAGGAAGAACCCAAGAGGACTCTGGATAGCCCATTCCAGATTCTGCTAGTTCTGATGTTGAGGAAGTTTTCCCTACTTGCTTTTACACCCCTCCCCCATCCCATCCCCAACACTCCCCCCAACCAGAATGCCAAAGGAGCAAATATAATAGTTCAAAGATTTTGTCGTAAAAAATATTCTCTCTATTGATCCCTATCCATATTCTCATCTGGTGTAGTTCTTGTCCATAATGCTTCAGCCATCTCAAGTTCTATTGTTTGTTTGGTATTCTTATTTCCTCCAGCAGTCCAGATTTGAAACAATCTGTGCCTATGGACTTTGAGAATTTCTATAGCTATATACTTAATCCCTGTGTAGCCAACCTGGCCATGAGTCTGACTTCAGGTAGACTGGTCTTCAGAGGATAGACATAGAGTTGTTCATCACTGATTCCATACTCAGAGCATTTCCAGCTAGGTGCTACCTGAGCTTATTCTCCACTGGCATAGTTTTTAAGAATGGCTCAGACATGTGCCTTAATGAGTCATTGAAGCAGGATTTCTGTTCATGATAAATCATTCTAAAATTGTTTAAAAGCAAACTATGTGCAAAAGTACTATAAAATTCGGTATAGATTCTGTATAAATCTTTAAACACATGGCAAAACCCATTAGAAAACCTTGTAAGAACATAGAAAAGGGGAAAGGGGAAGGGAATAAACATTTCTCTTGCCCCTACTATATGCAAGACATTGTGTAAGCTCTTTATAAATATTATTGTATTTGATTCTCACAAGTCCAGGAGGTATTATTATCCTCATTTTACAATTTTGGAATCTGAAACAGCAGAGATTAAGTGACTTGCCAAGCATCACACAGTTAATAATTATCTGAGGTCAGATCTGAATTCAAGGTTTACCTGACTCCAGGCCAAGTGTTCTCTACATTGCAACCTAGTTACCTAGATGCACAGATAACATTGGATTAATAAGTAATCTGGCAGTATAAATGCCTATGCTATTATAGGCAGCAGCTCTCCATTTTCCTTCTATTACAGAACTTTTGCTACAGAATAGAACCAAAACCAGGCCTGAAGGGTTCATCTACCTGGCCTCATTTTGGTAAGACAGACATACTAAGATCCTATTGGTAAAGTTTTGAACTGGTCCATTTCTCTTGGATATCAGTTTGGAATTTTGTAAGGAAAATGATTAAGCTCTTCATACCCTTTAACCTTTTTCATCCTGGTAATAGATATATGCCCTAAGGAGGTCAAGCAGAACTGGAATAAAAATATACTCCCAAGGAATAACAATTGCAATGAAAAACTCCCTAAAAGCACGTCAAACTCACGTAACTTACAAAAATAATAATGGTTTCAGAACACAGATAATGAATTACGTTTCCTCCTCTGTAAAAGACATGGGACAAAATGTTGCATAGGTTATCAGGAAAAGGCCACTGTATTTGGTTGATTTTGCTTAACTATGTAACAAAGAATGTTACAAGGGACCATTTGATCTGGTTGGAGGGAGAGGAAGATGTGTTTATAGAACTGGCCATGGTGTAAAAATAAATTGTGTTCTGTTAAAGAAAAAAGGAAAAAATAGAGCTCCCCCCTCCAAGGAAAAAAGTGAATACTTCCTCTGAGGAAGTATTGGTTAAGATTATTTTTTTTTGCCCTGGAAGTGTGGACAAAAATCTAGGCGATCAAAGAAATTAGAGATGTTCAATAATGGAGTTGCCCTTCCACATTCTACCACTTGAATGGCAATGGAAAGAATAAGCCATAAGGAGACCCAGCAGGAAAAGATCCTGAAAAAAGCAAAGGACTCAAAACTGTTGTCAAAAAAATTGGTATGGGGTGGCTAGGTGGCAGAGTGAATGGAGCACCAGCCCTGGAGTCAGGAGGACCTGAGTTCAAATCCAGCCTCAGACACTTGACACACTTACTAGCCGTGTGACTTTGGGCAAGTCACTTAACCCCAAGTGCCCTCCAAAAGCAAAAAAAAAATTGGTAGACGTAAAAAAGGAAAGAAGAGATTCTGAAAACATTGGGCAAATAGAACATATAGGATAAGTGTCCCTACCATAGAGGACCTTTAGAGGAAGAGTTGACATAGCAAAATATTAAGTAGGAATTTAAAGAAATGCCCAAAAAGAGAACTTGAGTTGTTGTTCTATATACATAAAGAATAACTACAATTCCAGATGCAACACCAAGATTTTGTGGGATGGTACTCATGACTAGAATTAAGCAAATTAGCGTTAATACTTTATTCCAAAAAGCAGATCTGACAGAAGTAGTAACATAGTGCTCTGGGTAAAGACAATTATATTTACGTGAAGTTCACTAATACAAGGGAAAAGACATGATGGAGAATACTTTAGCACAAAGAAATGAAATGAAAAGTGGGATCATGCTAGTAGTATACTACAGACCTTCCCCCTGTCCTCTGAGGCAGCTGAAAGTCATACGTGATGCTTTCCTGATACAAAACCCATACAGAGACAAGAAAAAGTAGTTATGGGGTCATTCTGCTTTGGAGACTTTCACCAGAAGCCTCATTGTTGGAAGCAGACAATTTGATAAATTCTTTATTTTCCTAGGAGTCCATTTCACTATGGCAGAGAGTTGAAAAAATGAGAGTATTGTGTCTCCATGACATTGTAGCCCCTGTTTTAAGTTATCAAGGGAATCAAGGACTAACACAATTTGGATGGTGTCAATGGCTTGGGATTAATGTATATTATTATTTCAGAGCTAATTGATTTCTCATTGGTTAGTTTACAATTGTCAGTGACCTTCCCGCTTTAGCAACTTTTCCTACCCACTCAACTTTTTGGTAGTTAAGGAGGGGGAAAGCAAGAACTTAATATATAAGATCAGATCTTTTTTATGTATCTTAATTATAAAACAAAAAAATGAATAAGAAAAAGTAGTTATTACGGCAGTGTTCTCATTTTCTCCTGTATAAAATCAAAGGTGTAACAATAGCTTAAAATCAGCCTTAGCATATTCCCGATTCCCACTCACCTCAATAGTATAGCCAGATCTGAAGGAAAGTAGAGAGGGGGGCTAGTTACTTTCTCTTTCTCTCTTTACTTTTTCTCCATTAAAAGGGATCTCTATGGGGAGAGTTATTAAGACCCTATTGATGTTCACCTTTGTTCTCTAAGCAATTGAATTATGCCATGGAATAATGACACACTGTAACATTGATGTAATTGAGTTGTTCTTCAGATGAGGTACTTAGCCTACTGTACTCTTCCACTTTCCCTTAACTCGGCATAATTGGGATTTCAATAACAGCAGATTATAGTTGATTAGGCATAGATCCCACCATAAAGTAGGATCCTCAACCACTTTCACATCCCTAACCCAAACAAGGATCATGTAGCAAATACTACAGCTAGCATTTTTTATGTATCTTCTGCAGGCAACTCAATTAACTAAGCACTGGAAGAGATCCAGTGTTTATGTAAGCATAGTGCCAGTCTTGTAGGGAGAAAAGGCACCAGCCTAGACTGTTCTAATATACTCCAACATAAGAGGTGCATAGGTGCTTCAAGGGGCTAGCAAACTATGGAGAGTAGCCATAGGATAGTGGTATATGGTGGATTTGGAACTGGAGGATGGAGATTCAAATTGGGAGGTTGCCAGGCTAGTGAAAACAGCATTGACTCTGGAGACAGAGGACCTTAGTGCAAATCCCATCTCTGGTGTGTACCCCCATGTGCTTTTGAGCAATAAATACACCTTCTGTGGTCTCAGTTTTCCAATCTGTAAAATTAGAGGGTTGGACTAGAAGGCTTTTTTGAGGGAGGAAGACAAGGCAGTTGGGGTTAAGTGACTTGCCCAAGATCATGCAGCTAGTAAGTGTGTCAAGTGTCTGAAGCCAGATTTGAACTCAGGTTCTCCTGACTCTGGGGCCTATGCTCTATTCACTGTGCCACCTAGCTGTTCCTACATGGCTTTTGAAGTTCCTCTCAAATTAAAAATTTTGCCCTATAAGCTACTACTTTTATACTACTATTTGTATACAACTACCCTGTGGAGGAAGATCCTTAATCATCTTGGTGACCAAGAAAAGGCTCCTAGAAGAAATGACTTGGGGATTTTACAGGGCACGCCAATAATAGGGACCCAGTTATCTGAAAGAATAGGGGCATGAGGGCTGAGTATATGTGGGGAGAGGTGAAGAATTTGTTTCCAGCTTGGCTAGAGTATAGAGTGTGTGGAGGAGAAGAATAGGAGATGAGGCTGGAAAAGGAAGGGGAAGAGCCTAGAATTTCAAGAAGAGAAGCTCTATTTATTATTTAGCATTATTTATTGGTGAGGAATGGACCACCAAAGATTTTTGATTGAAGAGACATGCCTAGATCTATAGATAACTCTTTCTTGCCTGTGTGGGATGCAAGTGAATTGAATGGGATGTGGGATTAAAGGTGAATTAAAGGTGAATGCATGGGGTAGAAGATGCTTCAAGGAGGCCATGGTACAATCTTCTGTGGGTGGGAATAGGGGGAGGGATATAGGAAAAGAAAGGGTAAGATGGGGATTTGCTAGAAAAGCTCTGCGGATAGAATCAGCAGGACATGGAGACCTGTTGTATATAAAGCCAACAATAAGTATGAAAGGCAGGTGAGGTCATGAATGTGTGACACTAGGTGAAGGCCACAGACTGAATGTAATGAGGCCAAAAGGAGCAGTAGGGTTAGGGAGAGATTTATATTTTCTGAATTTGAGATGCTAGAGGAACATTTACATAGAGATGTTCTGGAGGAATTTGGGGAATAATAATATCCCAAGCCTAAATCTGGAAAAAGCTTCAGACACCATCTTGTCTTAGTCCCTCATTTTACATATGGAGAAATCTGAGAGTCAGAAGATTAAAATGATTTGGCCAAGGTCACAGGGGTAGTAAGCAAAAAAGACGGGATTCTGACCCAGGTCCTTTGACTTCCAATCCAGTGCTCATTCCTCGACACTACTATAGGTCTTGATCCCCAGCCCTAAAATCAAGATTTGAGAGTTGTCTGTATAAAGGGGCTAATTAAGGTCATGGCAGTAAATAAAATTGCTAAGGAAAAACCTATCTGGAGAGCATAGAAGGACCAAGGGCAAACTCTTGGGGCACACAGATCCCAATCGGCAGGACAATCAACAGCATCAAAGTCCTAGGAGGAGATAGCAGTGATGTGTGTCTGATGTAAATAACTTTTCCAGAATTTTAACAGTGAAGATGTAGAAAAAAATGTCATGGGAGCTGGGTCAAGGGAACATTTTTTTTTAAAGAAACTCTGAGGAAATAGGAAGGAGTCAGTTGGCAACAGAAAGACTGAAAATTTGTGCGAGAGAGAGCATTCTGGCTAAAGAAGGTAGAAGAGAAGAGGAACAAAGGTGCAAGTAGAAAATGGATTTTTGAATGAATGAATAAAAAAGTTAAAGAGATTGACATTAGGGAGTACTAGGGATAGTTTTTCCTTCTCTGAATGGAAACATAAAAGAACCAGATGGTGATGAAACTAAGGCTTAAAGAATGGAGGAGGAGAGCTTTGGAAGTTCATCTCATTAATGTATTCATTCAAAAAGTATTTTAAGTGCCAGGCATTGTGTTAGGCAATGGGGACAGATGGGCGCAAACTTCTCAGGGTAAAGAGTGGGTGGACAAAGGAAGGAAAGAAGAAAAGTGTTTTAAAAAATATTTATTTTTAGTTTTCAACATTCATCTCCACAAGATTTTGAGTTCCAAATTTTCTCCCCAACTCTTCCCTCATTCTCACCCTAAGATGACATGCATTCTGGTTACCCCTTCTCCCAATCTGCCCTCCCTTCTATCACACCCCTCCCTTATCCCCTTTCCCCTTTCTTGTAGGGCAAGATATATTTCTATACCCCATTACTTATATATCTTATTTCCCAGTTGCATCTATAAACACTTTTTTAACATTTGTTTTTAAAACTTTGAATTAGAAATACTCTCCCTTTTTCTCTACCCCCTCACTCTCATTGAAAAGGCAAGCAATTCAATATAGGTTATACATGTGTAGTTATACAAAACACTTCTATAATAATCATGCTGTGAAAGACTTATTGTATTTTCCTCCATCCTCTCCTGCCCCTCCACTTATTCTATTTTCTCCTTTGACACTGTCCATTCTCAAAAAGTGTTTGCTTTTCAGTTCTCACTCCCCCAATCTGCTCTCCCTTTATCATCCTGCCCCCCACCACCTTATCACTTTCCCTCTTACTTTCCTTTAGGGTAAGATTCCCAATTGAGTGTGTATGTTCTTTCCTCCTTAAGTCAAATCTGATGATAGTAAGCTTCACTCATTCCCTTTCCCCTCCCCCCTCTTCCCTTCCATTGTGAAACCTTTTTCTTACCTCTTTTATGTGAGATAATTTACCCCATTCTATCCTTCCCTTTCTGCTCCCAATATATTTCTCTCTCATTGTGATAGTAATGGCAATTAAAGATTCCCCTGTATTGGCTTGGTTTTCAAATTGATTGTGTTAAAACCCAGAGCTTGTTAATCCCACCTGTGGGATGGACTTGTTGATGTGGAAAGAAAGTCCTGAACTGGGAGGAGCTGGTGACATAGATTTGGAGAGACAAGAGAGAGGCGGAAGATCTTTTTGGAAGCAGCACTTCGTGGAGAGAGAGAGGCTAAGAGAATTGCTGGTGGCCGCTTTGAATTGCCCTGGACTTTTGAGACCTGCCCCCTGAGCTGCCAAG
>NW_027187245.1:3048449-3098897 GCF_028583685.1 Petaurus breviceps papuanus
CTTGGCAGCTCAGGGGGCAGGTCTCAAAAGTCCAGGGCAATTCAAAGTGGCCACCAGCAATTCTCTTAGTCTCTCTCTCTCCATGAGGTGCTGCTTCCAAAAAAGTTCTTCTGCCTCTCTCTCCTGTCTCTGCAAATCTAAGTCACCAGCTCCTCCCAGTTCAGGACTTTCTTTTCACATCAACAAGCCCATCCCACAGGTGGGATTAACAAACTCTGGGTTTTAACACAATCAATTTGAAAACCAAGCCAATACAGGGGAATCTTTAAATGCCATTACTATCACAACCATCTATAGAAATAGTAATAATAATAATAATAATAACTGATCTTTTATAGCACGTTAAAGTTTGTGGAACATTTTTTACATATTGGCTCATTTGAACCTCACAAAAAGCAAATAGGAATAACAACTTCAAGTATTATTATGTCCATTTTATCTATGGGGAGACTGAGGCTTTGAGGGATTGTTACTGCTATGTAACTAGTGTCATAGGAAGAATTTGAACCTAGATCTCTTTGACTCCACTACTTTACTAAAGTGAGTTATTATTAATAGAAGATGAGACCATTGATACTATAAAAGAGATCTAAAAGATGTCTTTTCTATTTTGTGTACTCACTGCATTGAAAGCTGCTTGTCTCTAGCACTTTTTAAGCTTTTCTGAGCAACAGAAATTCTTTTTGCTGTAGTAATTCTAAGTTAAAAGCTTGGAGCTCTTACCAAACCTGAGCTGCCATATACAAAACTTTCAGAGATAGATGATAGATATGTAGATAGATAGATAGATAGATAGATAGATAGATAGATAGAGAGACAGACAGATGGAAACACAGACAGACAGACACACTGACAGACAGACAGAAAGATAGATAGATAGATAGATAGACAGACAGATAAGCAAATAAAGAAATGGATGAATGCATAAATAAATAGGTAGATAAATAAAAACAAATTAATACATAGACACATATATATTTATACATATTTCTGTATATGTTTGGACTATGTATATGGCTATGTGTGTTCTGGTTTGAGCCTGTGTTTTTATCCACAGATAACATTTTACATGTATTTTCTCATTTTGTCTTCACAACAATCCCATGAGATAGGAAAGGAATGAGTACTAAGCACCTACTATGCACCACACCCTGTAGGGGGAAGGGAGTACATTTACATAGCATCTACCATGTGCCAGGCACGATTATAAGCTTTATAAATATATGATAAGCTTTATAAATAATATTACACTTGATCCTCATAACAGCCTTACAAGGTAGGTGCCATAATCCTCATTTTTCAGATGAGTGAATTGAAGCTGAGAAGGATTAATTGAATTGCTGAGGCTCACACAGCTATTAAGTGTCTGAATTTGTATTTGAACAAGAGGCCTCTTAACTCTGAATCCAGTACCCAGCCCACTAAGCCATCTTGCTGTGTGTATGGTTGCATATGCATACATGCACTCACACGAGTCCTATGCGGATGCCTCATTTGAGGATTCATGGATTCTTGAATACTTTTCCAGTAGAGTACAAGCTCTGGCCAGCCCTGCCAGGCTAGAAATATTTCAAATATGAGTCTTAGGCTCAGTCTCATTTTATAGACAAGGAAATGAGTTGAGATATAATGTGGGCCCAGGATGATGAATCTTTTGTCCACAGCAACTCTCTAACCCCATCTACTAGTCTATAGAGGACAAGCTCATTCTGATGAAATAAGACATCTGCAAAGGATGGCCATCCGTGACTGATTTCCCCTTTGATATTTGATCCTAATGTCTTTAGTGCTAAATGTTGTTCACTTTCTCACTGGTGGTATTGGTGCTAGACCTTGGTACTACAGGCAGGCTTGGAGAAGAAGCATCTTAGCAGGCAAACTCTTTGTTTTGGAAAAATAGAAGCTTAAAAATATTCAGAGGCTATAGGAACTCATTAAGTGCCTGTTATGTATCAAGAATTGTACTAGGTGGCAGCGGCCAGGTAGCACAGCGAGTAAGATCACCAGCCCCAGTGTCGGGATGACCTGGAGATCGAATCTGGGCTCAGACACTTAGCACCCACCCAGAACCACCTGGCCGTGTAACCTTGAGCAAGTTACTTAACCCCGGTTGCTTTAAAAAAAAAAGAATTTTACTAGGTGCTGGGGATACAGTTTTAACTGTAACATTTTAATGTATATAATCCTTCAGTAACTTAGAGTCTTTTAGGCAAATATTCTTCAGGTGGGGTCTGTAAACTTGCCCAGGGCAGGACAGCTAGGATGTGTCTGAGGTTGGATTTGAACTCAGGTCTTCCTGACTCCGGGCCCCAAGCTCTGTTCACTGTGTCACCTAGTTGCCCTCAAAACCACTCTGTATAAACAAGGTATGTATGGGATAAATTGTTAAGGGAAGGCACTAATAATGTAGACAAAAGAAATCCCCAGTGAACTGAAGGGAATGGGCTGCTAATGCTGGGCCCATTAGGAAAGGACTCTAGAAGGGGCAGCCCTTGAGCTGAGCTTTGAAGTGAGGAGGGAGAGTAATCCAGGAATGGGGCAGGAGTGGGAGGGGCAGGCTATACAAAGGCCCTAAAGTGGGAGATGGAAAATCCTGTCTGGAGAACTGAAACTAGGGCAATCTGGCTTCTGGCTGCCATGTAGAGTGGCTGAGAGGGAGTGATGACACAAATATTATTATTTATGAATGAACTTTCTTGGCCAGACTCCTAAGAAGAAGGCCTCCTTTGGAAATGAGATTAGATTTCCTTCCCCACAGACCCTCTTCTTTGGAGAATTCTCTAGCAAGGTGGTTAAAATTAGAAGCTTTTTTCACATATACCTGCATTTTTGAAAATAAGGCATAATGAAAGATTGTAGTTTATTGCTGTTATTTTTAAGAACAATAAAGTTGGGTCAGAACAAATGATTGATTCAGAGAGGGGAATTATCCTAACAAAATGGGATCAACTGCTCTGGGCCAGGGTGGGCACAGTACAATCAATGCTGCCCAGGTTGGCAGTTGAAATATTGAAATATCAAACACAGGAACCATTCATCAGAAAGACCTTCAATCCTTATCAATAAGGTCTTATCAAAGAACAGAGATAAGCTTGGATTGGGCATTAGTTCAATGTAGCTTTTGTATGACTTATTTATCTTAATTTCTGTTTTTCCTTAGCTTTATAAGAGTTTACCACTTGGACTCACAAGGGATAGGGATATTTATTTATATACATGTACATACACGCATACAGACACACACACTCTACAACTCACACATCAAAAAAAGGAGAATCTTCTCCAAGGTCAGGCCTGGGCATAGGCAGAGCAAAAGGCCACCAATGGTCAAACACTTTGAGGGATAAAAAGGGCCCTTCTGCCTTGCCTCCAAAGCTCTTCTGGACCATCTTATGCCTGAAATTTCTATCATAAAATTCAATATTAAATATACTTCCAAGTATGTTTATCTTAACTGAGTTAAGGCATTAATAGAGTGACATAAAGACTGTCTTATATCTAATATATGCTTTCTAGCTTTGAGTGTTTATATGAGATCTGGGAAGTCCTTTCACCTACACCTGGGGGAATTTAGATACCAACTGTATTTAGAAATTTTCAACAGCCAAGTATGAGTGGCGTAAAGTGAATCCAAGAGTTAGTGACAAGAGTTAGAAAAGTGGTGGGATACCCTTGAGGTTAAACCTGGACTATATAATTCCAGAATTTGGGACCCTGAGCCACAAGTTACAGAGGTAAGTTAGAATTTTACCATTCCCTGGATAAGGCAGTTGCGTAACCCTGTCCAAAAAGGAAATAAGGCTCTTCTATGGATATTGGTTCTTGATGGATCCATCCTACCCTTTCCCTGTCTATGAAGGAACCATGAGAATACTGGGATCAGAATGAGTTTTGATGGAAATAGGGAATAGGGGACTGGGATGTGTGAGAAGAGGCACTAAAAAGCAGCCTGGATGGTCCCAAAGACCATTTTCTTATATTATGGTGATACATCATTGTAACCTTAATCCCCTCTTTACTTTCTTGGCTGCTGATGACTCAGATATACACATCATCATCCCGGTTATTTTCATTTGGTAGCTAGCTGAGCTCTCCAGGTATTCAAATACTTTTTGGATTGTTCCATGCATTTGTAATTTAGATCTTGTGGTTTTAAAGATGAGGTAAAGGAAAGGTAGCTAAAATAATGCACAGAAATGATCTATTGTGTGTGGGACCATCGGAAATAGTTCAAATTAACCTTTGTAAGTGCTACACATCACTGTTTTAGATTAGATTAGATCATGCTGGCAGGATAGTTGAGTTGAATGGCAGGTAAAATCAGGCATTAAGGCTCATATCCAATTTCAATCTGTATTTTGAGCATAAGGTTAAAAAACAAGCTTCATCTTTCTCTCTTTTAGGAGAGAAAAAGTCACTTATTTAAGAGATTGTGATCACTCCCGAGTGTACCCTTTCAGCCAGAGATGGAATATGCTTCTTAATGATAAACTTTCTGAAATAATTCCTTATAGGGCTATACCTTCCTCAAAATACCAGCTTGTGCCCATGCTCTCACAAGGCTTTCTCCTCCACAAAGATCAAGGTATATATACACCACTGTCAAATATGTCTGATGAAGGTGCTTCCTCAATTTCTGCCTTTCCTATTCAATTCAAGTCAATAAAGAATCACTGTAGAACTGTGATATGCTTACAAAATGGTACTAAGAATTATGGGAGAGAAATTTCTGAGAGAGACTTCCACAATACAGAGTTCCTAGTAATCAGGGAGCTCATAATCTAATTGGGAAAAATAAAATTAAAAAGTTATAGAAAAGTTAAAGACAGAAGATGATTTGTTACTTGTGCTGGACAGGAGAATCAGAGGGCAGGGGCAGGATATGAAGTAGACTAGCTGAGAGCCCATCCAACTCTCAGAGTTTAGAATTTTGTAATAGATTAATATGGTCTAATCTGGACGGCCTGGACCTAGGTCAGCAGAAGATCACAGAATCCTAAGGGCAGGGGACATCCAATTTGACTCCCACCTTAGCCAAGTGATGGCTACAGGAAAAGAGTGACTGACAAGCTAAAGTGACTTAGGTGGGCAGTTAAGTGTCAGAGGTGAGACTTGGTTCTGGCTCATCTTACTCCAAATCCAATGTTCTTTCTCCTATAACATGCTGTCGTATTCCCCTTCCAACTGAAGGACACAAAAGAGATGCTTAATAAAGGCTGATTAATTAATTCAGGTAGAACATGAGCTAGACCTTGAAGGAGAAATTCTGTGGCACCAGACCTCACCCTTCCCCCCAAAAAGAAATACATTTTGCCCTACAAATATACATCTCAGTCATTTAATACCTAGGTTCATTTTATGTGTTGTATTGCTATTCCTCTCACTAATTCCTACAATGTCTTTTTTCCCTCACTCATTTCTAGTTTCATAGTGTGATATTTTCCCCACCTACTTCGTCTTATACACTGGTGATCCTTCCAACTCACTTCTTGCCTAATCTTCTCTTTTTCTCCCTGTTGTCTCTGCAATTTCTCTTACTTACTCTACTTCATTCCTGCCCTATTCTGATATTCTTCCCACTCGCTTCTTGTTTCATAGCATGATTTTTCTCCTCCTCACTTCCAGTCTCATGGTGTGATATTTCTCTAACTTTCTGGCCTCATGATGCCATATATCTCTCACCTACTTCCTAACTTTCATTGCTGTTAAATAGTATGAGACTCCTTCCATTCATTTCCTCTCTCATAGAGTGATATAGCTCTTACTTTCCATCTCATCATATGAAATAGCTCTCATTCCTGTCCATAGTGTGCTGTTTGCACTATTAGCTTCTGGTCTGATGACATGATATTTTTTCTTACTTCCTTTCTCATATTGTCTCACTTCCTTTACATAGGGAGATATTTTTCCTACCCACTGCCAGTCTCATGGTGTGATATTTCTCCTTCTCACATCCTATTTTTCAATAATATTAATTGCACTCACTTCTTTATCATAGTGTGACATTTCTCTTACTTCTTCTCATGTCATGATCTTTTTCTCACTCACTTGATGTCCTGCAGTATGATATTTCTCTCTCACACTACCTGTCCATTGAGTGATCATTTCTCTTACTTTTTGTATCATTGTGTAATAGTTCTCACTTCCTGTCTGATGAGTTGCTTTCTCTCATTCACTTCATATATTTCAATGTAATATTTCTTTCCCAGCCTGTCTTGTATCATGTGTATGGGGTCACTCCCACAGGGGAAGCACTTCCTGTTCATCCCTTGTCCAAGGAGTCATTCCCAGATTGGGGGACCAAGCAGGGTATAGGCCATCCCTACAAAATATCAGGACAGCAGCAACTGGGCCAGTAGTGTAAGGTTATAGGGGAAGAAACTGGCTGACTCTGTAGTCTGAAGACAAATTGGAATTCTCTTTGCCCCTATGGACCTGCCTCAGCCTCAGTTTCTGGGAAATAATAAGGCGGGATCAAGGTATCTCTAATACTCCATCTAGTTCTAAAGCCTCATCAAACTTTACTCCTAAAGAGCTTAAAAGATGGACAGAACTTGAACTGGGAGGAGAGGACAGGGTAAGAATAATGGTTTAGAGCTAGCAGTGAACATGGCACCTTTCTGGAGGTGGGGATGGTTCATTGGGAGCAGAAGGGAAATCAGCCTGACCAGTGAACAGAAGATGATAATGGAATGATAGGCTCATTGTTGCTACTTTGTTTAGTTTCAATTTTGGAGAAAATTCTTATTCATAAAATAATTATTTTAATGTAACAATAGACAGTTCTTTCCTGATTAGACTTTATTTGACACAGTTTATTTTTTCTTGGTATATAGGAGAAATTATTTGGAGATTTAAATATACATTTTTGTGTATATGCATACATATATACATGCATACATTCACACGCACATATACATACATATGTGTATATATACATACACATACATATGTATAATATAATAAGAATATAATAATACAATACAATATAATAATAATATAATCGAATAAGAACACAAAATCTCCAAGAAATCGTAGTTCAGTGTGGCTAGGAAGAAGAGGTAAGTCAATTGTTGCAAACCCCTCCTGTGTAGGGCATACCTTGGAATGACTACAAGAGATAAAGAAGGATCAGAGAACTGAAGAACAGAGGATTTCTTTTTTAAAATTTTTGATTAAAAATACTCATATTTTATTTTTACATAACCTTAGTTTCCAAATATATCCTTCACTCTCTTCTCCAAAGAGCCATCCCTAGTCACGAGTTTAAAAAAAATATCTTTAAAAGCTTTAAAGCAGGATTAGCCATTGCATTGCCTGTCTAATGATATGTACAATGTTCCATTTCCATAGCTCCTCATCTCTGCAAAGAGGTGAGTGAGGTACATTTTCTCATCTCTTCTCAGTCATTTTTAATTACAGAATATTTTCTTTAATTTATTTTGCTGCTGTTATTTTCATTTATATTATCATTATATATTGAGGTTTGGGGGCCTAATTATTTCACTTTGCATCAGATCACTTAAATCTTTCAATATTTCTCTCTATTTGTCAAATTTGTCCTTTTTTAATAGGGTCATTCCTCAGACAATGGACATCTACTTCATTTCCTCTTCTTTGCTACCGTAAAAACAACTCCCCCCCAAAATATGGCTAATATAAATATTTCTGTGTATGTGAGATCTTTCTTTCTATCTCTCATCTCCTTCTGGTAAATGTCTCAACAGTGGCATCTCTGAGTCAACAAGTATGAACAATTTACTTTCTTTTTATGTAAGTTTCCATTGATATCATCAATTTCTATCATTACCATAGTTATTCTCATATGACAAAAAATATTTTAATTCATTATTTATTTAACTTTAGCTTTTTAAAAATTTTTGAGTTCCAAATTCCCTCCTTCTTCTTCCTACCCACTTAGAAGGCAGACAACATGATACCCATTATACATGTGAAACCATACAAAATATATTTCCATATTAGCCATCTCATAAGAAAGCAAGAAAAATAAAGTGAGAGAACTATACTTTAATTTGCACTCATAATTCATCAGTTCTCTCTCTCTGAAAGTAGATAGTAATTTTCATCATGATTCCTTCCAAATTATCTTGGATCTTTGTATTGATCAGCGTAGCTGAGTCTTTCACAGTTGATCATCGCTACAATATTGCTGTTGATGCATACAGTGATCTCCTGGTTCTGCTTACCTCACTTTCGCATCAGCTCATATAAGTATAGGTTTTTCTACAAATATCTCCACTCTTCTCATTTCTTATAGGACAATAGTATTCCATCATATTCATATGCCACAACTTGTTCAGCCATTCCTCAATTGATGGCCATCCCCTCAATTTCTAATTCTTAGCCAGCACAAAAAAAGAGCTGCTAAAAATATATTTGTACACATATGTCATTTTCCCTTTCCTTTGATCTCTTTGGGATACAGACCTAGTAGTAATATCACTGAGTCAAAGGGTGTACACAGTTATATAGCCCTTTGTTTATAAAAAATTGCTCTCCATAATGGTTGGACCAGTTAACAACTCTATGAACAGTGTATTAATTACCCAATTTTTCAAGAGCAGGCTTTTGCTTTTGAAGGACTTGTGGCCAAACTAGTTATCACAGCAAAATCATGCAGACTAGATCCAGGGTTTCCATTTCGCTGTAAAGGGGAAAGGGGGACTGAGGTATAGGGATGCGGTTTGTTGTAAGCCTATATCATGTCCTTGAGTCTGCTAATGCATGGGAGGTGGGAGAGGGGTGGTGAGCAAGCTCAGAGTGGAAGTTTATTAACCATAGCAGAAATATCCAGGCAAATGAGAGCACCTCTGCTAATGTTAGCAAGTTAAATTGCAGATTCCTCTAGATAGAATCACTCTTTAGAACTTCTCTCATTCACCACAATACCAATATAATTATCTGTTATTCCATTCCTATTGAGAACTTCCAGTATAGAGAGTACCTCCACATGAAATTTACAGTCTTAGTGAGCTACCTAGGAATGTTTGAGAAGTTAAATGAATTGCCATTGGTAATGCTGTATATATCAAGTGTGGGGTCTGAAAGCAGGTGTTTCTGAGTCCCTCTATCCAATATACCACATAAGTATTATAGCATTATGGGGTGCAGAGGTGTTCAGGAAGACAAGTACCTCTGGTGTGAGGGCTGCTGAGCCCTGTTCAGGGCTGCTTTCCACATTTGGTAGCCATCTGATTCACACAGCTCTTACCTGTGGCTCTGAGAAGCTTGTAGCATGAGCACTGGCCACATCCCCATAAACCATCTAGACAAGATAGGCTAAACCAGGTTGTGGGTGATCGAGGTGTCTCAAACCCATTGGTGAGTTAGGAGGTTGTCTGCCCCAAGTACATGAAACATGTGGAATGGGCAGAGGAGAACATTTGTTCCAATAGCTATGAAGGAGGCTAATGCAGGAACTGTGGAGCCATTAGAGCTTGGTCAAACATCAAATATGCCAAGGTCATCCACTGCATCCTGAGCCATGGCCAGTCATCCAGACTTTCATCTTGCCACTGGACTTTGCAGACTCTGGAAAAGAGTGAGGCCAACAACTTTGTACTACTCTGACTCAGTTAAATCCAGTTCATGCATGCATCAAAAGACATGGCCTGTACCATTTTACCATAGCATTATAGACTTATTGAATATTATAGTTAGATGAAATATTCAAGAATGCCTATTTGTACCCCCTTTCTTTCACAGAAACTGTGAAAGAATCAAGGGAGATACAGACATGGAAGGAGAGAGGATACCCCAAATGAATGGAGTTGTCTTTGTGATTTTGTCAGGTGGATTCAGTCCCTGGAGGTTTTTTCAGCTCTGGTATCCTTTGAGTTTGTACTATTTTAATTGTGTTCTAAGGAAGCATTGGAGCAATCAGAAAATACAGAGCCTTGGGAAATCATGCTATCTGCTTAAAATGCTATGGAAATTAGATACTTTGGGAAAACTTCTGGTATGTAATATGTTTTTTTTCTTATTTTTATTAGTGTTTTGACAAAACAGACACTTTCCAACAAACATACAAACTCCCTGTCCCTCCCTCACCCTACATCCTAAACTGCATAATAGAGTTATTGTGGTGATGGTGTAAGTCATTTTCAATTTCTGCAGTTTATTGATTGTTAAAAGAAAGGAAGAGAGTGTGTTCTAACTTCCATAGATTGATAACATTGCTGTCTGTTGTTTATGAAAGGATAGGAAGGTTGATTGAGTCAATCAATTACCTCAACCCACTTGAAGCAAGTGACAAGACACATGAAATAAAAATCCAATTAGGAACCCAAGGTTTCTAGTGCCTAGCCACTTCGTGCTAAGTATTGCTTTAGACAAGCTCCTAAGAAGGATTGAGTCTGGGGGAGGAGACAAATGAGTTTCAGTCTCTCCTTCCTCTTCCCCCAAAACAGAAGAGGACCTTTTAAACTATGAAGGATCAGAGGCTTTGGGGCTTCCTGACAGCCCCCATGTCCTAGGAGTACCCCTGGAGCAACTGACCCAGTATCTGCATTGGGAGCTAAAAACAAGCAAAAGATAATGAAGAATGGCAGCTTTAAGACTCTGCAAGTATCTCAGCAAAGAAACTATACCCCACTTTTCCCTGGACTTTCTATTTATGATTGAGAGAATGGCACACATTTTTATAAGGATGTTCAATACCAACTGTTCTTTTTTTTTAAGCAATCGGGGTTAAGTAACTTGCTCAAGGTTACACAGCTAGTTATTTCTGGGTGTGGTACTAAGTATCTGAGCCTGGATTTGATCCCCAGGTCATCCCAACACTGGAGCCAGTGCTCTTACTCACTGAGCCACCTGGCCACCCCTAAGCAATTGGGGTTAAGTAACTTGCTCAAGGTTACACGGCCAGGTGTTTCTGGGTGGGTGCTAAGTATCTGAGCCCGGATTCGATCCCCAGGTCATCCCAACACTGTGGCCAGTGCTCTTACTCACTGAGCCACCTGGCCTCCCCTACCAACTGTTCTTATTACTTCACCTTCATAAATATCCCCAACTACAAGCTAATTAGGGAAGCTAATTAAGTCTGGCTGACTAATAGATGTCAACTGATAGTCATGGGGAGAAACATATGGGTTTGAACCCACGAGCTATAGTACAAAAAAAAAACCGCTGCCTAGGCCCTAATGCACTGGGCTTGAACCACACTTAATTGAGCTGAGCAAGGGATGTTTAAAAATATAGTATTTAAGCTTTTATTCAAGAATTTTTTAATTTTTGTCCAGTCAATTTTTATTCTTTAATCTTCTGTTCTCTTCTATAATATGCTCAAAATGTACATTTGGTATATTTAATAAGGTCTGAAATGAACACATTAAAGTCTTGTATAAGTATTTCCTTATTTTCTGGTTATATTTACATTTCAATTTCATTTTCCCTTAATTACCTAGTTGCTGTGCTAATCAGTACATGCCTATTTAAGTGTTTTCATTATCTGTTATATCTTTAAGCATAATATAATTCCCATGTTTTTTTCTGCCAAAAGTAGCTATTTTTTACTTATGCCCAATCCCAGTTTTTCACTCTTACTCTTGGCTTAAGCTAAAGAATAATAATTTTTACTCTAGCACTTCCTATCAAACGTGCATAGATCTTTTATTTGTGTTTCCTGTATGCTACAAAGTGCTGAGTCCAGTTGTCTGATCCACTCTGATTCTCCTCTGTTTTATGGGCTAGTTTGATCTATTCACATCCAAGGTTATAGTTGTTACATTTTTTCTCCTTATTAAATAATCTTATATAACTTCTCTTTAAAGACACAAACAAAAAAAAAGCCCTAGGATATTGCAGGTTGTTTTGCTTATATTACTTTCACACAGTCTCCTCCTGCCTCCATAGTCCCATAGCTTCATTAATCTCAGCCCAGGCTCAGATCGGGGATGGGATTAGTACCTCTAGAAGCAATGAGATTTTTGCCTCCAACTCCAGGTAGAGACATTTCCTACATACCTTGTTTGTTTATTTTTCTTTACTTTTAAGGATATAACAATCTCTTTCATGCTTTGTTTATTCAGCACAGTAAAAAAAGTTCTTTCTCATGGTTCTTTTTTTTTCTTTTGATGGACTTCACCTATGGAGACATGATTTTAAGAAGCACTGTCATTTCCATCCTTTACCTTCTTTCTTCATCCTGAAATACTTCTCTCTGATCGTTCTTCATGTGATTAGCACATAAATGTTCTTTTTCTTCACTTCTTTTTTTCTCTTCTATTCCATCTGGGATACAGCACTGGATCTGGAGTCAGGAAGACCTGAAGTGAAATCTAGTCTCAGACAATTGCTAGTTGTGTGTGGTTGGCCAAGTTGCTTATTCTGTCTGGATCAGGCGATAAGAATAGTACCTACCTCTCAGGATTGATGTGAGAATAAAATAAGATATTTCTAAAACACTCAGTGAAGTTCCCAGCATATAATAGGCACTTAATGAATGCCTGTTTCCTTCCTTAATAAACCTGAAAATGAGTAGAATTTCCTGGGGGAAATAGTCTTTTCTCCTCTTTGTAAAGTGCAAACAGTCATCAACTGTGCTTTTCTTGTTATGTTTCCTATTTACCTTCATAAAGCTTTCTTTTTCCATTGAAAAATAACTGCTATGCAGAGAGCCTGCTTATATGTGATTTTTCTCAAGAAAAATGGTTGTTAATCACTTTCATTTTCTTGAGAGTCCATTTTTTTTTCAGACAAGACTGTGCTTATGAATCAGGGTTCAAGGTCAAATCATCCTGATTCCCCCAGTCTAGTGCTCCACCATTCTCACTTTTTAAAAATTATGAAGTTTTACATTTGAGAATGTCTTTTTCTCTCCTTTTTAGTTCTTGCTCACTTATTTTACTAAGATTATCCATGTTGTCAGGCAATGGGAGGGTAGAGGAGGAAGCTGGTCTTAGACAAAACCCTTTATGCAGTTCTGCTGGAAGTCTTAATTAGTACTTAAAAATATATTGAGATCTGACAACCCTAAGCCCTCTTCATTCTTTTTTTTTGGTTATCCTTTATATACTTGACCTATTATTCCTCTGTATTAATTAGGTTTGAAAGTAGTTCTTTACAATGTCCCCTTGGAAATTTGATTGGTATAGCACTAACTATGCAGAGGAATTTTGGTAGTAGCTTAATGTTTATGATGTTGGTGTTGCCTAGCCATGAACACTGCATAGCTTTCTGATGGATTAGAATTTTATCTCTGTGAAAACTCTTTTGTAGTTGTATTTCTATGAATTCTGTGTGATAAATGTAGTTGATAAATCCTGTGTAAATTGGGACATGAACTCCTAGATATCTAGTGTTTTTGCTTTTTCTAAATGTACTTTCTTTTTATTTCTTTCTCTTGGTTTTCCTTGTGTGTGTGTTAAAAAGCTTATACTTTTAGTATATGGATTTTGTATCCTGATATTGCTGCCTTAAATTTTGTAGATTCCTTAGAATTTTCAAAGTAAACCATTTTGTTTCCTTCAAATAAAGCTGATTGTTTCCTCTTACCTGTATTTATTCTCTTACCTTTTCTTTCTTGACTTATTACAGCCCTATTTCTTGTAATTGTAGACCAAAAATATACTTGCTTTATTCTTTGTTTTATTGGAAAAGCTTCATTTTTCCATACCATAAATAATGCTGACTCTTGATCTTTAGAAAAGATATGCTTTTGGTCATATTAATGGGAGGGCCATCAGAACTCATCTTTTTAACATTTTAATAAATGAGTGTTACGTTTTTTCAACAACTTTTTCTGAATCTCTTGAGATAATCTATTTTTGCATCAATATTCATTAGTAATATTGATCTGTAATTTACCTTCTCTTTTACCACTTAATAGTTTGGGTTTCAAGGCTATTTAGGTCTCATAGAAAGACTTTGGTAAGTCACCTTCTTTCTCTATATTTGCAAGTGGTTTATGGAGGATTATAAATTTAAAGCTGGAAAAATACCTTGAAGGTCATTTAGGTCTAGCTCCTCATTTTACATGTGAGACTGGGAGATTATTTGTTCTTTAAATGTTTAATAAGCTTCACTTATAAATACATCTTGACCAATACTTCTTTGGGGGGAGGGGATTGGTGGTGCATTTATGATTTGTTCAGTTTATCTTTCTGAAGTTGGCTTTTGGGCTCAGTTTCCTATTTTGTTAAAGATGGTGCTTTTTAGACATTCATATGTTAACAACAATAATAACTGGCAGTTATTATTGTTGTACTATCTAACTTGATCTTCACAACAACAATCCAGGAGATAGATGTTATTTTATTATTATTCCCATTTTATACTTAGTGAAACTGAAGCAAGTAGAGATTAAGTGATTTTTTTCCATGTCATACAGTGTCTCAGGCCAGATTTGAATTCAGATCTTGCTGTCTCTAGACCTGGTGCTTTATCTACCTAGCTACCTCATGGATTACAGGAGTAAGAGAAGTGAGAGCTTGTTATATCATAGCCGAAGTGCTAGTCTGATGGCCTGTTACCCATTGTACTGTCTGTTGGACAAAGTAGTTTTTTAAAAAGTAAATTTATATATTTTATTTTCATTCATTGAGAGACCCCCTTAATATTTTTGCTTTGAAGCTCTGGCTTTCCTTGATCTTTTTTAAAAACTGAATTTATCTAATATTTTCTCAATTTTAGTTGTTCCCATATAAGAACTTTATTTTATAAGGTGAATATTATTTTATTTCCATTTTGTTTATTTTTCTCTTTGATTTTCCAGATTTCTCCCTTAGTATAATCTGGGGGATTATTAGTTAGTTTTTTTTTTAATTTTCCAGGATTTTTTTTAAATTTCAAGGTCAATTTATTAGTTTTCTCATACTCTTTTTTTTTAATGTGTTCAGAAAGATACATTTTCACCTAAGGACTACTTTATTTAGTTCTCTAGTCATTTTCACTCAGAAAATAATTGTTTGTATAATTTCTTCTTTCACCAGAACATTTTTAGGCAAGTTTTATAAGAGTATAAGTTTTATTTCATTATGATTTGTAAAGGATGAGTTTAATATTTTTGTCTTCCTGCATTAGTGAGTTGTCATTCTAGGACATTAAAACCTTTTGTAAAGATGTCATGTGGTACTGAGAGGAATTATACTCTTTAAGAGTCCCATTCAGTAATACCCGTAAGTCTATCGTATCCATTTGTTTTCAGTATTCTCTTCCTATCTACATCTCTTCCTATGCACAATTTCTTTTTGCTGAAGTTGTCATGGTTGTATGGTGTGAAAGAAACATATCAAAGTCATATATAATTTCAGTTCTGTCATCGAGATCGTTTTTTGTTTTTTGCTCTACCTTTCCTTTTAAGTACTTAGATACTATGTCACTTGGTACATGTGATTAATTCCAAAATTTTTAAATTACCTGTGGAGTCTTAAAAATAATATATTCTATTTTTGGCTCACTTATATAAACAATTGCAACTACATTTTTAAAAATTTAGCTGAAATACATTATCCAGACCCTCTATGTTCCAGTCATACTGACTAATTGCTGTTCCTTGCTCATGGTGTTTTATCTCCCATCTCTCTGTCTTTGCACTGTCTTTCTCCATTCCTAGAATGATCTGTCCCTTTCCCCTCATTTCTATCTCTTAGTTCTCATGACTCTCTTAAAGGGTTTTTTTCATTTTCCTGATCATCCAGTGCTGTCACATCTCAGATTGTTGTTGTTTTTGATTGGTCATTAAGTTGTGTCTGACTCTTCCTGATCCCCTGTACTAGCATGTCAGGCCCTTCTATCCTTAGGTTTCTCTCAAAGTCTCTCCAAGTTCATGTTTGTTGATTCCATGATCCTGTCTATCCATCTTATCTTTTGCTGTTCCTTTTTTCCTTTTGTCTTCAACCTATGTTAGTATTCGAGTATTTCCCAATGAGTCCCATCTTCTCATTATTTGGCCAAACTATCTAACTTTTAGTTTCACTATTTGACCTTCTAGTGAATAGTCTGGAATAATTTCTTGAAGTATTGACTGATTTGATCTCCTTGTCACTCAAGTGACTTGTCAGAAGTCTTCTCCAGCACTATAATACAAAAGCGTCATTTCTTCTGTGCTCAGCTTTCCTTATAGTCCAGCTCTCATAGCCATACATTGCTACTGGAAAAATCATAGCTTTGCCTATATGGACCTTTGTGGCAAGGTGATGTCTCTGCTTTGTAGCATGCTGTTCATATTTGTCATTGCTTTCCTTCCAAGGAGCAAGCCTCTTAATTTTATCACTGCAATCACAATCTACAGGGATCTTTCATCCCAAGAATGTAAAATCTGATGCTGCTTCTATTTCTTCTTCTATTTGCCAGGAAGTGATGGGACCAGTGGCCAAGATCTTCATGTTTTGGATATTAAGCTTCAAACCCGCTTTTACGCTCTCCTCTAACCCTCATCAAGAGGCTTCTTAATTCCTTTTAACTTTCTGCCATCCGATTGGTATTGTTTTTGTACTTGAGATGGTTGATATTTCTCCTGACAACCTTAATTCTTTCTTTCGTTTAATGACACCTTGTATTTCACATTATGTACTCTGCATATAAGTGAAAATATACAGCTTTGTTGCACTCCTTTTCCAATCTTAAGCCACTCAGTTGTTTCATGTTCCATTCTAACTGTTGCTTCTTGGCCTGCATAGAGGCTCCTCCAGAGGTAAGTAAAATGATCTGGTGCTTCATGTCTTTGAGAACTTGCTACTTTTGGTTGTGATCTACATAGTCAGAGGCTTTAGTCTAGTCAACGAAGCAGAAGTAGATATTTTTCTTAATTCCCTTGCTTTCTCCATAATCCAGCGAATTATGGCAATTTGTTCTCTAGCTACTCTGCCTCCTTGAAAAGCAGCCTGCCCTCTTCTGGTAATTCTTAGTTCACATAATGCTGAAGCCTAGCTTGCAGCATCTTAAATAGAACACTGCTGCAGTATGAAATGAGTTCAAGTGTTTGGTAAGTTGAATATTCCTTGGTATTGCCCTCCTTTAGGCATAGGATGTGAACTGATCTTTTCTGATCCAGTGACCATTGTTGGGTTTTGCATATTAGCTGTCATATTGAGTGCAGTAGTTCAACAACATCATATTTAGGGATTTTAAATAGTTTAGCTTGAATTCCATCACCTCCACTAGGCTTATTGTTAGCAGTGCTTCTTCCTAAGACCCACTTGACTTCATTCTCTAGGTTGTCTAGATCTAGATCAGTAATCATGTCAGTGTGGTTATCAGTAATGTTAAACTCTTTCTTGTATAGTCACCTTTTCTTATTAACTTCTACTTCCGTTAATTCCCTTCTCAGATTCTTTTCTTTTTTTTTGGTATATACCTTGTGTGTGCCCAATTATGTGCATGTTGATGCTAGACATTTATTTGCCTTTTTTTGTTTTTAACCTCTTATGTTGCCTGTCATATAGTAAGCTCTTAATAAATGCTTGTTGAATTACTTACTAGATATAATGTAATATGGCATAGAACTGACCTAATAATCAAGAAGACCTGGAAGTCCTGCCTCTGATATATGCTGTCTTTGCAAACCTGGGCAAGTCACTTAATCTCTTTGACTCTCTAAGAATGTAAATTGTAGAGAATGTGCTGACTTGTATTGGTGGAGGAAATTCTGGATGGGGAGTTCCCTCCATTGAAGAAATCACAGTCCAGGCCTCATCCTTACAATACATTTAATATAAACATGAAAAAAAAATCTTGAGAATCAGAGGAGAGATTAACAAAACTGAAAACACAACAAGATAAAGCAAAAGTGAATTAATAAATAAAACTAGTAGCTAGTGTTTTGGGAGAAAACAGTAACTAGGTAAGCCTAAAATGACATACAAAAAAGAAGAAAATCAAATTACTTGTATCACATGAATTCACAACCAACAAAGAAGAAATAAAAGACTTTTAGGAGGAATTTTGCCCAACTATGTGCCAACACAATGGACAATCTACATGAAATGGAACAATGTTAAAAAAAAATTAATCACCCAGATTGACAGAAAAGGAAAAAGAATACATGAATAGCCTCATTTTAGAAACTGAACAAGCCAGAATTGAACTCCCAAAGGGAGAACCACAGAACCAGGTGAACTTGGAAGAAAATTTTACCAAACATTTAAAAAAAATAATTGATTCCAATATTGCATAAGCAGTTTGAAAAATTAGGAAACGAAAAGGTTCTTCCATATTCCTCTATGATGCAAATATGGTATCGATGTCTAAAATAGGAAAAATGAAAATAGGTACAGAAAGCTGCAGAAAAATATCGCTAAGTCATATAGATGCAAAAATCTTAAATAAAATATTAGAAAAGAGAATGAAGCAATATATCTCAAGGATTATACACAATGACCAGTGTGGATTTATACCAGGAATGTAGGGCTGGTTTAATATTAAGATAATTATAAACATAATTGACCATATCAATAAAACAACAAAAGTCATATGATTGCATCGCCAGATGCAGATATGATACACATTCCTATTTAAAAACACACTAGACAGCATGGAAATAAGAGGAACCTTACTTAAAATAATAAGTAGAATATATCTAAAGCCAAGAACAAGTACTATCTGTAATGGGGATAAGCTAGAATTCTTTCTAATAAAATCAAGGGTAAAACAAGGATGTATATTATCACCATTACTCTTCAGTATTTTGCTAGAATTGCTAGCTATATTGATGAGAGAAGAAAAAAACAAATTGAAGTACAGACTAAGAGGAAAGAAAATTTTTACTTTTGTAGTTGATATGATGGTTTACTTACTATATTTAATATAGAGTCAACTAAAAATCTAATTGATATAATAAACAACTTTGGCAAGGTTGTAAGGTGTAACATAAAACCACACAAATCTCCACTACTTTTCTGTTACCAGCAAAATCCAATAGGAGATAGAAGTAAAAATTATTTTTAAAAGACCTATGGACAGTATAACATACTTGGGAGTCTACATGCCAAGACTCACACAAGAATGCTATAAACACAATTACAAAACACTCCATGAATAAAGACAGATCTAAATAATTAGAAAAATATCAATTTTTCATAAATAGACCAAGCCAACATAATAAAAATGACTATGCTAGCTAAATTACTTTATTCAATGCCATATTAATGAAATTACCGGGGGATTACTTTATAAGAATAGAAAATAGTAATACAATTCATCCTGAAGGACAAGAGCTCAAAACATATGAGGGGAAAAAGTGAAAAAAGGGGCCAGTAAGGGGGCCTAGCAATACCAGATCTCATATTCTATGTCAAAAAATCCTTTAAAAAATTAATACTGGGTAAAAAATAGAGAGGTTGATCAGTAAAAGAAATTAGTTATATATTACATGGAAATAAATGAGCACAGTGGCCTAATGTGATAAATCCAAAGAACCAAGCTATTGGGGTAAGAATTCACTAATCAACAAAGAGTGTTGGGAATAAGAAGAAAGCTCCAAATGAATCCATGATGTAGATATAAAGGGTTACATCATAAACAAATTAGAAGAGAATGGAAGAAATTGTTGTAAGACCTATGGAAAAGGAAATAATTCATTACCAAATGAGATAGAGAGCTTCACAGGAAATAATACAGACAATTTGATTAGATAAAATTGAAAAGTTTTTGCACAAATAAAACCAATGCACTTAAAATTAGAAGAGAAGAAGAAAATGGGAAGAAATTGCATCACATCTGTCAGATGCAGATCTCATTTCTAAAATATAAAGGGAATTGAATCAAATGTATAAGAATACAAGTCATTGGGGGCAGCTAGGTGGTTCAGTGAATACAACACCTGCCCTGGAGTCAGGAGGACCTGAGTTCAAATCCCAAATCAGACACTTAACACCTACTAGTATTGTGACTTTGGGCAATCACTTAAACCCAATCTCCCTGCCTTCCCCCCTCAAAATAAAAAGCAAAAAAAAAAAAAAGAATAAGAATCATTCACCAATGCATAAATTATCAAAATATATGAATAAGCAATTTTCAAAGGAAAAAATCCATGCTATAAAATGTTCAGTCATTTCAGCCATGTCCAACTCTTTGTGACTCCATTTGGAAATTTCTTGGCACAGATGCTGAAGTAGTTTGCTATTGCCTTCTTCAGCTCATTTTACAGATGAGAAAACTGGAGCCGGTAAGGTTAAGTGCCCTTCCCAAGGTCACACAGATAATAAGTGTCTGAAGAGAAATTGGAACTCAGGAACATGAGTCTTTCTGATTTTAGGCCCAGCACTCTATCCACTGTACCACCTAGCAGCTCATGCTCATGGGGAAAAATGCTCTAAATCACTAATAATTGGAGAAATGAAAATAACTCTGGTGTACCACCTTACACAAAGTTGACCAAAAAAAATGACAAATTCTAGAGGGCCTGTGAGAAAACGGCACATTAAAGCAGTGTTTTGGTTAAGCTATAAACTGGTGCAGCTATACTGAAAAACAATCTAGAATTATCCTCCCCACTAATTATTATCCTGCATACACTTTGACCCAGAAATGTGACTAATTCTATAATCCCCAAGGTATCAAAGAAAGAGTAAAAGGACTCATATGGAGTGGCTAGGTGGCGCAGTGAATAGAGCACCAGCCCTGGAGTCAGGAGGACCTGAGTTCAAATTTGGCCTCAGACACTTAAGTCACACACACAAACTAGCCGTACAACCTTGGGCAAGTCACTTAACCCCAATTGCCTCCAAAAAGCAGAAAAAAGACCTATATGTATAAAATATTTATAGTAATTACTTTGATAGTGGAAAAGAATTGGAAACTGAGGGGATACCCATCAACTGGGGAATGACTGAATAACTTATAGCCTGTGAATGTGATGGTATTTTCTCACTTAGGATTTTCATGTATCAGTAAAATTGTAGGTCCAGTACTTATCCAGATGATTTTATGTTACTTTATTTTCAAAAGCACCAGTAGGTACACATAGCTTGCTTAGAATTGTCAGAACCCAATCTCCTTTCTCATGCTATCAATCTTAATTGCTTGTCAAGTCCAGACTCACGTCCCTGAATCTTTATTTAAATCAGCCCTAAGTTTCCACAGGGTATTTTTCTTCAATTAACCTGGTCCCAGCCTCCACCTTTGCCCATAGATGCCTATCTCTCCAGCCAAGACCAAGATAGTAACATGTGGTATCCTTATTTTTTTCCAACTCAGCTAACAAGAGTATGATTCAGTAGCCGTGAATATTCTCTCCTATTCAGTAATCCCAACATAACTTTTTCCCTCCCATAATTTTCTCCTCATTTCTTTGTTTCAATGAATCTCATCCATGGCATTCTGATTTCAATGCCAGTTCACTTCTCACTTCTGTTTTCTCTAGTATAGTTATCTGGTTTTCTTTATTTACTCAATGATCTTCAGAAAAAAGTAACGTATTTAAAGGACAAAATCATTCTCTCCTTGTACTATGTAAACATGTACTCATCACCTTACTTTTATTCCTTGTTTATTTTCAGTAAATTTTCTCCTCTAAATTTGTATTTCCAGATTTTCCTTGAAGGGATGTTTGAAAGTCTCTATTCCTATACTTAAATGAATTAGGTTGAATTGGGACATGGGGGATTTATATTTATTGGAGGTCTAAGTGGAGGCTGGGTGACCACTTGTCAGGTATGTTGTATTGGCAATTTATTTTGGGAGTTAAACTGGATGTTTCCTGAGGTCCCAAGGTTATCCCTTGTATCTTGAGCCATTTCTGGTCATCTTTACTTTTGTCCTGCTACTGAACTTATTGACTCAGAAAGAGAGAGTGAGGCTGATGACTTTGTGCAAATTTGTTTCACTTAAATCTAAATAACACAAAAGTCAAGATTTCACCCATGTTATCATTGGTTCTCTTCAAAAACAATATGCAAGGACTGATTTTGATAGACTTAGCCCTTCTCAACAATGCAAGGACCTAAAACAATTCCAAAGAACACATGATGGAAAATGCCAGTCATATCCAGAGAAAGAACTATGGAGTCAGAATGCAGAATGAAGCAGACTATTTTCTTTTTTGTTTTGCTTAATTTTGTTTGGGTTTTCTTTCACATGTTTTTTCCCCGTTCATTATGATTCTTCTATGCAACATGACTCATGGGAAAATGTGTTTAATAGGAATGTATATGTGGAGCTCATATTAGATTGCAAGCTGTCTTGGGGAGGGAGGGGGAGAAAATATAATACTTATGAAAGTGATTGTTGAAAACAAAAAATAAATAATTTAATTTTTAAAAAAAGAAAAGAAAAAATAAGAAAAATAACAGCAATAGTAAAATGTGATTCTGATTAAGAACCAATTTTTTACATGTGGGTATATGCTCAACTTGGTAAGATATGTTATGTGGGTTGTAAGCTTATTTCTTTTGTCTCTTGTACATTACAGCCTTTCCTTTCATTTCTGGTTATTGATAAGTAGTGCTATACAATTTGAATGGAATGCCTTGATATGTAAACAGATTTTTCTTTTTTTAGCATTTATATAGCAATTTAATGTTTGAAAAGAACTATACATATGTTATCTCATTTGATCTTCACAACAACTCTGTGATGTAGATTCTATTATCTTCATTTTATAGATGAGGAAACTGAGGCTGAGAGCAATTAGGTAAATTCTCTAGGGTCACATAACTGGTAAGCATCTGAGGCAGGATTTGAAATCAGATCTTCCTGTCTCATAATCTAACATTTTACCCAATGTCTCACCTAGCTGCCTCCATAGTAAGGAGCTGATTTCAAAGAATAATTATTGTAATGGTATTTCTAGGAGTGACTGTTGGGAAAATCTCATATATCAATTCAACAGCATTTATTAAATATTTACCTGTTCAGAGCAAGGCACAGTACTTGGTGTTGGGGTAAACAAATTTTTCTTGACTGCTTATAAGACATTGAAACTGAAGTTCACTAACTACATTTCTGGATAGATTTGGGGTTCTTCTTTATATTGTCCTGTGCTTCCTTCACTTTTCCTCCTAACACAGTCAAGTTTTAAGTGTATATCTATTGTGAACTTGTGTATATGTGTGACATGTCTGTGTGTGTTTGTATATCATTTCCTGGGATTTTTTTTTTATTGCTTTTATTTCATTCTGGTTTTTTTTCTTTCTTAGATGCCAGTGATAATGATTCTCATATTTTATAAGTCTCCTCTGTCTTATGGTTCCTTAAATGCTTTTCCTTTTAATCAGATATAGGTATTTCTATTTCTTCCAATTAAATCATATTTTTAAAATTCAGGTTACTATTATACCTGTAAAGATTATTTTTTTTTTGCTTTTTTTGGAGGGGGGAAGGCAGGGCAATTGGGGTTAAGTGACTTGCCCAAGATCACACAGCTAGTTTTGTGTTAAGTGGCTGAGGCTGGATTTGAATTCAGGTCCTCCTGACTCCAGGGCCGGTGCTCTATTCACTGCACCACCTAGCTGCCCCTGTAAAGATATTTTTTAACTAGACTTAGTTATCCAGTGTGTTAGATGGTCCTCCCAACTTTGTGTCATCTGCTTAATTGACAAATATGCCATCATCCTAGTCTTTGACTTTAAAAATTGAATACTGGGGCATCTTGGTGGCACAGTAGTAGAGTACCGGCCCTGGAGTCAGGAGGACCTGAGTTTAAGTCTGGTCGCAGACACTTGACGATTACTAGCTGTATGATCTTGGGCAAGTCATTTAACCCCAATTGCCTTGCCTACCTCCTCAAAAAAACTTGAATACTACAGGAAGAAGTCACTCAGCTATCTATAAGAAACATTTTACATTCTTTGTTTCCTCAATCCCCTCCTCAACATACACCTTGAAGGGAAATTTCCTTGTTCTGACAGCTAGCTAGATGAAGATGACAAGTCAATAAAAGATAATTTGGATAGGGAGATTATGTTAAGAACCAGAAGGATCAGAAAACACTTCTATGAGGCAGAGTTCAGTGTAGCTACTAAGGTTGAAAAATGGGGTCCAGTGCTTCAGAAAAAAAATTGGCAGTGGTTAAAACAAAAAGGGATTCCTAGGCAGCATTTCATTGCCCAGAATCTTGAATTAACCATGTTCACTAGCTTCCCAAATATTCTGGTAAATCAGTATGTTGCAGCACATACTCTAATGATGATGGATTAAAGATAGAAATCCAGGAGAAATGAAGATCCTTTCAGGACAGGGATCACAAATCAAACTTGTAAAAGTGCCATCTCTAGTGTATTTACCAAGGTCTGTTACAGAACCTGGCTCAAAGCTCTTTAACCTTAACTGGCTGCCTAATTATATTTATGTAGGTGGTAGGTTGCAAAGGGACTGAGAAATTCATTTATTCTGTAGGAGATGCAAGTGTCTCCTTGATGAAATTAATGTGTAAGCATATATAAATCCCTAGCAGTAAATTTAAACTTTACTCTTGCCACATGAGGGAAGATGAGAAAGGTGATATGAAGAACAAGACAATGAGGTGATAAGTTGGCAGAAGAATATACTGTTTTTCTTACTCTTTAGTCCACCTCCACTCCCTTTCCTTTATTTATTTTTGCATTAGCAGAATTAGGAACTGCAGAAATCAGACAAGTGATATATATATATATATATATATATATATATATATATATATATATATATATATATATATGGGTTCAGAGCCTACTGAATGTGCATGCAGAGGAAGTGGTTGTTTTTGTGATATAATTTAAAGGAAATAATCTGGCCACAATCCCCTCCCCTAAAATTCTGCTAGTAGAAATCTAGTCATTTATAGTAACAAGCTCTTATTTTAAAATGCATATATTCCACTGGAAAAAATATACACATTATTTCAGCTATCAGTCACTCGGCCCTTTAGGAAAATTAGTCTTAATCAGGTTATTTTCCTCCTAAGAACAAGATGGAATTAATAGCTTAGAGTTAATGGTGTTTGCTAATATCTAGGACTGTACCTTACACATAGTAGGCCCTTAATAAAAGTATGAATTTAGCTAAGTTGATAGGGACCATAAGCAGAAAAGAAAGGATAACTTGATGACATGAACATGGTCTCTTCTGGAGGAAAAACAGGTCATTGTGGGATGTGGTAGTAAAGAGTTTTGGAATGCATAAGGGTATGAGTATCCTACTGGTAGGAGAGAAGGGATCATCACTAAGATCAGAGGCAAAGGATGAAGAGATAAGGGTAGGATGATCCCCCCAAAAACACACTTTGCCAATATTATAGTTTTGCCAAGGGGCAGCCCAATTTGAAATGAATCACATTATATAATGGCCCTTAATAGTTTTTTTTTTCACCCCACCAAGTCCTTCATTTTGTCATTTATTACTAGATCATAACTACCATCCTATGCCTTTCTTACCTTTCATAGTCAAAATGCTAGGAAAAGCTATTTGTAGTGGTTTCCTCTACTTTTTCTGCTCTCTCCTGGCTATCAGTCTCTTGAAATCTGGCTTTTAACCTCATATTTCTAGTAAGACTATTCTTTCCAAAGTGATAGGGCTCTTATGAAATCTCATTATCTTTTGTAATGCTCATTCTTCTTGACCTCCTGCAGCATTTGACACTGTTGATTGTTCTCTTCTGCATATTCAGTTTTTATAGGTTTTAATGACTCTTTTCCCTCTCTTGAATTTCTTTCTAATTGTCTGCTTATTCTTGATTCTCCTTTGCTTGTTAATCATTCATGTCATACTCAGCCATGGACCCCAATGCTCTGTTCTTGGCCCTTTTCACTCCTTTCTTTATATTCTCTCACTTTGTGACTTTACCAGCTACCAAGGTTTTCATTATAATACTGATGCTTATGATGTCCAGATCTCTCTATCCAGTTCTTGTCTTTCTCCTGAAGTCTAGTTGTACATCACCAAATGCTTAATTAGACACTTCAAAATGGATTTCATATAGACATCTAAAACTCATAATGCCCAAAATGGAACTCATTGGCTCCCCTACCACAAATCTATCCTTCTTCTTAATTTTCCTATTTATTTGTAAGCTAACACCATCTTCTCAGTCACTCAAGTTTGTCACCCAACCTCAGAATTATCCTCAACTTCTCTTACCTCAGTCAGTAGCTATATCTTGGAGTTTCTACCTCCACATCTCTAGCATACATCCCTTTTGCTTGCTCACACCAACACTGCCCTCGTTAATGCCTTCATCATCTCTCCACTGGACTATTATAATAGCCTTAAAATTAGTCCCTCACCCTCATGTCTTTCTCCACTTCAATCCATCCTCCATCCAGCTGTCTAATTTTTCTAAAACATAGGTCTGATCATGTCATCTTCCATTTAGTAAACACCAATATCTCACTCAAATTTAGGATCAAATATAAGCTTCTTTCTTGACATTTAAAACTTTTTCCAAACCTGGCCCCAGTCTACCTTTCCAACCTTATATTACTATTGTTCTTGTACTCATATATACTAAAATACTTGCTTTTCGTCATACATAGTTCTCCATCACCCATCTCTGTGCTGCTATGGTCATTCACTATAGTGTGCTGTTTACCTAATCTGTTCCTTTGATCCACTGCTCCATTTCTTAGTTAGTATTATATTGTTTTGATGATTACCACTTTGAAATATAGTTTGAAATCTGGTACTGATGAACCTACTTCCTTCACATTATTTTTTCATTGATATCCTTGACCTTTTGTTCTTCTGAATGAATTTTGTTACTATATTTTCTAGTTCTATAACATAATTATTTGGTGGTTTGATTCATATGGCACTGAAAAAGTAAATTAACTTAAGTAAAATTGTAATTTTCATTATATTGGCTTAGCCTAACCATGAGCAATATATCTTTTTTTCATTTGTTTAGATCTTTGTGTGAGAGATGTTTTTAATTGTATTTATATAGTTCCTGGATTTGTCTTTGCATGTAAACTCTCAAGTATTTCACATTGTCTGCATGTATTTTAAATGGAATTTATCTTTCTCTCTTTTACTCCAGGATTTTGTTAGCAGTATATAGAAATTCTGATGATTTCAGTAGGTTGGTTTTATATTCTATAACTTTGCTAAAAATTCTTAATTATTTCTACTAGTATTTTAGTTGGTTCTCTACGGTTCTCTAAGTATACTGTCATATTATCTGCAAAGGATAGTTTTATTTCCTCCCTGCCTATTTTTATTCCTTTGATCTCCTTTTCTTATCTTATTGATATAGCTTCCATTCATAATACAGTATTAAATAATAATGGTGATGATAGACATCCTTACTTCACCCTTGTTCTTACTGGGAAGCTTCAAGTTTATCCCCATTACAAATAATGCTTGCTCTTTATTTTATATAGATGCTACTAATTATTTTAAGAAATATTCCATTTATTCCTATGCTTTCCAGTGTTTTAATAGTAATGGGTGATATATTTTGTCAGAAGTATTTTTTTTTACATCTCAATATAGTAATACAATTTTTGTTTTTGTTATTGCTATAGTCAATTATGCTTTTAGCTTTTTTTAATATTGAACTAGCCTTGAATTCCTGGGATAAATTCACCTAATCATAATGTATGATCTCTGTGATATATTGCTGTAATCTACTTGGTAGTATTTTACTTTAAATTTTGCGCTGATATTCATTACGTAAATTGGCCTATGGTTTTCTTTCTGTTTTGTTTTTTTTTTTTGCTCTCCCTGGTTTAGGTATCAAAACCATATTTCTGTCATAAAAGGAATTTGGTAGAAATCCTTCTTTACCTCTATTTTCAAATCTTTCATTTGTATAGTATAGGGACTTTTTCCCCTTAAATATTAGGTAGAATTCAGATATAAATATATCTAGTCCTGGGGATTTTTTTCTTAGGGAGATCATTTATGACTTGTTCAATTTTGTCTTTTAAGATATGGTAACATAAGTATACTGTTTCCTCTTCTATTAATTTTGGTAATTTATGCCTTTGTTAATATTCATCCATTTTCCTTAGATTGTCAAGTTTACTATCATATAATTGAATAAAATCACTTCTAATAATTGCTTGAATTTTATTTTCATTGATGCTAATTTTTTCTTCATTTTCAATACATGTAATTTGTTTTCTTTTTAATTAAATTACTTGGTTTTATCTATTCTATCGATTTTCTTCATAAAACCAGCTCCTAGCCTCATTTATTAGCTCAATGTTTTTGTTCAATTTTATTAATTTCTCCTGTTTTCAGGATTTCCATTTTGATGTGTAATTGGGGATTTTTAAATTGTTCTTTTTCTAGTTTTTTTTTTTTTAGTTTTGTGCCCAGTCCATTGATTGTCTCTTTCTTTCTCTGTCTCTCTGTCTCTGTCTCTCTCTCTCTCTCTGACTCTCTCTCTCTGTCTCTCTCTCATTTAGAGATATAAATTTTCCTTTAAGTCCTGCTTTGTCACATCTCACAACTCTTAATATGTTTTCTCACTGTAGTCATCCTATTTAATGAAATTATTGATTGTTTCTATGATTTTTTTATCCACTCATTCTTTAGGATTATATTATTTAGTTTTCAATTAATTTTTAATCTATGCTTCTATGGTCCTTTATTGAATGTAAATTTTATTGCATTATGGTCTGGAAAAAGTACATTCAATATTTCTGCTTTTCTGCATTTGATAGTGAAGATTTTATGCCCTATTACATGATAAGTTTTTATGAAGGTGGCATGTACAGTTGAGAAAAAGGTATACTGTTTTCTAGTCTTATTCAACTTTTTTTCCAGAGGTCTATCATATGTAACTTTTCTAAGATTCTAGTCATTTTCTTAACTTTGTTCTTATTTATTTTATGTTAATTCTGAGAGTAGAAAGTTAATGTCACCTGCTAGTATGATTTTACTATTTCCTCCTGTAAATCATTTAACTTTTCCTTTATGAATTTAGATGCTATACTCTTTTTGGGCATTTATGTTTAGTATTTATATTCCCTTAATGCCTGTGATGACTTTTACATAAATGTAGTTTCAATGCTTATCTCTTTTAATTAGGCTTTTTTCTATTTTTACTTTCTCTGACATCATAATTGCTACTCCTTCCTTTTCTTTTTACTTCTGTTGAAGCATAATAGATTCTTCTCTAGCCCATTATTTTAATTCTGTGTGTATCTCCCTTTTTCTGGGACATTTAACCTTGTTGAGTTCCTTATGATTTCTCTTTCCTGTTTGCCTCTTTATGTTTCTTTTGAGTCTTGTAATTGAAAGTCAGATTTTATATTCAGCTCTGATCTTTTCATCAGGAATGCTTGAATGTTTTCTAATTTATTAAATATCCATTTTCCCTTCAAGGTTTATACATAGTTTTGCTGGGTATGTCATACTTGGTTGTAATCCTAGTTACTTTGCCTTCTGGAATATCATTCTAAGCCCTCTGTTCCTTTAATGTGGTAGATGCTAAATCATGTGCAAACCTGATTGTGATTCCACGATATTTAAGTGGTTTCTTTCTGGCTGCCTGAAGTATTTTCTCTTTGACCTAGGAGCTCTGGAATTTTACTATGATAATCCTGGAAGTCTTCATTTTGGGATATCTTTCGGTTGGTGATTGATGTATTCTTTCAATTTATATTTTATCCTCTGGTTCTAGGAAGTAGGGTCAGTTTTCCATTATAATTTCGCTAGTTATCTTGATCTGGAAGATTGTCTCACTCTGATTTTTTGTTGGCTCTGCCACTCTAGAATTTGATTCAAGGCAGTATTTTAAAGTTGTTTGGAGGAGAATTTTGGTAAAGCTTAACTGAGCACTTCCTCTATCCTACCATGTTGGCTCCACCCCTCTAGAAAACCCAAACACGACCATGTTCATAAAGGTTTTCCTGGTCCTTCTAGCTGCCAACTCCTTAACCCTTCCGAATTATCTTATATTTTGTTTATGCATAGATATACATCTGTGTATATGTATGTATGTATGTGTATATGGATATGTGTATATATAAATGTCTTGTACCCTTAAAGATTAAAGAATATAAGTTTGTTGAAAGCAGGAACTGTTTCATTTTTGTCTTTTTGTCCCCAGAATGTAGCATAGGACCTGGTACATATTAGATATGTAATAAGCACTTATTGACTGTGGCATTAGGAAACTTGGCTGGAACAAGCACACTCTGCCATTTTACCCCTTTTGATGGAAGAATATTTTTCAGATGTCAACATTTTTACATGTATAAACTTAATGCATTAATATGCTTCATCCAGTCAATAATAATTCATTGGATCAGCCTTATGTGAACATAAGACCCTGAAAGAAATTTTGATTTCTCTTTGAGTCTTACTTGGGCTAAAATTACTCACTACATTGTCTCCTTGTTTTCTGGTTTGTGGTCTGTAAAGACATGTAATTCACTTGGACGGCTCAGACACCACAACCTCAAAAGACTTTTTTTCCTGGAATCTGAGAGTCCTACTTCTTGATCTTACAATGGAAGTACTTTGGTCACTGTGGATAGTTCTTCTGGATGCCACCTCTTCTAGTCCTTCTCGACCATCCACTGTGGAACAGTTACTGGACCACTCCACCACATACTGATATCATTATATAATATCAAGATGTGAAGGAGAAGCACTCTGGAGCTATCCCAGGTAATATCCTGAACACTTCCAACCATGTTGGAGCTGTGCTGAGCCATGTATTTAAGTACAAGGAATACCTAGAGCAAGTCAGATAGGCTTATCCATGGACACTATTACAGAGGGAGCAAGACTCCTGATAGGATGCGTGGGTGTCTTTTAAAACATAGATAGAATGCTCAAAGTGGAGTCAAGAAGATGAGTTAAAAAAGTTACTTCAGACCATTACTTAGCTGTGTGACTCTGGGTAAAGTCAATTACCCTTTCTCAGCCTCACCTTCTCCTTTACATTGAGGACAAAAGTAAAACCTATTTCAGAGGGTTTGTATGGAGATTAAATGAGAGGACAGATTTAAAATATGTGGTAAACCTTAAAGTAGATTATAAATTCTAGCTATTATTAATTATTCTTATTATTCTTCTTGGTGTGTACCTGTTACTCTATCTTTAGGAGAGATGGTGTCTATGTACTTTGAGTTGTCTCCATGAGTTTGTTAATATGCCATACTGTTCTATATTCTGAACATCATCTCTCCAATTGGAGGAATCCACCTTTGATCACTGTATGTCCCAGATTCTTCTCAGAGCTGTGTATTACATCACTTAACCATTAATATCCTCAAAATTTGCTTAAATGGAACAATTACACAGGGGGGTGGAGCCAAGATGGCGGAGTAGAACATTAACTACAGTATCTTTTGTTGTTTTGTGTTTTTCATAAGATGGTAGAACATTAGAGTTGGATGGGTCCTTGGAGGTCATCTAGTCACTAAGTTCTCTCAGAATTAGAAGGCCATCAGAGTGCAACCAATATCCAACAACAAAAAAAAATCCATTCCACAACATTCCTCTTAAATGATTACTAACCTTTCTTCCATATGACAGGATTTTATCTTTTTTGAAGACAACTATCCTATCCCTGCCCCTCCACCCCTCATTTAGTGTTCTCTAGACTAAACACTTACTAATCCGTGGATAGCATGGACACTCCCTTTCACCATCCTGATTTCCCTCTTCCAGACATGCCCACTCCTTGCCTGTGTTTTTTCAAAAAAATATAGAGTTCCCAGAGTAGAATACAGAGCTTCATGAATGGTTTGCCAAGGAAAGGAAACTACATAATGGAACTACCTTCTTTTTTTCTAGTTATTATGTTTCTCATAAGTTGACTCACTGAAATTAGTCTATATTTCAGTCCTCATTTCATAAAGAAGACTAAAGCCTAGAACTTGTAAAATAACTTGTTCATAGACATAGTAAGTTAATAATCTGGCTAAGGCTAGAATTCAGGTCCCTAAATTGCTCAACCCTTGTTCTTATGTAACTATATCAGGCAGGTTCTCATGTTGTTTCACATGCAGCACATGTTCATCTTGTCTCCCTAAGTAGACCAGAAGCTCTTTATGGACTTTACTTTTGGATGGTACAAAGAAGTTAGATTAGTGCTAAACATGTGATTGGGAGATGCTTATTGGCTAGAACCAGACAAATGTTTTCTTCTATGACTTGGCCAGAGCACATCTAAAGAGATGTGCTCAGATCTGAGTGCTAAGTTTTTGGAAGGTGATTGATGAGGCAGAGAGTAGCTAGGATGTGACAGGCCTTGAACGTTTATGCCACATGGGGATCACTTGAAGGAACTGAAGATATTTAGCCTGGAGAAGGGAAGACTCAGTAGGTGGTGGGGAAGGAGGTTGTACATGTTAGTTATCCTCAAGAATTTGCTTAAATGGAACAATTACACAGTGGGGCGGAGCCAAGATGGCGGAGTAGAAGCACGACCTTCCCACAGCTCCAGCTTCCACCTTCCCCAACCCATGTAAAAAGGGGACTCTAAACAAACTTTGGAGTTGCAGAACCCACAAAATGACACAGAGAAGCTAACCTCCTGCTGAGGACAGCCCGGCAGGCCGGCAGGAATCCAGCGCAGCACTCTGGGAGCCGAGCCCAGCCCCACGGCCGAGGCTTTAGCCCCAGGGCGGGCCTGACCAGCTTCCAGCCAGAGGGACTCCTGATCGGCAGCAGCTGTGGCCGTTTCCAGATTTGTGAACACATAGACACAAAGGACTAAGTGAGAGGTCAGTACAGTCTGGACTTTGGGACCAGTAAGTGGGAGTGCATGGCTTTTACCCCTGGGGCGAAAAGCTGCTGAGATGCCAGCACAGCCTGCCAGTGCCATGTGGCAGCTTCAACTCCTGGTCTGCAGAGTGTAGGGGGACCAAGCACCAGTCTGAGGGGTAATCGCTCTTGCTTTAACCTGCTTGGATCTGGATTGCAGTCTAGGGTGGAGGTTTTGGGGTATGTGTCCAGCTTGCCAGAGCGTGTGGAGACCTCAGAGAGGGCACCCATCTAATACCTCAGGCAGCTGAGAAAACCCCAGCGTTTGGGATGAAAGCTCCCCTGTCTGGTGTCAGAGTCCTGTTGTGGCAAAAAGCCCAAAGGTCAAGTAATTGAGTGGCAAAATGAGCAGGCAAAGGAAACAAAGCAGACAGAAGATTCCAACATTACACTCTATATATGAGGGTATATGGGCATATGAACACATATGTGAATATGTGTATATATGTTTACAGGTATACATAGATACAGGACACAGGACCAACTTAAGAGGAAGGGATGATACTTAAAAGGTGAAATTAAGAGGTGAGAGGAATATAATGAGAGGAGATGGGGAGAGACAGATTGGGGTAAACTATCTCATACGGAAGAGGCAAGGGATAATGGCTACAATGGAGGGGAAAAATAGGAAGGCAAAAGGGAATGGGTCAACCTTATTCCCATTGAATTTGGCTTGAAGAGGGAATGAAATACACACTACATAGGATATCTCACTCTCCATGAGAGTAGGGGGAAGGGGATGAGAGGGGGGATGATGGAAGGGAGGGCAGACTGGGGGGGAGGGAAGTTGGAAGCACCCAATTTTGAAAAGGGATGGGATGAAATTAGAGAATAGAACAAGTGGGAGGTGGGATAGGAGGGAGGGAAGTATAGTCAGTCTTTTATAATATATCTACTATGTTATTGTTTTGCATTAGCCACACATGTACACCTATACTGAATTCTTATCTTCCCAGTAAGGGTGGGTGACAAGGAAGGAAGGGAATGAATCTGGAATTGAAAGTTTTAAAATCAAATATTCAAATATGTATATATATATATATATATGTATATATGTGTGTGTGTGTGTGTATATATATATATATATATATACTATTATTAATACCATCTTACATGTAATTGGGAAATAAGATATACAGGCACTGAGGCATAGAGATCTCCTGGAAAAGTCGAAAGGGGTATGGGAGAAAATATGGGAGAGAGCAGATTGGAGGAGGGGATATCCTGTGGGACTGCTATTTTGGGATGGTGGGTAGGGGAAAAACGGGAAGAAAATTTGTAACTCAAAAATCTGGCAGAAATGAATGATGTAAATCAGAAGTTAATAAAGCATTAAAAAAAAGAATTTGCTTAAATGGCTCTCATGAAAAAGAGAAATTACACTTAGCTTTCTTGACCCCCCACCTTCAAGGATAGAACTAGGAACAAATATCTCTAAATCCCCAGAGACCCATCGAGGAAGTTTCTATTAGTGCTAGCAAACGTGCTACAGCAGGCGGTGATGAGCTCTACCTCACTGAATGTTCTCTAGAAAAGATTATCTTACATAGAGGGAATGTCTTGTCCTATAAACCTGGAGCAGTGAGGTTCCTTCCTTTCTCTTAGGGTCTGTGATTTTGACATAGGAGTAGTAATATCTTTGCTTTGAATGAAAACTAAATCATCACCATGAGACAGTAATTCCAATAGCAAACATTTATTGGGCACTTACTATGGTCCAGGTATTATTGTTCTAGGAGCTGCCGATACAAAGAGAAGAACAAAATAACCTCTGTCTTCTAGATGCTTCCATATACACATATGTGTATATTGTATATATACATACATATGTACATTCACAATGGATTTTCGGGGGGGGGTATTAGCAACTTTGAGGATCAGGAAAGACTTCATATAGGAGATGGTGATTAAGCTTCCAAGAAAAAAAGTAAGAAGGCATTGAATTTCAGGAATGTAGATAACCTTTGCAAACACACAGTAGTGTGAGATAGAAATGCATTGGTCAGGTACTTTAAGAAGTGAAGTTCGGTTGAACTCTCCAGTTTGTTGATGAGAGTAATGTTATTATGTCTAGAAAGGTAAGTTGGAGCTAGGTTCTACAGTGTTAAAAGTCTCAAAGGCCATAGAGAGCCCCTGGTGCTTTGTGAGTGTGGGAGTGACATGGTCAGAGTTGTGCTTTAGGAAGCTTACTTTGGCAGCTGGATAGAGGATAGATTAGTGAAGATTAGGGAGATCATTTATGTGGCTATTGCAGTTGTGTGAGAGAGATGACAAGGGCCTAAACTAGTATGGTGGCTTTGTGTGTAGGGAGAAAGAATGGATCCTGATAAGGTAGAAAGGATGAGATTTGGGAACTGAATATAAGTTCCACAGTATAAACTCACAATTTTAATGGACATTAAAATAGAAAATTTACAACAGAGTTCTCCTCCTTTTCAAGTCCCAAATAGCCAGGAAACATTTATTTCCAAAAAGAAACAAAATATATATATTTCACAATGGTAAAATATTAAAATTTATAAGCATTGTCATCTAAGGAAGAGTCTTGTTAATCATACTCTATATTTCTCTCTGAATAAAAGTTAATTGGATATGCCATCTCTCTAACATTCACAAAATAATGCAAAAAGTCATGTTTAACCTTTTAGCTTTTTTTATATTATATGTCTATATATATATATGTATATAATTTTTATATTAAATTCTTTATTGCTTGGGAAAAGATTGTCACAGTTAAGCCACTTTTAGATGAAACAAATGAGTCATACTTGTGTGTGTTGAAAACTTGTTTTGTATTTTTTTTGTCAGTAAACACGTCAGAGTTCTGCTTATTGATTAAATATTTATTGAAGTGATTGAGACAGGCCATTGAAATCAACCGTGTATAATATACATTTTCCTTCAAGGTTGTGATGATTCATTTTGTGACTCAGACCTTAGTCTTTACTGATATTTATCCCTCAAACATAGATGTTATTAGAATTTCTCCTGCTTTTTTGGTCAAATATTGGGTGTCTGACTACTTGAAGGGAAATATGCATCCAGCAGAAGGAGACTCTATTAACTGTGACCATTATCTAGACCAAAGATTTCTCTGCTATCCCAAACTATGTAAGCCCTATGGCATCTGTCACCTTTATTCCCTAGAAAAGTTCCATTCCATTAATTAGTTGGAAGTGACTGAGACTGTGACGAATAAGGAAAGAGGACAGAATAGCTATTCTTAATTCTAAAAGGCTACTTACTGCTCTCCTTGGGATGATTCCCTTTTTCGCTTCTATGGCCTGCCTTTGGGTAGCTGTATTGCTCATTTGTCCAGATGGTAAACAAGGGAAAGGAAAAGAGATTAACCTGGGACCAGTGACTTGGCCTTCTTGTTAGTAGCTCTCTTAAAAAAACAGTTGAGTGTGAGAGAATGTTAACATTATTTTACTGAAGCAAGTTCAGGATTATATATGGATTTCAATTATCCCCCTTTCCCATCACTAGTCCAAATAGAATCAATGAGAACACTGGCTGTTGAGTACAAATGACTTTTCAGGATGTTATTTATTTGAAATTGAAATGGGAAAAACATAGTAGTTAAGTATAAGGCAGATAGTATATACAGGTAAGCATAAAATCTTCATGGTTCAGTGAAATAGTACAAGTTTGGACATCAGGGGGAGGTCATTAATTGGCTCTGACTCTTTTAAACTATTGTACCATTTTGGGGGCATATGTTGCTACACAAACAAATGTGCACCATGGCCCAAAGCATCTTTGGACTTAGATGGACCCAGATTCATATCTTAGAGGATTTTTCACTAATTAGGCAGTGCTATGGCTCATTTTGTTCTTCTTTCTCCCCAGATAAATCTGGGAACTTTGGAAGTTGACACATGACTAAATTATTCAGTTCTGTGCCTACTGGCAAACTAAAGGATACTGATGGATTTAGAAACAGAATAATTATTCAGGGAATAAATGAACAGAGAAGCAACAGAATGCAATCAAAGTTCACATTCCTGGTGAATATAGTCTTCTTCCCTCCCCTCCTAAGTAGTAAAAGTTTAAAAAATGTTGAGTGTAAGAGAATGTCAGCATTATTTCAGCTGAAACAAGTTTGGGATTATGTATAGATTTCAATTATCTCTATGTCCTCCATTACCATACCATATAGAATCAATGAGAAACTAGCTATTGACTACAAATGACTTGTCAGGATGTTATTTCCTTGAAATTGAAATGTGGAAAAATTAGTAGTTAAGTATAACATTTTCTTATTAATTTTGAATTTGAAGGTTCTGTTAGGTCTTTCTTCATTTTCACCTTCGGACCATCTTTGATTTGATCCACATCTGAAAGTTATTCCTTGGTGAGATAGATTTCGTTAAATCTTGGTCCTCTCCCCATACTCACAACTCCCATAGAGGAAGTCTGGGCAAAATGGCTATAGGAAGAGTGGAGAATCATTGGGTACTTGTCAATTTCAGTAGCTTGCCTTCAGTAGCTTCCCTTAACTGGGATAGTTAGTTCCCTTCTTGTTCTATAATTTCTGGTTCACTTCACAGCCGGCCCTATAAATTATAGCCCTTGCCACCATTGCTGGTACCTGCCTTCATCACTGTTCCATTTCCTTTCAATCTGGTAGTCACCTCATTCCCAGGAGTCTGTTTCCTCTACCAATCACTATCAATCCCTGGGCAGCATAGCATCTCAGGAAAATGAACTCACATGAACCTCACATGAAATATAGCCTCATCTCAAATGAATGAGTTATTTAATGTTACACAGGTGGTAAATGGTAGAGTCAGGATGTGAATCCAGGTCCTCTGATCCCAAAGTCACTAACCTTTCCACTATACCAACCAAGGTATAATCCATTGTTCTTCCTATTGTACCATGCTGCCTCATTCTAGGGATATGAGACAAATAGAACATATACCATTTCTATTTTTTTACACTTGTTTTTATTTTTAGTTTCCGACATTCATTTCCACAAGATTTTGAGTTACTAATTTTCTCCCTGTCTTTCCCCTACCCCAAAATAGCAAGCCTACTGAATACCCCTTCCCCCAATCAGCTCTCTCTTATATCCCCCACTTCCCCCCTCTAACTTTCTATTAGGGCAAGATGGATTTCTATACCCCAGTGCCCATATGTCTTATTTCCCAGTTGCATGTAAAAAACATAATTTTTTTTAACATTTGTTTTTAAAACTTTGATTTCCATATTCTTTCCCTTCTTCCCTCCTCATCTAACCTTCACTAGGAAGATAAGCAATTCAATATAGGTTGTACATGTGTAGTTACACAAAACGTTTCCATAGCAGATATATTGTGAAATACTAACTATATTTCCCTCCATCCTATCCCAACACCCACTTATTCTATTTTCTCCTTTGATCCTGTCCCTTTTCAAAAGTGTGTGCTTCTAACTACCCACTTCCCCAATCTGCCCTCCCTTCTATTATCCCCCCTCTTATCCCCTTCACCCCTACTTTCCTGTAGGGTAAGATAACCAATTGAGTGTGTTTGTTTTTGCCTCCTTAAGCCAAATTCATTGACAGTATGGTTGACCCATTCCTTTTCACCTTCCTATTCTTTCTCTCCATTGTAACAGTTTTCTCTTACCTATTTTATATGAGATAATTTACCCTAGTCTATCTCTCCCTTTCCACTTCTCCCAATATATTCTTCTCTCACCTCTTAATGTTATATTTTAGATATCATCCCTTCATATTCAGCTCATCTTGTGCCCTCTGTCTATGTATACGTGTACATATATATAGATACATACATACACACACTAACATGTATTTATACACATACACACTCCTACATAAACATCATATATATATATGTGTGTGTGTGTATGTATATATATATATAAACACATTTTTATTACTTTCAACTATCCTCTTACTAAGAAAAGTCTCACGAGTTACAATTATTGTTTTTCCACGTAGGAATGTAAATAGTTCAATGTTGATAAGTTCCTTATGATTTATTTTTCCTTTTTACCTTCTCATGCTTCTCTTGCTTCTTGTATTTGAAAGTCAAATTTTCTGTTCAGCTCTGGTTTTTTCACCAAGAATGCTTGAAAATCCTCTATTTCATTGAATGACCATATTTTCCACTGTAGCATTATACTCAGTTTTGCTCAGTAGGTGATTCTTAGTTTTAATCCTAGCTCCTTTGACCTCTGGAATATCATATTCTAAGCCCTTTGATCCCTTAATGCAGAACCTGCTAGGTCTTGTGTTATCCTGATTGTGTTTCCACAATACTAAAATTTTTTCTTCCTAGCTGCTTGTAACATTTTCTCCTTGACCTGGGAACTCTGGGATTTGGCTATAATATTCCTAGGAGTTTTCTTTTTGGCATCTTTTTCAAGAGGCAATCAGTAAATTTTTTCAATTTCTATTTTGCCCTCTGGTTCTAGAATATCATGGCAATTTTCCTTGAGAATTTCTTGAAGGATGACTTCTAGGTTCTTTTTTTTTGATCTTGGTTTTCAGGTAGTCCAATAATTTTAAAATTATTTCTCCTGGATCTATTTTCAAGGTCAGTGTTTTTTTCCAATTAGATATTTCACATTGCCTTCTATTTTTCATTTATTTGTATCTGTTTTATAGTATCTTGATTTCTTACAAATTCATTAGCTTCCATTTTCTCCAATCTAATTTTGAAGGAATTATTCTCTTCAGTGAGTTTTTGAAATTCCTTTTCCATCTGGCCAATTTGACTTTTTAAGGTGTTCTTCTCATTCTCTTTTTGGCCTCTTTTGTCATTTGAGTTAGTCTATTTTTAAGGTGTTATTTCTTCAGTCAGATTGTTGATTCTCTTTTCATGATTTTCTTTCATCATTCTCATTTCCCTTCCCAATTTTTGCCTTTGTTGACTTCTTCTGGTTCCATATTTTGGTATTTTTGTCCCCCAAAAAAGTATTCTATTGTCTGATTGTTGTTCCTCTGCTTGCTCATGTTGCCAGCCTATTATTTGACTTTTCAGCTCTTTTCCATGGCAGAACTCTGCTTTCAGAGTGGAGAGAGCTGTGGTCCAAATTGCTAGAGTTTTCACAAATGTTGTCACAGGTCTGAGCATGGTGCCCTCTCTACAGCCACCACCAACTCTGGCACACTGGCGTTTCTCACCCCAGAACCACCAACAGTGACCCAGATGCAAGCAGGTCAAAGCAAGAGCGATCACTCTCTGAATGGTCAGTTGGTCTCCCTACAGTCTGTAGGCCAGGAGCTTTAGAGGCAGCTATACACTGTACCTCTGCCACCTCTTGCCCTGGGGGCAGGGTCCAGACCATACTCTTCTATCACCCAGTTTCAATAGAGTTCCCCACTGACCTTTTACTTTCTCTTTGGTGTTTATGGGTTGAGAAGTCTGGAAACCACCACAGTTGCTGGTGATTCACTCTCCTGAATTCTGCTCTGGCTGGTCTGGGACCCTGGTTGGAGCCATCCCAGGCTCACCACAGCTCACACGGGACTTTGTTTGGTTCCCAGCTCAGTGATATAGACCCTTCCTGTTGGTCTGCCAGGATAGCTTCAGTAGGAGATTTTTTTTTCTCTCTGTCACTTTGTGGATTCTGTAGCTCTAAAATTTATTTAGAGTCATATTTTACAGATATTGGAGGTGATTGTGGCAGGAGCTCATGGAATTTCCTGCTTCTTGGCTCCACCCCCTATACCATTTCTATTTATGAAAAGTTGAGATTATGTCACTATTAGTGAGTTTAATTCCTTCATTGGAGTTTAAAGGGTCAAAGAAAAGAGAGGGAAAATATCCCCTTCCCCCTTTCTTCTCTCCCATGCTGTCCTTGAGCCAGGGAGAGGTGAATTTTTACTAACTCTTAAATTTAGGAACATATGCCAGTAAGGCTAGTAACATCCTCAGCTGTCTTTGAGTTGCTATGAATGAATTCTGATTTGTTTGTCTAGCTCTGGCAAGCTGACTGTTCACAGAATGGTCATCAATACTTTCTCCCCATATGTGTTTCATTTGAGGGCTATGTGTCTGGAACATTGTGTGGGAAGTAACCTACCTGGGAGTCTATTTTCCTCGCCAATAGCATCTGTTCCTGATTTTGTGACAGATTGCTCCTACCTCTTCCCTAAGTTAAGGGGAAGAACAGAGGTCACTGACTGATTTTTATAGATGACACAGATGAATTTTTTTTGCTCAGAATTCTAAAAATCTATCACCAACCTGTCATGTCCTGAATGGATGTCAAGCCTAGGTTGCAAGCTAGACTACTGGGAGAGAAAAGCGTAAAACCTTAAGAATAATGTGTTTCCTCCCCCTTTGTAAGGTTTATTGTTTACTGCTCATACCGACTGTCTACCCCTTCCCAGGACTCTTTGTGGATTTGCAGATATTATATAAAGTGAGCTATATGTGTAGATATGGGGCAGATATATGGATGGGGATGAATTTTGTATTCTTTGATTTTGAAGCATGAGCAAAAACCCTAGCAGCTTAGTAATCGATAAGATAGTATGATAAGCTGGACATATAGCCAGCAGAAGTACAGATGCATATCATCAAGCCTTTGCTCTTTAATCTTTTGCTTTTTATCATCAAGGTAATTATCATTCCTTGTTTATTATGGTTTCTACAAAATCTTTACAGTCTCCCAGGTCTTAGAAATTTAATGTTCTACTTAAAGCAATAAATTCCAGTACAGGTGGTAAAGGAAAATCTCACTTATTATAGATTACCAGATTTCACCTTTGTGTTTATCATTGATGAGTTTTCAGGGTTTCTTGGCTATCTGGCTTCAGGCACTTACAATTTTTTAGGACTTCAAGGTACCTTAGAGATTATCTAGTCCAAATTCCTCATTTTATAGATGAGGAACCTGACAGTCAGAGAGAAGAAATGATTTCCTAAAGTCACCAGTAGAACCTGGGTCTCATGGCTCCAAACTGAGCACTCTTGATTGCATACATTGTATCCCCCAACATAGGATGTCAGCTCCTTGATAACTGAGACTGCATCATCTTTATATTTGAATTCACCAGAGCCTTGCACATAGTAGGCACTTAGTAAATGTTTACTTCATTTAAATAACTACTCTGTATCCTCTGTAAAATGGAACAACCAAAAAAATGTTACAGAGGTGCTATTTGAACATTTTGCACATAAGGTTATAAAAGTCAGTCAAGGGAGGGGATAGAATAAGTCAAATAAATGTCTTGTCATTTTCTTTGGCAGAGCCAATATGACATCTTTGCTTGACTCCTAAAATGTTCTCTGCTTAGGTAGTTGAGTTGGCTGCACATATGTAGCTATAGCAACAGTAAGGCAATACTAATTAACACCTTATTGGAAATTGGGATGGTGACTCAAAACTGTTAGTCAGCCAGCCTGACCTGCTCTTGGTACAATGTCTCTCCAGCTGAGTTGAGACAAAAATAGGTACCACAGTTTGAGGATGACTCTCAGTTGCCATTCAAGGCCTTAGGGAATAGAATAGTGTTTTGAAGAATGAAAGTGCCTGAAGGAAATCTTTCATCCCATCAACTCAAAGTTGCTAAAGGAACTCCTAAATACAATAATACAGAGGATAACCATAATCTCGGAGTTGGACAGGACCTAAGAAACCATCTAATGCAACCTCTATCTGATAAAGAATTCCCCCACCTCAGCATATACAACTAATCCAGCCTTTGCTTCAAACCCTTCAGTGAGGGCTAGCCCAGAAACTCTTGTTTGGAAAGGAAACAACAGAACCATTTACTTACTGAATTGCTAACAAAGAGATAAGAGGACAAGTCACCAAGGATTTAGAGAACCCAAGTAAACATAGGAGCACCACTCTACTCACTCAACTTAGCAGAAACCTGATGGTATTCTATTAGTGCAGAATGAGTGTTAGATTTGACTTCAGACAACCTGAGTTCTGCTTCTTATGTGACCTTGACTAGTCAATCCCAAGAGTCTCAGTGTCTTACTCTAGAAAATGAGAGGGTTAGAGAACAATGAAAACACTGTATACAATAACTGCAGGAATGTAAATGAAAACATCTTTAAGAGACTTTAATCAATGCAATGATCAGTCATGACTCCAGAAGACCGATGACCAAACCTACATCCCACCTTTTGACAGAGAGTTGACAGAATATAGGTACAGAATGAGATATTCATAGTCAATCACAGCCAATGTGTGAATTTTGCTGTTTGATAATGATTATTATAAGAGAAGACTTCATGGCGGGGTGGGGGGGGTGTATTATGGAGAGATCATAGGGAAGTGGTAATACTTTTTCAGTGGAGGAAGAAGTGAGAGGGAGAGAAAATGAATGTTCATTAACTGAAAAAATACAATTCAGTTTTGAAATAAGAAAAGAGTGTAGTACTCAAAAGAGCAGAGGGAAGTACAGAGGAAGACAGATAAGCAGGGCAATTTTATTACGACTGTATTAAATTTAATATAAACTTTATAATAGCTGTATGTAATGAAGATACAGTTTCATAAGTATTTTCTTTGTATGCTGAAATGTTCACATTTATAGACATTTCTTAAATTCATAACTTTAAAAAATAAAAACAAAATGAAATGAAATATTAGGACTAGATGACCTCTTGTATTCCTTCCAGTATTAGATCAATGACTCCATAAATTCCTTGGACTAGGTCATCTCTAAGGTTTCCATTTAGTTTAAACATTGCATGACTCTTAAAATTCGAAATAATGACAATTTCTAGCCAAAAGAAGTATTTCTTTGTTTTGGGCAAAGACCATGGAATTTTCAGTATGTAGTTATCATACATGTTAGCAATACTCATAGTTTTGTTTTCTGCAAAGAGCATAGACACAGTCTTGGTTAAGATATGAGAATAAATAATGTAGCTTTTTAGCAGAAAACTATTCAGATAGCACCCCTACTGAGTTCTCCCTATTCTTGTTGTCAGAAGGTGCAATTAACCTTCATGAGATAGTATGTCCTTTCCCTATAGTTTAAATTAATATAGTAATTAACAATATTTAATATAGTGCCATATATGTCACCATTGGTAGATGTCCTTTTATTGGTAGATCCAAGTACAGTTCTTTTTTTTCCAGTTGGTAATAAGTTGTGCTTCTGAGGGTAGAGAGAAAGATGTTATTTATATTTCTCCTTATGTTTCACCATTGTTGGAAGGATTCCATAGAATCTTTTTATGCTCGTAAATATTGCATGTATGCATGGGGAAGCATGCTTTTAAAGATTTCTGATGAGATGTGATAACTAGCACATTCATTTTCATCACACCTGATTTCTTAAACATTTGTTGATTTTTTGCCAAAAATGATTATTTTAACTTTATATATGAGGAAAAAGTAAGCTTTGAAAGTACATGTAGGGATGGGGGAACATATGAGAAGGCAGAATGGGGGAAGGAGTAATCAGTATGCTTGCCATCTTATGGTGAGGCAAAGGGGAGAGATGGGGAGAAAATTTGGAACTCAAAATCTTGTGGAAATGAATGTTGTAAACTAAAAATAAATACATTCTGAAAAAAGGGAAGAAAGTACATGGAATCACTAGAAAGTACAATAATTAAGCTTATAGTTTCATAAAGACAATGGAAAGGATGCCAAACAAATTAACTTGAGGATGGTTGTTTTCGTATTTCACTGTTAGCTAAGTGGCCAAATCAAATCAACAAATATTTATTTAATGTTTACCATATGTAAGGAAATTGCTTCTGCTGGGAGTAGGGGGAATATAAACATGATAGCAGCTAATACTTGTCACACCTTGCCACCTAGTTGGAGAGATAAGACAGGTGCTTAGATGGTAAAAAAATGTCAGGAGTAAATGATAAGTGCCAAATGAGTAGTGTAGATATACATGTTGTAAGAATTCTGTAACTATATTATGAGGAGAACTGAATAGAGATGATCTTTTTAAAAAAGGTTTGGAGACTTCAGGAGACTGTAAGCTTAAGATGATTAATCAATGAGATGTTGCTGCTACAAAAGATAATGGGCTCTTTGAATCTGAATGCCAGAAAGTACTACTATAATTTTTTAAAAGTGAATAATGGACTCACTATCCTCTGTTCAGATCAGACCATATCTATGTTCAAGGACACTGACAAACTGAGTGACAAAAGTGAGAAGTCCCTAATCATGGCATATGAGGGACTTACTGGAGAAATGAGGCTGGAAAAAAAAATTGATGGTAGGAAGTATGGGGAAAGAGTATGCATTCTTAATATCTGAGAGATTGATATGAAAGCCAAGACAAGTGTGACTTTGTGTTGTAGTGGGAAAATATTGTAGTATGAGAGCCAAGCTATTATCCATAGACTAATTCTCCTTTTTCTCCCATATTGCTTTGGTTTTTAAAATGGTATTTTTTCCAATTACACATAAAGACAATTTCTAATATTCATTTATTTATAAGATTTTAATTACAAATTTTTTCTCCCTCCTTCCCCCCTCCCTCCCCGAGACAGCCAACAAGTTGATAAAGTTTATATTTGTGCAATCATGCAAAACATATCTCCACATTGGTCATATTATGAAAGAAGGAACAGAACAAAAGGAAAAACCTACAAAAAAGAAAGGGGAAATAGCATGCTTCAATCTGCATTCAGATGTCATTAGTTCTTTCTCTGGATGTGGGTTTCATTTTCCATCATGAATCTTCTGGAATTGTCTTGAATCATTGTATAGCTGAGAACAGCTAAATCTATCATAGTTGATCATTGCACAGTGTTGCTGTTACTACATACAGTGTTCTCACTTCACTCAGCATCAGTTCATGTTAGTCTTTCTAGGTTTTTCTGAAATCTAACTACTCATAATTTCTTATAGCACAATAGTATTCCATTACATTTATGTACCCCCAACTTGTTCCAGTATTTATTTAAAAAAAAAACCTCCAACTAAATGCAAAACTTTTTGCTTTCCTCAACTTTCCTTGTCAACCTCAAAATATTCTCAGTAATATCTACACTTCTCAGATTTCATATCCCTGATAATCTTTTTTTTAAAGCAATCGGGGTTAAGTAACTTGCTCAAGGTTACACGGCCAGTTATTTCTGTGCTAAGTGTCTGAGCCTGGGATTCGATCCCAGGTCATTCCAACACTAGGGCTGGTGCTCTTACTCGCTGTGCTACCTGGCCGCCCCCCTGATACTCTTTTTACATGGCAAGGTTAATTAATGGACATTTTATGATATGTCTATGTACATAACTCATGTGTCTCATATGATATGCAGGGACTGCATTTTAAACTCTAGATTGCATTAAAGAGGGATATTGCCATCTGACTCTATCTCTCATAATGCCTGGACCCATGGCATCATTCAGAAGCTCCCAGGACTTTGTTTTTCACTGGGGATAGTGTACTTATTCTTAGGGGCATTGGGTTAGGAATCAGAGACTTCAAGGGAGAGTGAGAGACTTGTGGGAAGCAGGAATACAACACATAAGGAAGCATCCAAGGTAACACCTAGTATATAAAGAGCACAATCTCCATGCAGTCTATCTGTCTGCAGCCAAGAATAAACAGAGGAAGACAAACGAATTTTAGCTATGACAACCTGGTAGTCTGAGAAAAATGTGAAAAAAAAAGTAAGACTGAATTTCCCCCTGTCTCCCTTTCTCCCCTTCTCATGCTCTGTTCTGTCCAGCCAAGAAACAATGACTCCATCCAGAGAATTAATTTTCCCAAAAGTTGTATAACCAAAAATTCTTCCAATATTCCCTTGGGAAGGAGATCTAATTCACGTGTGTGTGTGTGTGTGTGTGTGTGTGTGTGTGCAAAAGATATTTATTCCTTTGCAAATTTTCAGTCCCAATTACATCCTTTTAAGATGTATTAAATATCTTGGTAATTCAGTTTCAGGAAGGAAGTCCTTTTATTCCTCCCTGATTTAATTCCCAGACTTGCCTCTCAGAGAAGACATTCCAAACATTCTCTTCCATCCTCAAAGCATCAGACACCCTCTCCTTCACTAACTCTCTTAGCTGAGGACCTTCTGTATTATTTTGGCAGGTAGGTAAACACTAGATGTGGAGTCAGGAAGATTTGAAGTCAATTCAAATCCTTCCTCAAGCTCTTACTAGCTTTGTGACCCTGAAGAAGTTACCCAAGCTGTCTACCTCAGTTTTCTCATCTATAAAATGTAGCTAACAAAAATGTCTGCCTTAGGGTTTTATGAGGATAAAATGAAATAATATGTGTAAAGTGCTTTGCAAACATTAAAATATTATATAACTGATTTTATAGCAATGTTTCTATAAATATGTAATGTATAACACTAGTTATAGTTGCTGTTGTTGTTGAGTCATTTTTCAGTCGTGTCTAACTCTTTGTGATGCCCTTGTAGAGTTTTCTTGGCAAAGATACTGGAGTGGTTTGCCATTTTCATCTTCAGCTCACTTTACAAGTGAGGAAACTGAGGCAAACAGGGTTAACTGACTTGCCCAGGGTAACACAGCATGTAAGTGTCTGAGGACAGATTTGAACTCAGAAAGATGAATCTTCCTGACTGTAGGTCCAGCACTTTATCCACTGCACCATCTAGCTGTCAATATTAGTAATAATCATTATACAGGCCTTACTATGTGCCAATCACTGTACTAAGCACTAACTTGATCATGTTATTGTTATTGTTGTTGCTGTGAGAAACTGAGGGCAGGGACCTCCTTCATCTTCCATTCTCTTCATATCAAAAGTTCTGACATCTCTTTCCTCCTTTCTTCCAGTTTGTAAAAAAGAAGCAATCATTTTTCCGAGGGTCAACCCTTCTACTTGTGTGTTTGTTCCCCTCTCTTCTCATCTCTTCCAATAGATTGCATACTTAATAATGCACCCTCAGCCCTTCAATCTCATCCTATCAGGAGAGTCCTCTTCTGTCTTTAAACGTGCTAAAGTCTCCTCATCCATAAAAAGAACTGTCCAACCATTCTCCCAATCTATTATCCTAAATTTTTCTGATTTTCCTCAGCTAAATTCTTTAAAAAGCTATTTACATATAGGTATCTCTTTATCTGTACTCACTTTCTCCTCCTTGCTACTCTTCAACACTCCCTACCCCTTTGTAATCTACCTTCTGAAATTATCATTCAATTTAGATTTCACTCTCCAATGTTACCAGAAAGCTCTTAGTGATCAAATCCAGTGGTCTTTTCTCAGTCCTCATCCTTCTCAACCTATATGCTGCTTCTGGCAGGGAGAAGTTCTACCTCTTCTCATAGAGAGAGCTCTTTGAATTTTCCTCACATTACTCTCCAGGTCTTCCTTCTTCCTGGCTGCTCCTTCTCAGTCAGTGGACTTTACTGGCTCATCATTCAATATACCCCTAATTATGGATATCCCCCAAGTCTGTTTCCTAGGTCTTCTCTTCTCCCTCTACATAACTCTCTCTCTTATTAGCCTCACCCACTCCCATGAAGTTAAATATCAGTTTGAAGAAAATGACTCCCACATGGATATTTCCAGCCCAGTCTCTCCTTATTAACTGCCTCTTGGGCATTTCAAACTGGATGTCTCAGATACATCTTTAATGTAACATATCCAGCTTGAATTTGTTATCCTCCCCCCAAAAACCCTTCCTCTCTTCCAGAGTTCCCTATTTACGTCAAAAGCTTCAGCATCTTTCTAGTTTCCCAGGTTCATAATCTCACCATTAGCCTTTCAAATCTTACTGTTTTGGCCTTCAAAACATTTCTCCCATCTTGGCCATCTCTCTACTCATACATTCAAGCCCTCATTATTTCCCATCTAGATTGGTGGGAAAGCTTCTTAATTGGCATCCTTGTTTTCATATTGCCGCCCAAGTGATTTTCCTTATGCGCAGATTTGTCCATGCTACTTTGCTACTCGAGCTCTAGTGATTATTTACTGCTGCAAGTAATAATATAAATACAATAAAATATACTGATATAAAATAATATAAATATCAAATTATAATTAAATTAATTTACATTATATAAATATATTTATAATATATAAATTAATTTACCTTAAATAAATATAATTTATATTGTTTAATTAATTTAAATTTAAAAAATTTAAATTTAATTTAAATTGATTTTATTGAATATAATATTATAAATAACAATAAATAGGTAACAATCAGATAAACTTATTTGTTAAGTTTTTTAAAGCTTTTCACAACTTGGCCTTAATCTACCTTTCCAGCTAAATAGAATAGTAATCCCCCTCTTCATACTCTGTAGTCAAGTAAAACTGACCTCTGTTCCTCACACATAAAATTTCATCTCCAGTCTCTGTGCCTTTGCACTGACTGTCTCTCAAACCTGGAAGGCATTTCCTCCTTAATCTACTTTCTGGAATCCCTCCCTTTATTTAAGATGCAGTCCAGGTGCCATTTTCTATGGGAAGCTTTTCCTGATCTCCCTTCTCCATCACATGCTGGTACACTCCCTCAGTAGCTGCTTTTTATTTAACTATTTTGTAAATATTTGTAGATAGAGGGCCTGCCCTGGAGTCAGGAAGATCTATCTTCATTAGTTCAAATCTGACCTCAGATACTTCTTAGCTGTATGATCCTGGGGAAGTCATTTAACCCTGTTGGCTTCAGTTCCTCATCTGTAAAATGAGGTAAAGAAGGAAATGGCAAGTTTCTCCAGGATCTATGCCAAGAAAACCCCAAATTGGAGAACAAAGAGTTGGACATGACTTAAACAACTCAGCAACAAGAAAAGCAACTACAATGAATATTTGTACTTATTCATTTCATATTTATATTGTATATACATTTGTGTATATGTATTTTATATGTATATATACACATATACATATTTTATATGTACATGAAATCTCCTTCATTAGAATTTAAGTTCCTTGAGTGGAAGGATTGTTTCATTCTCTGTATTTGTATCCTCAGTGGCTACCATGTAATAGAGGCTTAAATAAATACTTGTTGATTGATTGATTAACTGATCAAATTCAAATCACCTCACCCAGATGAACTGTATCTTCTCTTCATGAAAGAACTGTCAGCCATGATTGCCAATTCACTGTCAGTATTTGAAAGCACATGGAAAACATGAGAAGTATCCCTAAGACTAGATGAGAACAAACCTCCTGATTCTGTAAAAAGGAAACAGGACAATCTGTGAACTACAGGTTATTGTTTGTCTTCAGTTCCTGGGGAAATTCTCTAATGACTCATTAAAGAAATGATTGGGGGAAAATTAAAAGATAAAATCGTGATTGGCTTAATCAAAAACAGTCCAGACTTGATTTGACAGAATCATTAATATAAAGCCAATCATGAGCAGCTCTCCTGAGGACTGCTGCTATGAATAACTTCAAGGATCTAATCTCATAGTATTGTGAATGCTATATTTATTCAGTAATAAATTCTTGAATTAAAACATTCAAGAAACTAAAGCACAACATTCACAACAATATAAAATAAAAACTTATTACTAAGGTGGCCACATAGTCTTAATCAAGATATCATTCAGTAAGTCATAATCTCCTCAATCAATATAGAGTGCCCAGGGCAGCTAGGTGGCACAGTGAATAGAGCTCTGGCCCTGGATCAGGAGGAAATGTCAAATCCAGCTTCAGACACTAAACACTTACTAGCCATGTGACCTTGGGCAAGTCACTTAACCCCATTTGCCCTCCAAAAAGATACACACACACACACACACATACACACACACACACGTGTGTGTGTGTGTGTGTGTGTGTGTGTGTGTATATATAGAGAGAGAGAGACAGAGAGAGAGACAGAGAGAGAGAGACAGAGACAGAGACAGAGACAGAGAGACAGAGACAGAGAGACAGAGAGAGACAGAGACAGAGAGAGAGACAGACAGAGAGAGAGAGAGAGAGAGAGAGAGAGAGAGAGAGAGAGCACTGCC
>NW_027187245.1:3098997-3248521 GCF_028583685.1 Petaurus breviceps papuanus
GAGAGAGACAGAGAGAGAGAGAGAGAGAGACAGAGAGAGAGAGAGTCTTCTTTCATCTTGCCTCCAGGCTGGCGTCCAGGCATCCTTAAGCCAATCATCCTTCAGGGGTAGGCAGAAAGTACAAACACCAACCACCCCTAGGTCTTCTAACTCCATGCCTCCTCTTCCAAATTTTGCCTGGATTCACCCAACTGTTGCCTGGATTTTCGGGCAGACATCTCTCCCCACTCTTGCCTGGATTCACAGGTAGGTGGCTCTCCCATCTCTTGCCTGGATTCACAGGTAAGCAGTTCTCTGCTCCTGTTCCATATCACAGCTCATGGGAACTGCTCCACTCCAAGCTCTTCACAGTTTCTGTTTCCAGGAAAACAAAGCTCAACTGGGCTACAATATTTACACACATTACTGGTGCTATCATTTCAATTCACTTCTGTCTGAGAAATCAACACAGACCAAAAGACAGGACTTCTGTCTGAGAAATCAAAATATACTAAAAGACAGGACGTCTTTTTTTCCAATTTATTTATTTATATATTTTTAATTTTCAACATTCATTCCCACCAGATTTTGAGCTACAAATTTTTCTCCCCATCTTTTGCCTATGCCCCACCCCAAAATAGCGAGGATACTGAATACCCCTTCCCCAGTCTGTTCTCTCTTATATCCTCCCCCTTCCCTCCCCTTAACTTTCTAGTAGGGCAAGATGGATTTCTATACCCCAGTGCCTGTATATCTTATTTCCCAGTTGCATTTAAAAAACAAAATAAAACACTTTTTTGAACCTTTGTTTCTGAAACCTTGAGTTCCAAAGTCTTTCCCCTCTTCCCTCCTTAACCCACTCCCACTGGGAAGACAAGCAATTCAACATAGGCTGCACATGTGTAGTTATGCAAAACACCTCCACAGTAGTCATATGGTGAAAGTCTATATTTCCCTCCATCCTATCATGCCGCCCACTTATTCTATTTTCTACTTTGACCCTGTCTCTTTTCAAAAGTGTTGGCTTCTAACTATCCTGTCCCCCAATCTGTCCTCCATTCTATAATACCCCTTCTTATCCCCTTCCCCCTGCTTTCCTGTAGGGTAAGATAACAATTGGTCAGTGCATATGTTTTTCCCTCCTTAAGCCAAATTCAGTGAGAGAAATGTTAACCCATTCCCTTTCACCTTCTTGCTCTTTCCCTCCATTGTCACAGTGTTCTCTTGCCTCTTTTATATGAGATAATTTACCCTAATCTATCTCTCACTTTCTCCTTCTCCCAATAAATTCCTCTCTCACCTCAATTTTATTTTTAGATATCATCCCTTCATTTTCAACTCATCCTGTGCCCTCTGTCTATGTATACATACATACACACATATGCACACACTCACGTATATATATTTACAATCACATATACCCTCCTATACATACATATATATGTATGTACACATGTGTGGGTGTGTGTGTGTGTGTGTGTGTGTATATATATATATATATTCCCTGCAATTCCTCATATTGAGAAAAGTTTCATGAGTTACAATTATCTTTTTTCCATGTAGGAATGTAAATAGTTCAACTTTAATAAGTTCCTTATGATTTCTTTTTCCTTTTTACCTTCTCATGCTTCTCTTGCTTCTTGTATTTGAAAGTCAAATTTTCTGTTCAGCTCTGGTATTTTCATCAAGAATGCTTAAACATCCTCTATTTCATTGAATGACCATATTTCCCCTGAAGCATTATACTCAGTTTTGCTGGATAGGTGATTCTTGGTTTTAATCCTAGCTCCTTTGACCTCTGGAATGTCTTTTCAAAGAGAAGCTACTAGATCTTGTATTATCCTGATTGTGTTTCCACAATACTCAAATTGCTTATTCCTGACTGTTTGCAGTATTTTCTCTTTGATTTGGGACCTCGGAAATTTGGTTATAATATTCCTAGGATTTTTATTTTCAGGATCTTTTTTCAAGAGGTGATCAATGAATTCTTTCAATTTCTATTTTGCCCTCTGATTCTAGAATATCAGGGCAATTTTGCTTGATAATTTCTTGAAAGATGGTGTCTAGGCTCTTTTTTTGATCATGGCTTTCAGGTAGTCCAATAACTTTTCAGTGATCTCTCCTAGATCTAGTTTCCAGGTCAGTGTTTTTTCCAATGAGATATGTTACATTGCCTTCTTTTTTTTCCCATTTGTTTGGATCTGTTTTATAGTATCTTAATTTCTCAAAAAGTCATTAGCTTCTACTTGTTCAATCTAATTTTGAAGGAGTTATTCTCTTCAGTGAGTTTTTGAAATCCTTTTCCAACTGGCAAATTCTACATTTTTAAGGCATTCTTCTCATTGGCTTTTTGGGCCTCTTTTGCCATTTGAGTTAGTCTACTTTTTAAGGTGTTGTGTTCTTCAGTATTTTGGGGTCTCTTTTAGCAGGCTGTTGACTTACTTTTCATGATTTTCTTGCATCATTCTCACTTCTCTTCCCAGTTTAATCTCCACTTCTCTTACTTGATTTTCAAAATCTTTCTTGAGCTCCTCCTTGACTTGTAACCAATTCGTATTTTTCTTGGAAGCTTTTGATGCAGGAGTTCGAACTTTGTTGTCCTCCTCCAGTTCCGTGCTTTGATCCTTTTTGTCCCACCAAAAGGATTGTAGGGTCTAATTGTACTTCCTCTGCTTGCTCATCTTGCCAATTACTTGACTTTTGAGCTCTTTGCCACAGTAGAACACTGCTTCCAGAATGGAGAGAGTTTTGTCCCAAATCACTGGTGTTTTTGCAGCTGCTGGAGGTATTAGTTGGGTGCTCTCTCTACAGCCCCCACAAGCTCTGGCACACTGGCCACACACCCCAGGACTACCCCCAAGACTGTAATCCAGATCCAAGCAGGTTAAAGCAAGAGTGATTACCCTCTGAATGGTCACTTGGTTCCCCTACAATCTGCAGCTCTGAAACCAGCTCTGCTTCAGCAGCTGCAGCTGCGCACCTCCACCACTTTTCGCCACAGGGGCAGGGTATGGACCACGCTCTTCCTTCACCCTTCCATCAGAGTTCTCCACTGACCTTTTATGGTTTGAGAAGTTTGGAAACCACCACAACTGCTGGTTATTCACTCTCCTGAAATCTGCTCTGACTGGTCTGGGCTGCTCTGGGGCCAGAACCACAGCTCACAGGGGACTGTGCTTGGTTCCCAGTGTGCTGTGATTGACCTTTCTTGTCAGCCAGATGGGCTGCCTTCAGCAGGAGATTTGTTTCTCTCTGTCTCTTTGTGGGTTCTGTAGCTCTAAAAATTTTTAGAGTCATTTTGTTCAGGTATTTGATGTGGTTGGAGCCAGGGCCCATGCCCAGTTTGTGCTTTTACTCTGCCATCTTGGCTCCACACCCCAGATAGGACTTCTGTTTGAGAAATCAACACAGAGTGTCAACATCACAAACATTGTCTCTCTCAGTTCTTCTTGGTCCCATCCTATGCTTGAGCTTCCATCTGTTCTGCTCCTTCCTGTTTTGCTCTTGTAGCAAGCTCCTCCCACCACGGGCTCCATGAGATGGTATTAGGCCTATTAAAGGCAACAAGGTGTACACTGTTTCCAACAAAGACTTGACACAATCAAAGGTAAGGCTCAAAGGCACTTGAGTAGCTGAAACCAGAAGCAAAATACTACTTTGCTTGCCATTACACTCAAGTAGTAGATGAGGGAATGCTATGGATAGAGTTTACCTAGAGCAAAGCTTTTAATAAAGAATACAATAAAATTCTTCTTGGGGAAGATTAGGAGTTATGGATTGGACAATAATACAATTAGATATTGGTTGAAGCACAACTCAAAGAGCAGTCACTAATGGTGCAGTGTTGGCTTGGTGACAGGTGTAGTGGGATCAGTGTTTGATGATGTACTATTGAAGGTTTTTTTTTTAAATCAGTAACTTGAATAAAATCTTAGATGGTATACTGTAACTCATGCAATGGATAATAGAGTCTGGATCCAAAAAAGATCTTGACAGACTTGAATGTGGTGTTATATTTAATAAGGTGAAATTCACTGGTGATGAATGTAAAGTCATAAAGTTACATACTTTCAAGTATGGATAGTACATCAAACTAATTTGCAGCCAATTTTTTGAAGTAGTGATTTGGCTACAAACAAGATTGTATTTAGCAATATTTATTCATATAAAATTATAGTGATCAAATATTTTAAAATATTTAAGTTTCTCAAGTAGGTTAAACACACGCCCTCTGCAATCTTACTTATGTTATGAATTTGCTTAACATGCCCTTTCCTCAAAAAGACTACAAACACAAAGTATAGCACAGCCCAGACTGAATTATTTTTTAATTAGTACATTACATTTGGGAACTGGGTTTGCCCCCCCCCCAATTACTTTGTTTAAAAAGAAAACCTAATCCAATTATGTGTCAAGACTACTCTTCCAAGCATATCATCAGACTAAGAATATGCAACAGGTAACCTTTGGTTATTTTCCATTTGCATTTCAAACATCTCCTTTCAAGTTAATATTTCATTACATTGATCACTGTATTTTGGATGCTACCCTGCTTGGATGTCACCTCAGCAAGGATAAACAGGGAATGAATATGATTAGATGCACAGTAAGGCCTCATTCTGTCTAAATTTAGGCACATCACCAGTTGTCAAACTGAATTGACTACCAGGTCCATGTCAAAATTCTTTTTGATGCCAGATATCAAACAGTCACCTTAGAAGTTGAAGGAAGCCCCCCCTTTACCCTACTTCCTGCTGAGACTTGAGTAAATCTGATTTTTTCTTACTATCTATCAGACATAGAAATCATTGTTTTCTTGTTTAAAATCTCATATTATTGTTTTTGGTAGGGAAGTGGAAGGTTGAAAATGATATTTTGTAATACCTTTTAAATGATCTGGAAGTAATAAGCCTTTTTCCGATTTGTGTTTTATACTTTTAAGGAATTTGAATCAAATATTAACAAAAGACAAAGAACCGTGAACTTATAAATTTTGGAAGTCAAGATGTTCACAGTGGTGATAAGATTGGGGAAAGAAGATTCATAGGTTCACATCTAGTAGACCCAGTGTGAGGAATGCCTGGGAAGACCAAATATGCAAGGACTTCCAAAGGGTTGTTTCTGTCCCAGACCATGGGATCCCACAACCAGTGTTTTGGAGTATATGAGCACATTCCAGAAGGTCAAGATGCCTCATACCTTCAACGGTGATATAACACCAACTAAAACATTATTTGATTTTGGCTTTTTATGCTCTATACCTAACGCTGTGTCTGGCACTTAGTAAGCCATTTATACATGTCAGATAATTGAATGAATGAGATAAAATACTGCCCAAGCATCCCCTATGTTGTTGGAGGGCCAACATAGAGAAAGAGTTCTGCTCTCCTGGTGGTCTGTTTATTTCTCATCTATCAAAGAGTAATAGGCCCTTTCTGAAAGTGTTGCTCATAGACCCAGAAATTAACCCTACCCTGCTGAAAAGCAACATATTTATTTATAGTATTAGTGAATAAGCTTATAAATAGCACAAACACAGAATATGTGTGTCTGTATGCATATATGTATATATAGATATATAGATATGCCCATGTATATCTTTATTCAAGGTATCTCAAAGATATAACCTCTCAAAGGCATAAACCTCTCCCCCACCCTACCCCTATGATGAAAGCTACTCAAATCATTATGGGACATCTTGTTTACTATGCCAAATGAAACATTACAGAAGAATTTGTTCTTTAGAAATGACTCCACAATTAGAAACCTGCCTTTCCATGGATCAGTTTAGAATAAGTATTAATCTTTTAGAAAATAGATATAGATATTGAAACCTTTATTTTATATTATAATTATTTCCAGATTTGCCCACCTCCACCCCCATTGTAAGCAAATCCAGATGCCATAGCTACAGTGTCTGACAGTAAATGCAATATTCTGCCCCCATAATCTCCCACCTCTCTAAGGAAAGGAAGTAGATGAATTCCCTCATCTGATCTCAAATCAATATTATTCCTTTCCATTCTTATTTTGAAACATTTAGCATAAAAATTCCTATTGGTCAGTGCTCTCTCCCTGCACAAATGATATGGTGTAGCTAGAAAGGACCTCTTGCCCCAGGACAGGGAGACAAAGTTCCATCTAAATTTGTCCCTTTGATACTTCTACCTATAGTTAATGTTTCTATTCTCAACTTAAAACCATATTTACTGAGTGTACCACCGGTGATCATTACATTATTAAGACACTCAAGTCAAATGAGCTTAAATTGAAGCAACAGAGTGATATTCTCTGTTTCTTGAGATCTGGAATTGGGCCAACCCATCAGTGTTGACTTGGATAACACAACGTGATTAAAAATTTCCTTTTTTGATTGCTAGCTGTATTAGCAAGCACCCTAGCACACCCAGGATGGCCAGTTAACATAAGTTCTTTAGTCTGCTTTTAAAGGAAAGACTGCTCAAAAAGTGGTTAACAATTCTACTTTTAGTGATATTCACTAGTTCAGGAGAAAGGTTAATACCCTGAACATGGAGAAAATGCAAGCAGAGAAATTACCCCAAAGACCAACAGACAGGTCTCCAGCTGTCTGAACTTAGCAATATTGCTATACGATTTTCATACATCACTGGATTGAGGGAGCACAGACATCTAAGCAGTCAGGGAACTCTGAACATATGGCTACTCAGAGTCTTGACCAGGAAATCAAAAGATCTTTTTCATGAGCAAACCCCCAAAGAAAAATACTCAGCTACCAGAATATATAACAAAGACTTGGCATCTGATTGGCTGAGTGCCAAGGAACTTAAAAATCTTCCTGTCTCAGCACTTAATTGGAAATTCCCTGTAGCCCAGAGCCTGATTAGCTCTGAGTCAGCGATCTATGTACCTATTAATGGGCAGGGAAATCTTCAAAGTCTCTTAACATTACACTAGCTAAGGGTGAAATCATCCCAGTAACTCATAGGGCCTCAAGAGGAATCTCCATTCTTGAATTATATTGGCCAAGTTCTGATTGAAGACATGAGACTGTAATGGATTCCCATTTATTTCAATTAAAGTATTTATTAAGTGCCTACTGTATAGTAGACCCTTGGGATACAAAGTTGTTGCTGTATTTGTCCCTCTTCTCAAAGGAGCTTCCATTCTACTAAGGCAAATATGACATGTATAGAAATAAGACTGACAAGGTTGGTTGTGATAGAGGCAAGACAGATGTTGGGAAAAAATGTTGTGGGAAAATGTGAGGAGGGTGGAAACATTTCTCGATTACTCCCCTTCACTTGTTTCCTCTTTCAGCTACAGAGTGGGATACAAATAGAGAATGCTTCATAAGAGAGGTGACAACCAGCTTTGTCTTAAAAGATTTTACCAGGTTGGAGTAAGGGGCCCTGCCATGGGATTTGACCTGAGTCAATGCACAAAGGAGATAAATGACAGGAAAAGATCAGGCAACATCCTGATAATCCAGTTTGACTGTGATGTAGACTGTATAACAGGGCATAATATGAAATAAACCTTGAAAGAGTAAGCTGAAGCCAATTATAGGGGGCCTTAAATGTCAGATTATACTTTCTATTTAATACAAGAGGCAACAGGGATCTCCTAAAGGTTTTTGAGTCAGGGGAGTGAAAGGGGATTTTAGTATCTGTGGGAAGGATGTATTTAAAAGGAAAGGGACTCTAGGGAGGGAAATAAATTGGGAGACTTTTAAAATAGTCCATGACAAACATGATGAGAACTTAAAATAATGTGGTGACAGTTGAAGAAGAAAGAAGGAGGTGGATTAAGTAATAGCAAGTGATATTTGTATAGCACAATAAAGCTTGGGATGTGTTTTATATGTTGTTTTTTTTTTTTATCATTTTACAATGTTACTAGTCCCTGGGGATTACAAGCAAATAAAAGAGTCCTGCCCTCAAGGAGCTCATGTTTTAATAGGGGAAGACAACAGATAAAGAGGAACTAGAAGGGGGATGGTAGGATATGCATGATCCAGCATAGTTTGGAAATGTTCAAGGAAGTGGCATGATGGCCTAGTTTCAAGCAAGATAACATGCTATGTTAACTTTCAGAAAGCATGTTCCTAGAGCAAAATCAAGTTCCAGTAAGGAGAGGAAGAGGGTGGTCACAGTATAGGTGATGTAGTTTGGAAATGTCTGGGAAGAGGAATTGTAAAGACAGAATTGATAACTTTTAGTAAATGAATGAATGAAGAGTCAGAAGAAGAGTCAGAAATGAGCCCCAAATGTCAAGCCTGGGAGACTAAGATTTTGATATCCATTTTTCTGACTTTGTTTTAAAGTCTTAGCATAGGTAATAGATCATAAAACACTTTCCTGGGGGGGGGGGCGGAGCCAAGATGGTGGAGTAGAAGCACGACCTTCCCATAGCTCCGGCTTCTACCCCCCCCCCCAAATCCATGTAAAAAGGGGACTCTAAACGAACTTTGGAGCTGCAGAACCCACAAAATGACACAGAGAAGCTAACCTCCCACCGAGGACACCCCGGCAGGCCGGCAGAAATCCAGTGCAGCGCTCTGGGAGCCAAGCCCAGCCCCACGCTGAGGCTTTAGCCCTAGGGAGGGCCTGACCAGCCGCTGGCCAGAGGGGACCCCAGATCAGCAGCAGCTGTGGCCATTTCCAGAATTATCAACACAAAAATCTGAAGGACAAAGTGAGAGCCCAGTGCAGTCTGGACTTTGGGACCAGTAAGTGGGAGTACATGGCTTTTACCCCCAGGGCAAAAAGCCGCTGAGACACTGGCACAGCCGGCCAGCACCACGTGGCGGCTTCAGCTCTTGGCTTGCAGAGTGTAGGGGGACCAAGCACCAGTCTGAGGGGTAATCGCTCTTGCTTTAACCTGCTTGGATCTGGATTGCAGTCTAGGGTGGAGGTTTTGGGGTGTGTGTCCAGCTTGCTAGAGTGTGTGGAGACCTCAGAGAAGGCACCCATCTAACACCTCCGGCAGCTGAGAAAACCCCAGCATTTGGGATGAAAGCTCCCCTGTCTGGTGGCAGAGTCCTACTGTGGCAAAAAGCTCATAAGTCAAGTAATTGAGTGGCAAAATGAGCAGGCAAAGGAAACAAAGCAGACAGAAGATTCCAACAATACACTCCTATTTTGGGGACAAAAAGGAGCAAAGCATGGAACAGGAGGAAAACAGTGAAGTCAGAACTCCTGCACCAAAAGCTTCAAAGGATAATACAAGCTGGTTACAGGCCATAGAGGACCTTAAGAAGCAGATAAGAGAAGTAGAGGAAAAATTGGGAAGAGAAATGAGAACAATGCAAGAAAATTATGAAATGAGAGTCAACACCTGACTGAGGAAAATAATACCTTAAAAAATAGACTGACTCAAATGGCAAAGGAGGCTCAAAAAGGCAATGAGGAGAAGAATGCCTTAAAAAGCTGAATTTGCCATATGGAAAAAGAATCTCAAAAGCTCAATGAGGAGAATCATTGCTTCAGAATTAGATTGGAGCAAATGGAAGCTAATGACTTTATGAGAAATCAAGATGCTGTTAACCAGATCCAAACAAATGAAAGAATAGAAGGCAATGTGAAATATCTCATGGGAAAAACCACTGACCTGGAAAATAGATCCAGGAGAGATAATTTAAAAATTATTGGACTGCCTGAAAGCCATGACCAAAGTAAGAACCTAGAAATCATCCTCCAGGAAGTTCTCAAAGAAAACTGCCCTGATGTTTTAGTACCAGAGGGCAAAATGGAGGTTGAAAGAATCCATAGATCACCTGCTGAAAAAGATCCCCAAAAGAAAACTCCTAGGAATATTATAGCCAGGTTCCGGAATTCCCAGATTAAGGAGAGAATATTACAAGCAGCCAGGAAGAAACAATTTCAATATTGTGGAAACACAATCAGGATAACTGAAGATCTGGCAGCTTCTACACTGAAGGGATCGAAGGGCTTGGAATATGATATTCCGGAGGTCAAAGGAGCTGGGATTAAAACCAAGAGTCACCTACCCAGCAAAACTGAGTATCATGTTTTAGGGGAAAATATGGTCATTCAGTGGAATAGAGGACTTTCAAGCATTCTTGCTGAAAAAACCAGAGTTGAATAGAAAATTTGTCATTCAGATACAAGAAGCAAGAGAAGCATGAGAAGGTAAACAGGGAAAAGGAATTATAAGGAACTTATCAAAGTTGAACTATTAACATTCCTACATGGACAAACAATAATTGTAACTTATGAAACGTTTCTCAGTAGTTGAAGGGATTAGAAAAAAAATATATATATATATATTAGTCTATATATGACGGTATATGGGCATATGAATACATAAGTGAATGTGTGTATATATGTTTACAGGTATACATAGGTAGAGGGCACAGGGACAATTTAATAGGAAGGGATGATACTTAAAAGGTGAAATTAAGAGGTGAGAGAGGAATATAATGAGAGGAGATGGGGAGATACAGATTGGGGTAAACTATGTCATACAGAAGAGGCAAGGGAAAATGGTTACAATGGAGGGGAAGAATAGGAAGGCAAAAGGGAATGGGTCAACCTTATTCCCATTGAATTTGGCTTGAGGAGGGAGTGAAATACACACTAAATAGGGTATCACCCTCCAGGAGAATGGGGGGGAAGGGGATGAGAGGGGGGATGATAGAAGGGAGGGCAGGCTGGGGGGGAGGGAGGTTGGAAGCACTCACCTTTGAAAATAGATGGGATCAAAGTGAAGAGTAGAGCGAGTGGGAGGTGGGATGGTGTAATGTAATGCCAAAAGAAAGGCAACTTCCCAAGGCATAGGTGCTCTCTATTTTATTCAGTAACAAACCCAGAACAGAGAAGATCAAAACATGACATCATTCAAAATACAGCATTTACTAAGTGTGATTAAATAATCTCCAAGTACTACCCCACCCCAGGACCTTCCAATCATTCAATCAATTACAAAGTCCCTGTTCTAAATACTTCTCCACCCCAGGCTATACCTTAATTAAGTCCACCACAAAGCCCCTCTTCTCAAATGGAGATTAGTTTCCAAACATAAGTAAACTACATTCATTTGTTCAACCACAGAACACAAAAAGGTCAAAAGTTCCCCACCCCTGGATCACAATTGAATCTACCCCAGAGTTACATCAAGTTTAAACACAGCACTTAATACCCAAATGGAGCTCTTTTCTTCATCTTGACAGGAGGCAAGTTCTCAGCAATCTTAGTTCCTGGGGAGACAAGGCTTAGCAAGGCCACAAGATACATTGCCAGTCCCTTCATGAATTCATCCTCTGTCTGTAGAACAGTCCTAGAACCCCTGAACACATTAGCAAAGCCCTCTCCCAGGATTTCTGCAAACATACAACAAGAAAATCCTTCTTCAGGGCTTCTGAAGCAACAGAAAGGTTCCCAGACCCTTGCAACAACAGCACTGTCCTTCACCAGTGGACAGTATTCACTCTGTCTGCAGGACAGTCTCCAGACCCCTGCAACAACAGCACTGTCCTTCACCAGTGGACAGTATTCACTCTCTGTCTGCAGGACAGTCTCAGGGCTTCTTAGCGAACAGCCATGTTCCAGGACTTCTTCAACAAAAGGACTGTCTTTCACCAGTGGACAAATCTGGCAAAAGAACATCAAAACAGACAGACAAAGTACCAGCAAAACAGCCATGTCTCCTCAGTCCTTGGCAGCTCAGGGGGCAGGTCTCAAAAGTCCAGGGTAATTCAAAGCGGCCACCAGAAATTCTCTTAGTCTCTCTCTCTCCACGAGGTGCTGCTTCCAAAAAAGATCTTCCGCCTCTCTCTTGTCTCTCCAAATCTACGTCACCAGCTCCTCCCAGTTCAGGACTTTCTTTTCACATCAACAAGTCCATCCCACAGGTGGGATTAACAAACTCTGGGTTTTAACACAATCAATTTGAAAACCAAGCCAATACAGGGGAATCTTTAATTGCCATTACTATCACAGATGGGAGGGAGGGAAATATAGTCAGTCTTTTAAAATATATCTATTATTGTTTTGCATTAGCCACACATGTACAACCTATACTGAACTGCATATCTTCCCAGTAAGGGTGTGTGACAAGGAAGGAAGGGAATGAATCTGGAATTGAGAGTTTTGAAATCAAATATTCAAATATGTATATATATATATATATATATGTGTGTGTGTGTGTATGTATATATATATGTATATATACTATTATTAATACCATCTTAAATGTAATTGGGAAATGAGATGTGCAGGCACTGAGGCATAAAGATCCACTGGAAAAGTGGAAAGGGGTATGGGGGAAAATGTGGGAGAGAGTAGATTGGAGGAGGGGATATCCTGTGGGACTGCTATCTTGGGGCGGTGGGTGGAGGAGAAATGGGGAGAAAATTTGTAAATCAAAATCTGGCGCAAACGGATGATGTAAATCAGAAGTTAATAAAGCATTAAAAAAAAACCCCACTATCCTGGAAGAAGCTCTGGAAATAGTCATAACCTTACAGAAGAGGAAATTGAGGCTTATATAGGTCCACTGTCCAAGATTACCTAGAGGCAGGTTGGAAGTCCTATTTCTCAGATGTGTATTTGAAATCTGTTACTCAAAGGGACTATATTTATCACTGAAAGGAGAGCCCCACACAGCCAGTCCTGAAAAATTTTAACATTTCATTGTGGTAGTTGAATTTAGGCAGTTCTAGGAATGGCATGAGGCAGCTTTTTATTTCCACAATTCAGATGGGGAAGTAGAAGAAATTCCCAAATATGGCAGCATGAATGGGTTCTCTCCAACGTATCTAAAGAGACATGGTATCAATTTTTCCCAAAGGGAACTATTGGTTATCTCTTCTTGTAATGGAGAGAAATACAGTCTACTTCTGCTACTAACCAGCCCACTGACTAGGGTTCATGTGTCATAACTTATTGCCTTAGTGCTCCTGAAAACTTTGGGGATATGAATGACTGAAACCCTTACCAAAGTCCTTTGCAGGATGCAGTTGTCCAAGTAAAACTAGCTGTCAAAGAACTTGCCTGCTATTTCCAAAAGGGCCTTTTCAGGGAGTACAAAAACCTTGCTTCATTTTAAGAATATTTCACTGATCAATCCTGAAATATCCTTTATGGATTCAGACCTTTAAAGTGAGCATTGTTTTCAATTAAATTGTCCAATCAAAAGAATCATGTTGTTGCTGTTGCTTTCAAAGGTAATCTTTGAGATGCCATCCTTTGATCTATTACTTTTTTGTCATTGTAAACTTGGGTGTTACAGGATTTCCATTTTGCATTCCAAATGTTATGCACAAACCGGATTAGAACATATTAGAGAAGATGGCTTTGGAAATATCACAGCAGGCTGCTGGAGGAAGCTTAGCTATTAGAAAAACTGTCATTGGAAAGGGAAATGAAGAACATTGTATTATATTATGAAATAAAAATCCACAATTGCATTTAACTTGTACATCTGGAACAAGTTATATAATCCTATTCCCTTTTTTATACCCCAAACCCCAGATATTTAAGTCTACAGGGGCTAACATTTGATTTCATAATTTGGGGTGAGTTTTACATATAAATTGTGTTAATGTTGGGGAAATTCTGAGGACTGCTAAAATTTTGTTGTTGTTGAGTCGTTTTTTCAATCATGTCCAAGTATCTGTGACCCCATTTGGGGTTTTCTTGGCAAAGACACTAGAGTAGCTTGCCATTTCCTTCTGCAGCTCATTTTACAGATGAAGAAACTGAGGCAAATTGGGTGAAGTTACTTGCACAGGGTCACACAGCTAGTAAGCACCTGAGCCTAGGTTTGAACCCAGGAAAAGGAGTCTTCCTGACTCTAGGTCTGGCACTCTACTGTGTAACTAGCTGCCCCCTTGATGTTAAAAAAAATGAGATGAAAATGAGTAGTAGCATCATTACTTTGGATTCTTTCCGTCCAAGATCAAAGATCCCTAACTCTACTACAGAAATTTCACTATTGAAGTTCTTTGAGACATTGTACATACTGACAAGGGTCTCAGATTTGGAAGCAGAGGCCCTGAGTTTGCATGGCAGTTTATGGAAGGCTGCATATGGATACTTCAGGTAGGTTACTTTCTTAGATCCCCTGTTTGCTTCTATAAAAATGGGAATGATATTGACTTCCTTACCTCAAACTGTTGTTGTGAAGAACAATAAGCAATCAATATTAATATATCATGACCCCCAAGCAAGCCCAATGTGGAAGTTTTAGAGTGTTTCAGCGTTAAGACAATATGGTTCTCCCAAACAGTTACTTTCTGATTGATTTCATTCAAGATTGACAGCTCTCCTTGAGTATGGGGTTCCCAGTACAGATATATTTTTTATAGTGTAGAACAATGCTGTGGGTAAAATGCACCACACTGAAAGTAGTGATGTCTTTTTTTTCAGTAATAACAATAACAGTGTGAAGCATTGATATTTTAAGTCCATTTTTTTGCCTGATATAATAATTGCTTCAACCCCCTGCATGGCTTCAGCTGCAGGAAGATGTAGGTGCTTTGTACAGGAGCTCAGCCAGAAGGGACTTGCCAGGGCTTACGGGAAGTTGGAAGCTGCCAATGTGGTGATTGGAGAGGTGTTGAAAGCCCCCTTTCATCCTAAAATAGCTCCCCCACCAGCTTCCCATCTGCCTAACATTCCCACTATTACTCATTCCCTTAGTTTAAGACATTGAAGGCTCCTGCTCAAACAATTCTGAGACATAGTGGTAAGAATGCTGGACTGGAAATCAGAAAGCTGTGCCTTCCAGTACTGCCCCTGCCACTCATTAGATGTGTAAGCATGAACAAGTTGTTTACCTTCTCTAAATCTGTTTGCCCATCTGTAAAATGGAGATGATTATAGCACCTACCTCATAGGGTAGAAACAATTGTAGTGATATATGTAAAGAAGAAATGCAAACTATTAGCAACTAATGAATAAATTCAAAAGCATTTATTAAACCCTTATTGTGTGCCAGGGATTATGCTAAATGCTATAGATACATAGAAAAAGAAACATAGTCCTTGACCTCAGGGAGCTTCTATGCTAATAACGAGGGAGAACACATACAGGGGGAATGGTAGCTATGGAGGGGTACTATGGATTGGGAAGTCATAGCATGGCAAGTGGAGTCACAGAGCAATTAAGTGACCTGTCCTTTATGGGAAAGTAGTGTTGAATTGTTTATTATTCCACACCAGTTGTGGATTGTGAAGGATATGGAGACAGTGCAGCTTGCGAGGAAGACTGCCATGAGGCAGTGGCTAGCATGAGGAATGTGCTTTGGACTAGTTATGGGAAACTCTCACCATTCAGGAACAGCAGGCCCCCAAATGTAAAGATGTTGCCTTTAGCATTCTTTAACCCCTGAGGAAGAATTATGTGCTCTGATTAACTAGCATAGAGCAGGACCCTCAAGGAATGGGAACTAGTACAGGAAAATTTTGACTAGATATGGACAAAGGATGTACTAGAGATTAGGTCTGCCTGGGGAGGACAAAGGAAGAAAGTACATGAGATATCCTAGACTGGGGGGAGGGGAGTACACCATGAGAGTGCTGAGTACTTCAGGAGGGGTAAAAAAGTCTATCAAAGGAAGATAGAGGGCCCAGAGGACAGACTTCTGCTATTTACTATTTCCCTGACCTGTATCATGGTCAGGATGATGAATCATTTTAGTAGGTCCCTTTTCTTTCCCAGGATTCTATGCCTTGCACTGCCTTACTGCCCTTCTGCCTGTGTTAGGTTTGTAGCTGAGCCTACTTGGCTTACCCCTTCCCCTCTTTGGTTGGTTTTCTTCCTGCCTATTTATCCATATAGGTGAGAGGACAGAGTTTTCTCTTTACTTGGAAGATTCTTTGCAAAGGAACTTTTTTGTTGGATTGTAGAAAGAACCAAGATACTATATCACGTTAGTAAGAAATTTAGCTAGAAAATGACCAGAAACATCAAAGGAAATAAAATGATAAATTAAGGTGTCTGAATGCTAGTCATGGAATTGGTTTTCTGGTGTATACTCTGCCTACCTACAGCATCAGGAATAGTTGACGGAGATGGCAAAAGTCCCTGTGATGGAGGAGGGGATCCCAATAGGTTCAGCAGGAATTCTGATCTTATCTAAGACCAGAAAACCTGCAATATCGTCTGGAAAGAATTCAAGGTCTCAGGCTTAATTGGACTGAGAGTTGTAGAAGTTTATTGTTATGCTTCCATGAGAAGCAGGCAAGAGTCCTTTAGGGGACCTGCGAGTGAGAGGGGTACATGCTTTTACCTTTAAAGGGTAGGGCTGCCATTGTCAGGGCTGACCAGACTGGAGGGGCCTCAGTGCATAGACAAAGGTCAGAGCTGACCAAGAGGAGCATGTGAATAGATAGTTTCAATAAGATTTGGGCCAGGTCAAGGAGACAAAAGGCAAGGATAAAGGAGGGTGTGGGCCAGGGAGAAGAAATGAAGAGATTAAGTAAGAACAAAGGGGTCACGGGGTGTTTCCTAGGTGGAGTGTGGGATAGGGAGAAGGGGCAGAGCTCAAGGATGGGAAAGGACAAATTGCACTTACAACTGAACAGACTGGTTTTACAAGTTGGTTTCACAAATTGATCTAGACCCCAGGTACCCCATCACCTGGCCTGAAAAGGAAAAAAAAAACATCATTCATATTTTGTTAGGGTACTTGAATAAAATAAGAAGATAAATAAAATCACCAAGAAATAGTTCATTCAGTATTTCCATGGAGAGTATCTGCCCTGTGTTCACTCATAGCTCTAAAAAAATTCTCAAGTCTAACATTTTTTCCCAGTCACCTTTTCTTCGTGTTAATCTCAGGATAGATGAGGAAGAAATGTATATCTTTGCATAATTGAGTTTTTAAACCATCTAATGCTTCCTCCAAAGAGTAGAAACATGCTTTTAGGGAGATCATTTAGTTTGATTAATGAGAGAAAGAGAGAGAGAGAGAGAGAGAGAGAGAGAGAGAGAGAGAGAGAGAGAGAGAGAGAGATCTTCAGATTTCTTCTAAGGACAATAGTAGAAAAGCCCAAGGGAATTTCACTGAAAACTCATGACTCTTTCATTTTCACTAGAGATTGTGAACAGTTCTACAAACTCCCTTTCAATTATATACAAATATTCTTAGAAATCCATATAGCATCATTTTATCATATTGACTGTCTTGATTTATAATAAATATGAAAATGGTGTGGGCTACCATCTCTACCTGAACTGCATATTCTCACCGACCTTCTCTATTTTCATTGGTTTCGGAGTACATATTTTTTAAAACTAAGGATGGAAAGAAAAGGAGGCATCTGACAAGAGAAGAGGTTTTATTGAATGAAAATAATACTAGATCTGAAGTCCACGGAGGACTTGGTCCAGTTACTTCTAATAATCCTATTTTCCTTATATGTAAGCAAAAGAAGTCAGACTAGATAATATCTAAGGTCCCTTTCAAGTCTATCTCTATGATCCAATGAAGGGGACAGAATGAGTGACTATATATCTAAACCCAGATGCCATATTTTCTTAATCACCTAAGAGCCAAAAAACACCAAAAACAAAAAAAAATTAAAAAGTAGGAAAAACAACAACATTGCAACAAAGTAATGGAAAGGAAAGTATTCCTCAGATAGAAAGGTCCAGAAGGGAAAAAGAAACACAGAAAAACTAAAAAAATGAGTAGATTAAACAAAAACATTCTAATATAACGAAGAAATACTATTGGGTAAAAGAAAGCAGAGGATCTCCAGAAGATGAGAACATCAGGCTAATAATTAAAACCAGTCTTCAAGAACAAGAAGTAATCACAATGACTCTTAGACTAGTTGAAAGGCTTAATAAATATTGTTAAATGATGTAAAAACTCTTTAAAGAAGGAGTCAAGACAAATCAGACAATTGATGGTTTGAAACAGAAGAGGGGAATAAAGCTTTGCAACTCTGGGAAAGATAATGTAACAAAATATTGTCATGCAAAAATTAATAGAACAAATTCACCATAATTGAAAGGACAACTGAAATATTTATTAAGAAAAGCAACCTATCTCAAAAATAGAGCTCAAAAAGACAATCCATAATGAAGCAAGAATCCAGAGTTCCATAATTCAGGGAAATATTATATTAAAAATTTGCAGACATCTTGGAATTAAAGGACAAAGTACTTATTGAAAGGATTCATAGGGAGCTGGCAGAAAAAAAAAACACAAGTTTGTGTCAGACAGAAATTTAGTCTCCATACTTCACAGCTTTGGGGTCAAAACAAGTTTTTCAAGTTTCCAGGAAGAAGACAGGAATGCCAGCATGAGTCATGAAAGACTATTTATCAATGACAAGAAATTAATTAGAAAGGCTGGAATATACTTTTTAAAAGTTAATTAACTTATACCCAAGCTTATCTTGTAAGGTTGAGAATATTCCTACTGAGAAAAAAGGTGGAATTACAGCAGAATTAATGATTTCTGATCATTCCTATTGAGAGGACTAGAGATGGGCAACAATTTCAAAATGCAAACAGTGAACAAAAGAAATTTAATAAAGGTAATCAAGTCTATGTAGTAACTCCTTGTTCACATGCTGTGAGTAGGAGGTAAAATTATTGTTTTATAGGAGTCATATCATATCTCAAATTAATTGAGGGTAAAAGAGAGAAGAGCTGTAAATTTGGATGATTTGATAATCTAGTCCAACCCACACCGGAACAAAAATCACATTTACAACATACTCAGTGAGTTGTCATCCAGCTTTGAAATTCCTCTAGTTAAGAAATCTTACTGAGTCCTGAGGAGATTCATTTTACTTTTAAATAGCTTTAATTATTATGAAGATTTCTTTTTCTTGTGTTGAATCTAACTAAACTTACTTCTTTCAACTCTCACCCATTATTCCTGACTCTGCCCTCTGGAGACAAAAGACCAGATCCAATTCTTCTTCTACAAGTTAGATATCTAAATACTTGAAATTAGATGTCTCCACTCAAGTCCAAAATTCATTCAGGCTAAATAGCAAGAGTTTTTCGACTGGTTTTTACATCAAATGACCTCAAAACCCTTTATTATCTTGCTTGCCTTCCTCTAGATGCTTCCTACAATATGGTTGCCCAAATTAAATTTATAGTTGGACCAATGTGCAGAATGTAACATAGTTTTAACTGACCTGGCCATACACTCTGTGTTTCTCTGAAAGTAAAATAGTTTTGGCTGCCATCTCACTTAGCAGTAAGAGTAAAAGAAGGTTTTGGGAAAATAGAGCATGTCTTTACAATTCAGGATGGAGAAAAACATGAAAGAACCATCCTTTAATGTGATCAAAGGTATTTATGTAGGCCCCAAAGCTAGCATTATTTGTAAAGAAAACACAAAGTTAACTTTCATATAAGATCAGGATGGAGACATCAGAGCCACCATTATTTAGAATAGTCAGAGAGAAACTAGCGATAGCAATAAGAAAAAAAAGTGAAATTAAGGAAACATGCAGAGACGAAGGGAAGGTAAGCTGATCATTATCTGTTGACAGTAAGACAGTTTACTTAAAGAACCTTAGAACATTAGACCAAAAATTAATTGAAGCAATAAATAGCTTCAGTAAAATTGAATACAAAATATATGCACAAAATCCTCACCATTCCTATTTATTCTTTAAAAAAGTTATTATTTTATTTTCCCCAATTACATACAAAAACAATTTTAACACTCATTTTGTTTTACATTTTGAGTTCCAACTTCTCTCCTCCCTTTATTCTCTCCTTATCAGTCATGTTGTGAAAGAAAATAAAGACCCTCCCCCCCAAAAAAAGAAAAAGAAAATTCTTGAAAGGGTGCTTCGATCTTTATTCAGACTCCATAGGTTCTTTCTTTGGAGATGGATAGGATTTTTCATTACAAATTATTGGGAGTTGTCTTAGATCACTGTATTGATGCAGCTAATTAAATCATTCACACCTGATCATTGTACAATAATGCTATTACTATATATAATGTTCTGCTCATTTCACTTTTTATCAGTTCATGCAAGTCTTTCCAGGTTTTTCTCAGAGCATCCTACTCATCATTTCTTATAGCACAGAAGAATTCCATCACAATCCTATACCATAACTTGTTCAGTCATTCAGGCATCCCCTAATTTTCCAATTCTTTGTCACCATTAAAAGAGCTGTTATAAATATCTTTGTATGTATAAGGCCTTTTTCTGTTTGCTTTTTATCTCTTTGTGATACAGACATAATAGTGGTACTGCTGAGTCAAAGGCTATGCATGGTTGTATAGCCCCTTGGGCATAGTTCTGAATCAGTTCATAATTCTACCAATAGTGCATTAGTGTCTCAATTTTCCCATATACCCTCCAATATTGGTAAAAAAAAAATTAAAAAGTCAGGGTGGCTAGGTGACACAGTGAATAGAGCATTCGCCCTGGAGTCAGGAGGACCTGGGTACAGATCTGGCCTCAGACACTTAACACAAAAACTAGCTATGTGACCTTGGGCAAGTCACTTAACCCCAATTGCCCTCCCCAAAAAAGTTTTTGTTTTGGAAAATTATGGTTTGATCTCCATTCAGACTCCATAGGTTCTTTCTCTGGAAATGAATAAGATTTTTCATCATAAATCCTTTGGAATTGTCTTAGATCACTGTATTGATGTGGCTATTTAAATCATTTAGAGATCATTCAACTCATACCTATGTCCTACGTAAATTTTGCTATTATTTTTGTCTGGTTGTATAAATTATCCCACAGGTAATTTAATAAGTATAGCATAAAATCTAAAGCATTAAGAGTATTATAGATGCTATTTTTCCCTATATTGGCACAATTTAGCAAAGACAATAAATAAATAAATATTGTCTTTTCCTATTTTCTGTTAAAAATGTTTTGTCCCATTGATGTCTGGATAGGTTTACTCCCAGAATTGAATTTTAAGGTATTATTTTATTATTTACAAGGTAATATCTCTTTCTAAAACTTTCCTTTAAAAAAAAAAGAATAAACAGAGGCCTGAGTGCTCCCAAATTCCCCCCAAAACAATGTTGCGTAAAGCCTCACAATGAATGTTTGATTCAGTAAGAATTGATGTGAAAATTAGGATGCAGTTAAGAAGAAGTTGGTTTAGACTCATATTTAATACTGTATACCACAATGAATTCCAAATGAGCAAAGGATCATGGGAAAACCCAAATAATAAAACATTTAGAGGAGAATGAAAAGCTTTGTTTTTTACAACTATGAATATGAGAAGAATTATGTTATATGAGAATGCAAAAGAAAATACATAATTTAAATGATTAAGTTGAAAGGTTTTATGCAAATGGCATTACTGTATATTGAATTAGAAGAAAAGATACAATTGGGGAAAGACTTGTGTTAAATATCTCCAATAGAGGTCTTTATCCAGAATAAATTAAGAATTGGCATGAATATATATGGAGTTATAAAAACATTCTGCAATAGATAAGTAGTAGAAAAGATATAAGGAAAAAAATTTTGAAGAAATAAATCGAATGGAAAAAGGTATAAATTATTGAAAATCATTATTAAAGACAGAACTACATAATAAATAAATACCATATTATGGCACTGAAATTGGAAAACTGAGAAAAAGTCAGAAATTCAATGTTGAAGGGGCTGTTAGGGAAAAAGGCATTGAGGATACTGTCAAAGATGGTGACAAAAGAGGAAGTACTTCCTTCCAGAGACATGGTAAATTTAAGGTGCAAAATGAGACAGATTTTTTTTTCGGATATGAATACTGTTGTTCTGTCAGTCTATAAGCATTTAATAAGCACAAACAATGTGAGCATTCATTTCGCTTGTTTTTGTATATACATTATAGGGATTTTCTTTTTATTTTATTTTCATTTTTCAAATGCTTTATTAATTTATGATTTATATCATTCATTTCCACCAGATTTTGAGTAACAAATTTGGTCCCTGGTTTTCCCCTACCCACCACCCCAAAATAGCAGACCCACAGGATATCCCCTCCTCCAATCTGCTCTCTCCCATATCAACTTCTCCAGTAGGGAATGGTGGATCTCTATGCCCCAGTGCCTGTATATCTTATTTCCCAATTACATGTAAAATAGTATTAATAATAGTGTATATATATATATATATATATATATATTTGAATATTTGATTTTAAAAGTTTGAATCCCAGATTTATTCCCTTCTTCCCTTGTCACGTAGCCTTACTGCGAAGATAAGCAGTTCAGTATAGGTTGTACATGTGTGGCTAATGCAAAACAATAACATAGTAGATATGTTGTAAAAGACTGACTATATTTCCCTCCCTCCTATCCCACCTCCCACTTGCTCTATTCTCTATTTTGATCCCGTCCCTTTTCAAAAGTGGGTGCTTCCAACTTCCCTCCCCCCAGCCTGCCCTCCCTTCCTTCATCCCCCCTCTCATCCCCTTCCCCCCTACTCTCCTGTAGGGTGAGACACCCTATTTAGTGTGTATTTCATTCCCTCCCTGGGCCAAATTCAATGAGAATAACGTTGACCCATTACCTTTTGCCCTCCTGTTCTTCCCCTCCATTGTAACCATTTTCCCTTGCCTCTTCTGTATGAGATACTTTACCCCAATCGGTCTCTCCCCATCTCCTCTCATTATATTGCTCTCTCACCTCTTAATTTCATGTAAGTATCATCCCTTCCTATTAAATTGTCCCTGTGCCCTCTACCTATGTATACCTGTAAACACATTCACATATGTATTCATATGCTTGTATACCCTCCTATATAGACATATATGTATACATATATATGTGTATGTGTGTATATATATATATATATATTCCCTTCAACTATTTTCATACTGAGAAAAGTTTCATCAATTACAATTATTGTTTTTCCATGTAGGAATGTTAATAGTTCAACTTTGATAAGTTCCTTATGATTTCTTTTCCCTGTTTACCTCCTCATGCTTCTCTTGCTTCTTGTATCTGAATGTCAAATTTTCTATTCAACTCGGTTTTTTTCATCAAGAATGCTTGAAAGTCCTCTATTCCACTGAATGACCATATTTTCCTCTGAAACATGATACTCAGTTTTGCTGAGTAGGTGATTCTTGATTTTAATCCCAGCTCCTTTGACCTCCAGAATATCACATTCCAAGCCCTTCAATCCCTCAGTGTAGAAGCTGCCAGATCCTGGGTTATCCTGATTGTGTTTCCACAATATTGAAATTGTTTCTTCCTGGCTGCTTGTAATATTCTCTCCTTGATCTGGGAATCTCAGAACCTGGCTATAATATTTCTAGAAGTTTTCTTTTTGGGATATTTTTCAGGAGGTGATTGGTGGATTCTGTCCACCTCTATTTTGCCCTCTGGTTCTAAAACATCAGGGCAGTTTACCTTGAGGATTTCTTGGATGATGATTTCTAGGTCCTTTTTTTGATTATGGCTTTCAGGTGGTCTAATAAATTTTAAATTATCTCTCCTGGATCTATTTTCCAGGTCAGTGTTTTTTCCCATGATATATTTCACATTGCCTTCTATTCTTTCATTTTTTTGGATCTGTTTAACAGCATCTTAATTTCTCATAAATTCATTAGCTTCCATTTGCTCCAATCTCATTCTTAAGCAATGATTCTCCTCAGTGAGCACTTGAGATTCTTTTTCCATCTGGCAAATTCAACTTTTTAAGGCATTCTTCTCCTCATTGCCTTTTTTAGCCTCTTTTTTCCATTTGGGTTAGTCTATTTTTTAAGGTAGTATTTTCCTCAGGCTGTTGTACAATCTTCTACTGCTCCACAACGTATATGGAAATGTTCATTTTGTTAAATTCAGAAAAAAAAAGAAAGGGAAAGAAACAGGAGCACTAATTCATTCCTGGTGGAACTGTGAATTACTCCAACCATTCTGGAAAAAAAGTATGAAATTATACAGCAAAAGATGAGTAAATTACTCATATTATTTGACCCTACTAGTTTTATACCCTAAGGATGATAATGACATCATGGAAAGATATATGTACAAAGATATTCATAGCATGATTATTTGTAATAACAAAAAGCTGGAAGAAAAAGATTCATTATAAGACTAGAGAATGGGTGACCAAACTGGCATGTGTGAATGTGATATGCTAGAAGTTATGAATATGAAGAATTCACAGAAATATGCACAGACATATCAAATCTCTTTAAATCATGTTGTAAGCTGGGTTTGCATTTCTATTCCTGGTGGTAAAGGAGTATCTATTGAGTGTTTTTTGAGAAGTTGCTACTGCATGTAAACAAAAGGTACCAATCAATACTGGTAATTGGCTTCTCTGTAGGACTTTAAAGTTTGCAAAATGTTTTTTTTATCTCTAACTTTAAATCATACAATAATCTTCTGTGTTAGGTTTCCTCATTTTACAGATGGAGAAGAAAATTTGGAGAGTTTGTGAGTTGCCATGACCACACATCTAGGAAGGATTAATTAATTAACTAATTAATAAATATACATGTATTCAGTCCCTACTATGTGCCAACAACTACGCCAGGTATCAGGGATAGAAAGAAAAAAATAGTCGCTGCCACTGAGGATTTTACATTCATTTAGAAGCAAAATCTGAGCCCATGACTTCCTGACAGAACATCTAGTATACTACCCAAGTGCCATTCTGTGACCCAGAGAAAAAAATCACAATATTCAAAATTCTTAAAATAGAAAAACAAAAAACCACAACATAAATTGTAAAGATTTACAACTAAAAATCTTTATTTTTAAGTCTAGTCAAACTTTTCTTGGAGGGGGAAGGCTAAGTAATTGGGGTTAAGTGACTTGCCCAAGGTCACATAGCTAGTAAGTGTTAAGTGTCTGAGGCCAGATTTGAACTCAGGTTCTCCTGACTCCAGGGCCAGTGTTCTATTCACTGAGCCACCTAGCTGCCCCTAAATATATATTAATTAAAACATTAAGTATAGCAATGGATTTTTAATACCAGTGAGTTGCTATATCTCCCAAGTGCTGACATTTTTTAATTAAATGTTTTATTTTACAACTGAAATTCATAAGGATGGACAATGGGCAACTTCCTCTTGAATTTTTTGGAGGAGAGTTAAAGTTCTTCAAACAAATGCAAATGATGTGTCTTGGATATTATATTTATGGATATGCATATTTGTGTGTATTTATATATATATATATACACATACACATACATACATGTATATATGGGCATGGATGACAAAACTTTTCATTTTCCTCTAAATGTTTTATTTGTATTTTTTTTCATGATCCTTTGCTTATTTGAAATTAATTGTAGAGGGGCGGCCTGGTAGCACAGCGAGTAAGAGCACTGGCTCCAGTGTTGAGAAGACCTGGAGATCGAATCCTGGGCTCAGACACTTAGCACCCACCCAGAAACACCTGGCCGTGTAACCTTGAGCAAGTTACTTAACTCCAATTGCTTAGGGGCGGTGTAGCAGCAAGCACCCCAAGCATTCTCAGGGTTTGCTTCCACCACAGGTTCCTGGATCTACTTTGACAAAGGAAAGCAACTCAAAATGGGTTAACAAGCTTACTTTAATCAGTCAGACATATATCGTTTACCTCGTTCAGGGGAAAAAGTTCAGAACCCTGAACTTCAAAGTATACAGGCAGAATTATCAAGACAGAAACAGATCAAGTAGACAGATTTCCAAACTGTCCAACCATTACATCCATACCAAACAACATCTGGCTTTCAAAGGCGGGGGGCTCTGGACAACGGCTTTCCAGAGTTTCATCTTATCAAATCACAGAACATTTCTCAAAGTGAGCCCCAAAACAAAGCTTCACATCAGGGCTTATATAGCCTTCTCCTGGCTCAGAGAATGTAACAACCTTTTGGACCCACTGGCCAATCAAAAAGTATCTACTGAAAAACAAGCCTCCCACCCCAGGCTCCAGGTGCACTTTAGCCTAGGGGCGGGGAAGATCTTTAGAATTTACATTCTCATTACAGGTGGCCAGGTGGCTCAGTGAGTAAGAGCACCAGGCTCCAGTGTCAGGATGACCTGGATCAAATCCGGGCTCAGATACTCAGCACCACACTCAGAAATAACTGGCTGTGTAACCTTGAGCAAGTTACTTAACCCCAACTGCTTTAAAAAGAAAAAAGAAATTAATTGTGGTATATTGTTGTAAATGTGGGTCTAAACCATCTTCCTCTTATCTGTATTATAGTTTTTCCATCAATTCTTATTGAATCAAACATCCCTTGCTTGATAGTTTGTGTTCTTCAGTTTACCAAATACTAGATTGTTATACACATTTGTTTCTCGTCTTGCATGTTAACTCAATCATAATGTAGTTTTCTATTTCTATGTAGTACCAGATAGTTAGAGTAATTACTGTTTTTTAACTTCTTTGTGATAAACAGTATAGCATAGTGGAAAGAGCATTGGGTTTGGAATTGAGGAAGATCCAGAACTTTTTCAAAATTAGTTGTTTTGAATTGCTTCCGTTGTATCTGACATTTCGTCACCCAATTTGGGGTTTTCTTGGCAAAGTTACTTGACTGGCTTACATTTTCCTTCTCCAGCTCATTTTACACAAGAGAAAACTGAGGCAAACAGGGTTAAGTGACTTGCCTAGGATCACACAGCTAGGAGGTGTCTGAGATCGGATTTGAACTCAGGAAGATCAGTCTTCCTTACTCTAGGCCTAGAACTTTATCCACTGCAGCACCACCTAGCTGCTAGAAAGATAGTCACCCCCCCCCCAATTTCATTACATGGTCTTCTATTACTTGGACTAAGTTGGACTTGATGACCTATAAGATCACTTTCTTTTACTTGAACTCATACCAGCTAAAGGGGAGACAGGAGCGAGATCCCTAATACTCCTCACTCCACTGCTGTTTGGGCCCTCGGGACAGAACTAGGATTAGTGAGAGGAACTTGTAGGACAGATAAATTCAAATGATGACCTAAAGTGGTTTCATGTTAATGGCCAAAGGTAGTGTTGTTGCTTTTTAAGCCACAAAGATTTATTTAGCCTCCATTTACATACATAAGTCTCTGTGAGCTGTTGGAGATATGGATAGCTACATATCCACACCCATATACACATACTCAAATATCCCCAGCCATCAAGAATAGGAGTCCTGGGGGCAGAGCCAAGATGGTGGAGTAAAAGCAGGATCTTACTTGAGCCAGTCCACAATTACCTCAAATACATATAAAAATGACTCTAAAAAAATTTAGAGCTACAGAACGCACAAAATGACAGAATGAAATACTTCTCCAGCTGAGGACAGCTTGGCAGGCCAACAGGAAGGGTTTATGGCAACAGGCTGGGAGCAGAGCACAGTCCCACATGGGCCACACCAGCACAGACCAGCAGCACAGAGTGACAGTGGCAGACCTCAGGGGATAAAATCACTGGCAGCTGTGGCAGTTTCCAGACTTCTCAACCCACAAACTCCAAAAAGAAAGTAAAAGGTCAGTGGGGAAACTGTTGGAACTAGGTGAGAGGGAAGCCTGGTTCAGTGCCTGCCCCCTGGGCAGTGGAGGTGTTGGCTGTCTGAAGCTGCTGCCACGACAGCTGTTTCCAGAGCCCCAGGCCCACAGATGGTAGGGGGACCAAGCAAATGACAAGAGGGCGATTGCAGGAATATTTCTGCTGGTGGTGAGGCAGGATTATCTTGATTTGCTCTGCTTGGATCTGGGTCATCTTGGATAGCTGCCATGTTATAAGGAGCCCTGACATGGTAGAGCTTGTTGACGCTGTGGAGAGGCAGTCCTCCACACAGATCTGAGGCAGGTGCCTAGAAGATCTCACAACATCTGCACAAACCCCACAAATTTGGGACACAGCACTGTCCATTCTGCAAGCAGAGTTCTACCATGGCAAAGAGCTCAAAAGTCAAGTATTTGGTTGGCAAGATAAGAAAACAGAGGAAGAGAATCAGACTACAGAATCTTTTTTGGTGACCAACAGGATCAAAACATAGAATCAGAATAAGACAGCAAAGTTAAAACTCCTGCATCACATCCTCCAAGAAAAATATGAATTGGTTGTAGGTCATGGAGGAGCTCAAGAAGAATTTTGAAAATCAAGTAAGAGAAGTAGAGGAAAAATTGGGAAGAGAAATAAGAATGTTGCAAGAAAATCATGAAAAAAGTGAACAGCTTGTTAAAGGAGATCCAAAAAAATATTGAAGAAAATAACACCTTAAAAAGAAGATTAACTCAAATGGCAAAAGAGGTCCAAAAAGCCAGTGAGGAGAAGAATGATTTAGAAAGTAGAATTGACCCAATGGAAAAGGAACTTTAAAAGCTCACTGAAAAAAATAATTCCTTCAAAATTAGATTGGAGCAAATAGAAGCTAATGGCTTTATGAGAAATCAAGATACCATAAAACAGATACAAAAGAATGAAAAAATGGAAGGCAATGTGAAATATCTCATTGAAGAAACCACTGACCTGGAAAAATAGATCCAGGAGAGATCATTTAAAAATTATTGAACTAACTCAAAGTTATGATTTTAAAAAAGAGCCTAGACATAATCTTTCAAGAAATTATCAAGGAAAACTACCATGATATTCTAGAACCAGAGGATAAAATAGAAACTGAAAGAATCCACCAATTGACTCTTGAACGAAATCCCAAAAGAAAAACTCCTAGTAATATATTAGTCAAATTCCAGAGTCCCCAGGTCAAGGAGAAAATATTACAAGCAGCCAGAAAGAAACAATTTGAGTATTACAGAAATACAAACAGGATAACACAAGACCTAGCAGCTTCTACATCAAGGGATCAAAGGGCTTGGAATATTCCATTCCAGAGGTCAGAGGAGCTGGGATTAAAACCAAGAATCATCTACCCAGCAAAACTGAATATAATATTTCAGGAAATATATGGATGGATATTCAATGAAATAGAAGACTTTCAAGCATTCTTGATGAAAAGACCAGAGCTGAACAGCAAATTTGACTTTCAAATACAAGAAACAAGAAAAGTACAAAAAGGTAAACAGGAAAGAGAAATCATAAGGAACTTATTAAAGTTGAACTGTTTTTATCCTACATGGAAAGATGACATTTGTAACTTATGAGACTTTTATCAGGATAAGGATAGTTGAAGGTGAAGAGAATATATATATATGTGTGTGTGTGTGTGTGTGTGTATGTGTGTGTATGTATGTGTGTGTGTTTGTGTGTGTGTACTGGGTATATATGTGTGTATGTATATATTATATAAATGTATATTTGTATGTGTGTTCATGTATGCATAGACAGAGGTCACAGGGTCAGTTGAATATGAAGAGATGATATTTAAAAAATAAAATTGAGAGGTGAGAGAGGAATATATTGGGAGAAGGAGAAAGGGAGAGATAGAATAGGGTAAATTATCTCATATAAAAGAGGCAAGAGAAAGCAAATATAATGGAGGGGAAAAGCAGGGAGGTGAAAGGGAAGGAGTCAAACTTAGTCTCATTGGATTTGGCTTAAGGAGGGAATAACATACACACATAATTTGGTGTCTTACCCTACAGGAAAGTAGGAAGGAAGGGAATAAAGTGGGGGAGGGGGGAGATAGAGGGGAGGGCGGATTGGGGGAAGGGGTAATCAGAAGCAAACACTTTTGAACAGGGACAGGGTCAGAGGAGAAAATAGAATAAATGGGGGGTAGGATAGGATGGAGGGAAATATAGTTAGTCTTTCACAACATGAGTACTATGGAAATGTTTTGCATAACTGCACATGTATAACCTATATTGAATTACTTGTCTTCCCAGTGGGGGTAGATTAGGAGGGCAGAAGGGAGAGAATGTGGAACTCAAAGTTTTAAAAACAAATGTTAAAAAATTGTTGTTACATGCAACCAGGAAATAAGATATACAGCAATGGGGTATAGAAATCCATCTTGCCCTACAAGAAAGTAAGGGAGAAGATAGTAAGGAGGGGATTGAGGGGACATATGAACAGGCGGACTGGGTGATGGAGTAATCAGTATTCTTGCCATCTTGGGGTGGGGGTAGGGGAGAGATGGGAAAAATTTTGGAACTTAAAATGTTGTGGAAATGAATGTTGAAAATAAAAAATAAATAAATAAATTCTGGAAAAAAGAATAGGGTTCCTGGTCAAGAACAATTAGGCTTTTGGGGCTGGCATGTAGTGTGTGTGTGTGTGTGTGTGTGTGTGTGTGTGTGTGTGTGTGTGTGAGAGAGAGAGAGAGAGACAGAGAGACAGAGAGACAGAGAGACAGAGAGAGAGACAGAGAGAGACAGAGAGAGAGACAGAGACAGAGAGAGAGAGAGAGAGACAGAGACAGAGACAGAGACAGAGAGACAGAGAGAGACAGAGACAGAGACAGAGAGAGACAGAGAGAGAGAGACAGAGAGAGACAGAGAGAGAGAGAGACAGAGAGAGAGACAGAGAGAAGGGGAGAGTCTTGTGAAATAAGTCTGAAAAGTTAGGTTGCAGTGAAGAACATTAAATAATTAGCTGAGGAAATTGTGCCTTATTCTAGATGCAATTGGGAGCTACTGAAGTTTTGTATATAGGGGATGACATCTTAGACACACTTTCTCACATAAATAACTTCCATCCCTTGGACTTTTCTTCTGAGAAAAAATCCCTCCAATTGTTTGCTGATTTTTTTCTCTCCCAGATAAAACAAAAAGTCTCACTATGTGATCCTTGTTTCCTTACTGAAAAAAAATCTACCTTTCTCTGATATCAATGCACACTTGCTTGGCTGGGTTTTCAAATCTAAAATTGTGAATCTTTATTCTAGTTCCTTGAAATGGCTTCTAAATGAAAATTACTGAATCTCCTTCACCAGTACATGTGACCTCAAAGCTGACCTTCAAGAACTCTTTTTATAAAAATAGCAAATAGAACAGTGAATTGCAGGAATTATGTTTCTCTGAACTAATGAGTTTCCATGCCATGAAATGTATCATCCTTTGGATCTTGATAAGTAAGGGGAAAAGTGCTGGAAAGCAGTGTGCACAATTTTCTTTTAAGGTAGCTGCTTCCCTATGGTTGTGAAGGAGGGGGATGAGTTAATAAATGTGGTTGTTTCAAAAAGGTGGAACATTTCAAAAAATCCACCTGCACATCTGGAATAATAGCACTGAAATCTTCTGAATCCCTGATTTGGACTAGTATACATGGTGATTGTGAGGATCTTATGAAATCAGGTATATGGAAGTAACATGGAAAGAATAAAGCATCATATAACTAACAATAACAATATTATTATCATTCCTTATTTGGAGTACTGAAAGCTATTTATAGGCAATGTCTTAAGTCTCATGTTATTTTTCTAAAATGAACCCCAAACCTTAAATATAATAATTTATGTTCGGCTACATTGATCATTGTTCAGTATTGATCAAATTTGCAGGTAAAGTTTGTTTTCCCATTTGAAAGAAATATTTAATTAAATAATTAAAGATTTAATGATTAAAAATAATAATTTAATTTAATATTTAATAGTACCCGGGATATGGTAAACACTTAATAAATAGGTTTTTTTTAATTTCATAGGTAACATATAGAAATGACTATGTGCCAGGCATCGTGAAAAGCCCTTTACAATTATTATCTACTTTGATCCTCACAACATCTCTGGGAGGTAGGTATTATCCTTTTTTTTTTTTTACAGATGAGGACACTGAGGCAAAGAGGGGTTGAGTAAATTGTCCAGTGTCAAGCAGTTAATAATTATCTACAACCGTAGTCTCACTCCAGGTCTCCGTTCTCTATCCACTGAGCCACCTGGCTACACAGAAACATAATCAATTAAGTCAATATTGGCATAATTTAAAGGGATTATGGAAGTATTGCAGAAGGGTCAGAAGGTGAAGTTGGTGACAAAATCATGTCAGCTAAGAGTGCAAAGAGGACAGCTAATGGTGTGGGAAAGGAGGTCACAGCATGAATGGGCATAACCAGAGACCGGGAGAAAGATAGGACACATGGAATGGATTTAGCTTGACATTCGGAGCTGCAGTCCTCATTAGACTTTCTCATCTTTAGCACTGCCCTGAGACTAAAGAGGAGGTGGTTGGTCATGCGCAGTACTGTTGAGTATTCCAACACCTGTTCCTCAGTTTAGATCAACTGTTTCTTTTCAACAACTTGTGATATGTTAAGCTTGCCTGCAACTGTGACTCATTGATTACCTTAGGAGAATGGGAAGGTAGAAGCCCTCTGAGTATGAGTGTCATGAACACATGATATCTGATTCCATTACTTTGTTATTTACTTTGTTTCATGCTTTGACCAAATAGTTTGTGTGATTTCTGTATTCTAAGCATGTCTTGTAATAGAGTGACCATCTTATGGGAGCTCATGAGCTATGAATTTAAATAGCTCATTACCCTCAACTAGCACCTCAAATTAGGGAAGTATTAAGTGGTCCCAGAGCCATGGAGGGCCAGCTTCTACAATGTACATATATTTCTTTTTAGATATGAAAATCTATTTTCATATTTTTCTTTCTCAAGGGCATATATTTTGTACTTTGACTTATTTCTCTGTAAAGAAATCAAAACAAGCACACAAAAACCCTACAATTCGATTCTAATTGTTGATATGTAGGTGACTCAGCCCTGGCATTATTAAGATTTGGAAACCATATTGAGTATGTTATTTCTCTCCACAAGGATAACAACTTTTTCTGAATTATGTTTGATCTCAGTGGTTCACAGCATGTATTTGATATAGTTGACTCCCTCAAAACTCTGCCCATAACACCAATTGGCAAGAGAAAGTTGGTAAAACCTATTACATAAGATATGACAAAGGAATGACTAAATACAAGAATACATTCTATAGAACATACATATCACCATCCATATCAATTGGGGTTAGTTCTTCAGCATGGACCACCATTGAGTGTTGCCCTTTAGGAAAATACAGCATTTGGCATACTTGGGTTCTGTCCAGGTTTGTGAAATGTTGCTACTTTTGAAAGCTCAGGTTTGCAGTAGAGGATGATAGCCTGGTGTGTTGGAAAGTGGATGAGAGAGTAACAAAGTTAAAATGAACACAATAGAAGTAAATGAAACAGGTGTTTGGCAGTTGGACTAAGTAAACAAAGGCTTAATATGCCACTTATGTCAAAATTTATATTTATGAGTATCTACTGTACAGATAATCTTGTTCATTCAAACAATTAAAAATGAACATGGAATGGCTCCTAAAAAGTGAGAATCTTTCTAAGGTAAGGGCTCCAGGATTTTTTGTGTGTATAACACATACACACGTATACACATCCATGTATATGTAGAGAGAGTATACATTTATATATGTATATATTTCATATAAATGAACATGGGGGAGCAAATTTATCTCCAAAGAAAAGCATTATCAGGGGGCAGAGTCAAGATGGTGGAGTAAAGGCAGGGACTTGCCTATACTATGCCCCAAACCCATACAAATGCCTTTAAATAATGACTCTAAACAAATTCTAGAGCAGCATCACCTACAAAAAGATGGAGTGAAACATTTTTCCAGCCAAAGAAAAGCATTATCAGGGGGGAACAGTAAAGATGACAGTTAGAGTCAGTATTTTTTGCCCAGCTCATCCAGCATACCTTATCCACAACCACCTAGAAAATGTACCAGACCATGTTTTGATCCTGAATGCCAAGAAAAATAACAGTGTGTCATTTTTTCTATCCCAGGGAAGAGTTTTAGAAAGACATAGAGGTCTATAGACACAGGGGTAGATGCTGGGCGAGAGAGAGAGAGAGGTGACTGTAAGTAATCTGTAGGATTGGAAGCACCGTGGCAGAAAGAGATCCCAGGGGACCCCCACACCAGCATTGGGAACAGAAATGGGTGCTACATGGCAACTCTGTCCCCTGTGACCCAGTTCTTATTTACAATTCCAGGGTGTAGAGGTCCCAAGCAAGAGGGGCTCATGCTGTGTATAGAACAAGGAGCAAGTAATAATCAGGACAAGAGTTCAAGATCAAAGGGGAGTCAGCAGTTCAGTAGCTCTAAACCTGCAGAACTTCCCAGATGGTTAACAGTGATTGAGTCCAGTAGTAGTCTACTGAAACTCAACTATATACAATCCAACAAACCCAAACATGGATCAGAAACTTAGAGAGCTCTGATGAAGTGGGCAGTAAGCTGACTTTTCCCTGAATCATACTACCTGGAAAGCACCAAAAACTTGCAGACCCCCAGACTGGGCTATGAAAACAGCAGAAGGACATAAAAAGACAGAAGTTCAAGCCAGATATCCCCCACTCCCAGAAGTGATACGCTAATGCTAACACTAAGTCCAAAGTCAAGAAGCAGGCTGAAAAATGAACAAAAAAACCAACCCAATTATAAAGAGTTATTATGATGATAGGGAAGCTGAAGACACAAACTCAGAAGACAATGACTAGAAATCATCTATAAGCAAAGCCTCAAGGAAACATATAGATTGGGTAGAAGCCCAACAAGAATTTTTAGCATAATTGAAGAGATTTTTAAAAGATGTGTAAAATCTTTATAAAAAATAAATAAGAATGGAAGAGAAAAATGGGAAAAAATAAGAGTTATGCAAGAAAGTTATGAAAAAGGGTGGCTAGGTGGCACAGTGAGTAGAGTGCCAGTCCAGGAATCAGGAGGACCAGAGTTCGGATCCCGCCTCAGACACTTAAAACACACACACAAAGAACCTAGCCATGTGACCTTGGGCAAGTTACTTAACTCCAATTGCCCTCCAAAAAGCAAAAAGAAAAAAGAAAGTTATGAAAAGAGAATTAACAAAATTACTGAGAAAAAAACTCCTTAAAAATTAGAATTTGCCAAATGGAAGCTAATGATTTCATAAGATATCAAGAAATAATAAAGCAAAGTCAAACAACTGAAAAATAGAATAAAACAAATATTTTATCATAAAAACAACTAACTTGGAAAAACAGACTGAAGAGAGTTAATTTAAGAATTTAAGAAGCATTGGACTACCTAAAAACCATTATAAAGCAAAACTGCTCAGGTATCTTAGAACCTAAGGGAAAGTTGAAATAAAAAAAAAATCCACTGCTTATTTTCTGAAAAAAAAAAAAAAAAACAGTAAAATTGCCAGGAATATTCCAGACTCCCAGGTCAAGAAAATATTTCAGGGAGCCAGAAAGAAACAATTCAAATACCATGGAGTCACAGTCAAGGATCACACAAGGTTTAGCAGTTACCACATTAAAGAAGTAGAGGGCTGGGAATATGATATTTTAAATACAAAGGATCTAGGATTATAAGCAAGAACACAATATTCAGCAAAACTGAGTAAATCCTACAGGGGCATGTCATCATCATCATCATCATCATCATCATCATCCTCATCCTCATCTCTCATTCTATGTCTTATCAGTTACAAGACTACTACTGCTAAACTAATGCAATACTCTCCTAACTGGTCCCTATGCCTTTAGTGTTTTACCTCTCCAAATCATTCTGTACATCACTTTCTGAATAATTTTCCTAAAACAATACTTTTAATTTATCCTGGAAGGAGAAGAACAGTATCAATTACAATACCAAGGGATCAGGGGCCCTTCCTGGGTAAGGACCAGAGGGCAGACCAGGAGAGCAGTGACCACACCTCTTCCCAAATCACCACCTTGGAAGCAACAAAAACTTCAAAACCCCCAGAACTACCTTTTAAAACAGTAGTGTGAAAAAGCCTGAAGCTTGATAGAATGTCTCACATACCGCTCAAATACTTGAAGCAACCCTAAAGAAAACATTCAAATACCACAGGGCCAGAGTCAGGATCACATGTGATTTACCAGCTACCATGTTGGAGTAGAAGAATTAGAATATGATATTCTCAAAGGCAAAGTATCTGGGACTTCAACCAAGAATATCCTACCTAGCAAAACCAAGTATAATCCTTCAAGGGAAAAAATGAATGTTTAATGAAAAAGAGGACTTTCAAGTATTCTTAATGAAAAGACCACATGGAATAGAAAAGTTGTCTTTAGAATACAAGACTGAAGAGATCATAAAAAGAAATGCAAAACTTGGGAAGATGTATATGAACTCATGCAAAATGAAATGAGTAGAACCCGAAGGACATGGTACAGAGTAACAGCAATTTTTAAAGGATGATCAACTACGAAAGACTTCGTTCTTCTGATCAAGACAATGATCCAAGCCATTTTCAAAGGACCATTGATGAAAAGTGATATCTAACTCCAGAAAGAGAACTGATGAACCCTGAATGCAGATTGAAGTAACACATGCTTTTTACTTTATTTTTCCTGAATTTTGTCTGTGTTTTCTTTTGCAACGTGGCTAAAATGGAAAATATGTTTTGCATGACCACATATAATCTATATCAAATTGCTTGTGGTTTCATGGGGGAGGGGAGGTGTAAGAGGGAGGGAGAGAATTTGGAACTCAGAATTTTAAAAAAAATGAATGTTAACATTTTTACATGTAATTGGGAAATAATGAAATAAAAATATATTTTAAAATATATATCCTGGAGGAGGAATTAAACTACTCCTTGTACCCTCTTGCCACTTCATTTTTCTCTCTACCACCATCACTCAGAAATCTCTCCTCTTCTGAGGTTCACTCTATACAATTTTGCCATGCTATCTATAATTCTTTTTTTTTTTTAAAGCAATCGGGGTTAAGTAACTTGCTCAAGGTTACATGGCCAGTTATTATTTCTGGGTGTTGTGCTGAGTATCTGAGCCCAGATTTGATCCAGGTCATTCTGACACTGGAGCCAGTGCTCTTACTCGCTGAGTCACCTGGCCACCCCTAAGCAAGTGGGGTTAAGTAACTTCCTCAAGGTTACACGGCCAGGTGTTTCTGGGTGGGTGCTAAGTGTCTGAGCCCAGGATTCGATCTCCAGGTCATCCCAACACTGGAGCCGGTGCTCTTACTCGCTGTGCTACCTGGCCGCCCCCATGCTATCTATAATTCTAATGACTTATCTACTTACTCCCAGGACATTCTCCCCTTTTTTCCATGAGTTCAGTGCCTGGCTTGTGGTCTCCTCCACACCAGCTGCTATCCTCTTGTAATGGTACTTTCACACACATGTTGAAGTTTCCTCAAATCCTCTAACTCCCCACTTCCTCAAGCACCTCAGCTTCTATGATCTACTCTTCTGTTTCACCTCAGCTATGCACAAAGATGGTCATACATTTGATTTTGCCATCACCCACAAGCGTTCCATTTCTGTTCTGGCCAGATCTGACTCAGGCTGATTTGGTGTTTCAGGCTCAGGATTGGAATTAAATGACACACTTGAAGACCATCAAAGAAGTTCTTTTAGTGGTGGCATGAAAAGCCTATGTGTTAAAGATGTAGCATTGATTCAGTTGGGCACATTACCATAGTCTCACATTTGCCACAGTGGCCTTAGAAGCATGTGTCAAGACTGAGATGGTTCTCACTCTCACCTGCCAAACCTTATCATTTTAATCTCCACAGCATTTTCTTTATATTTCTTTTTCCACTCCCATAGCCAGCATCTAAGTTAAGACCTTCAAGCACATGTGTACAGACTTTAGCCTTCTAATTGGTCTCCCTGCCTCCACTCTCCTGGCTCCATTCTATCTCCTACTCTACCACCAAGGTGATTTTCTTACACTGCACATCTGACCATCTTCCCCCTCCCCAACACACAAATTGAGTGACGCCCTATAACCTCTAGGATCTAATATAAAACCCCTGTTTGGTACTTAAAATTCTTCTCAACTTGGCACCTTGCTGTCTTTCTAGTCTTACATATTACTGCCTCACTCTCCAATGCTGCATTTTCACTATGTTTGCCATTCTTCACAAATGATGCTCCAACTTCCATCTCTGTGACTTTTTACTGACTGCCCCCCTATACACACACATACACCCTCCTATGCAACTGAAACATTTTCTTTCTTACTTCTGACTTTTAGAATCTCTGACTTTCTCTAAGACTCTTTTTCAGAAAACCTTTCCCATTCCCCCACCAACTTCTGCTTTCTCCTCTAATGCTAACTTCCATCTACTTTGTATGTATTTATTCATGTAGCTCTTTCCCTCTACCATTATAATTTATGTTAACTTAGAGCAAGAATGAGTTTTACTTGTTTGGGGTTTTGTTTGTGTTTTTGGTATTTTACTTGTGTCATCCATGTAAACTCTTAAAATACTTATCCTAATTCCCACTTTCAGTGTCAGACCCTAGAGGAAGGACACATTTCTCCCTTAGGGATTCAGGGGTATTCCTGAAGGGTTGGGGGGGGTCATTCTCTAAATTCTCTAATGCTATTGACTTAATCCAATCAACAGAAATGGCATTAAATAAGTGGCATTACCATGTGCTTCATTGCTGCATCCTGAGGATCATGGAACCTTTCATTCTGACTTGCACCTGAAACCTTGTGTATGTGTTCTTTTCTCCATTAGAAAGTAAGCTCCTTGAGAACAGGGATTACCTTAGATTTCCCTTTATATTACCAGAGCTTAACACAATGCTTTGTACATTGTAAGCACTTCATAAATGTTTGATCCATTCATTCATGCCCTACCAGTATGATTCCTACTTCCTCAAGCTTCTCAGGTGGGAATAATTTAGGCAGACAGCCTTAAGGAGCTTCTTTAGGAAGGGGCATTTATTAAGGTAGAACAATAAGCATGTTTGATGTAAAACTCTTCCCCCACTCTTCAAGGTCTCTGACTCACTCTCTCACAAGTAAATGTGTATGTGTCTATATGGTTGTATATATGTGTGTATGTGCATGTGCATCTCACACCACATGGCACCTTCAGTTTTAATTAATAGATATTTGACTTGAATTCTATTATCATTTAGCATCATCTTCATTTCTTGCAGCTATTGTAGCATAATGACAGTAAGCTTACATATAAAATAAGAGTTGCATTGTTTTCAGTACAATTTAATAAGGAAAATTGGTTTTAGCTTTAAAAAATCATTGTATGTCCTTTTTTTCTTTTCTTCTTTTATAGGCACCCAGTTACATGCCCTTGGGAGTTGGTTTAGCTCTTTTAATGATGTTTGCCTTCCTTATTATGCTATTTGAGAGTTTAGCCGTCACTGACAGCATAGTTAGCACTCCTGATTGTGCTACAGCAGTGTGGCAGCAGAGGTCTTCTATAGAAAATGTCACATCCCAGTAGACTACCATAGTTAAGAATCTGTTAATAAACATCTGTTTATAGCTTCCTGTTAGCAGTTCGTAGTAGTATGTATTTATTTGGCCTTTTCCTTTCTATAATGAGCTCTACTATCATATTCTGCACAGAAATAGTTACATTTTCATATTGCTATATATTTTGTGTGTCTGACAAATTTGGCTACTTCTGTTTGTGATATATCTTGGAAAAATGGGGGGTGAGGTGGATGACCTGGTAGTCAGAAGATTTGGATTCTAGGTTTGGCTTAGCTATTAACTTGAATAAAAGTAAAGGAGAGCAAAAAACTCCAACAAAAGTTCATTTGTGAAAGAACTAATATCTACGAGCATTTTCCCCAATATAGAGTTGTCTCAGGCTTCTGCTTCTTCCTTTCAGTGACAAAGATTAGCTTTCTCTAAAAGGAGACTTAGTAGTCACTGGAACTGATTGATCTTGACTTCTCTGATATAGCTCTCTAGTTACCTAATCACGTAAAAAGTCTCAGCCACATGAAGTATGAAATAGGAGTCTCTCATACTTGGTGAGTCTTCGAGACCATACCAGTTGCCATACCCTGTCTTTACACCCTGTTGACCAGATGGTTCCATTGCTCAGGGGGCTCTTCCACCAAAGCTGATGATAACTGCCACTATCCTTGTTGCATATCCCATCTGTGTTAGAGCAAAGTAAAAATGTACTTTTCATTAACTGTGTAATGACTTTGGAGTGCATCATTTCTTCTCCAAATCAAAACTAAACTAAGAGTGTGCTAGCATTCTGCTTAGCTCTAACATTGGTCTTCTTAAGAAGTTAAGTTTCCCTTGATGAAAGAGAATCTACTAAATTTAGTAACAGATTTTTTTTAACTCAATTGTCTTAAACATCTGAGAACTACAGAAGAGATCTGGTTGTAATTTCTTTTTCTACTTTACTTTCTCAGATCAATTGATTGGAATGTCCTTGCTTTTGATGTCTCTCCTTTAATTAAACCACTTTCTAACATGAAAATATGGATCATTTGTATGCTTAGCTTTGATCCTGATATTTTGCTGAAGTTGTGTATTATGTTGACCTTTTGTTGATTCTCTTGGGTTTTCTAAATAAACCATCATCAAGTCCCCAAATAAAGATATTTTAACCTCAAAACTATACCCACTCTTTCACAATGTAAATCAAATAGGCTGGAGAGACCATGACCAAAAGGATAGGTTTTTAGAGGTAAACTTCCCAAACATTATGTAAACTTAAATTTATCCTCAAAGCAGCAAAGTGATAGTCAATATTTTCTATGACATCACCACTTAGTACACTACTTTTTCAGTGCTGAATGACTTTTAAGAGTTTATATTCCATTTCATAATTTCTGGAATAGATGTAATTGATGTAACAGCAACATGTCTCATTTAGAAATTATAATAATAATAGCTTATTATATAATGGGCCCCAAAATTCTTAGTGCAGTTTTAAGCGATTAAGGTATAAAGCTTTGGGGACACACTGTATAGTACTTTAAAGCTTACAGAACACTTTATATACATTGTCTCACTTGACCTTACAAGAATTCTGTGAGAGAAAGACTGAAGGTCGGGGCAGCTAGGTGGCGCAGTGAGTAGAGTGCCAGCCCTGGAGTCAGGAGGACCCCCAGATACTTAACACAAAAAAAACTGACTGTGTGACTTTGGGCAAGTTATTTAAGCCCAACTGCCCTCCAAAAAAAAAAGTAAAAAAAAAGACTGAAGATCTTATTAACCCTATTTTACAGATAAAGAAGCCAAAAACTCAGAGACATTAACTAACTTGCTCAGCAAGTCACTTGACCTCTTTCAGCCTTCCTTTCCTCATATGTAAAAAGGGGATGATAATGACACCTACCTGAAAGGGTTTTTGTAAGGACCAAATGAGAGAATACATATATAGCACTTTGTAAACCTTAAAGTACTACATAAATGGTGTTTTAATGTTATTATAATTATTACAAAGGTCATGTCAAAGGTGGTATTTGAATCTAAGTCTTTCCTAAATCTAAGTCCAGTGCATCTTTCTCTAGGTGTCCACATCTTCAAATTAAGCTCCTTGCTTAATTTCAAACAAATTTTCCTTTTTTTGTTTTTTTATTTGTTTTTTTAATTAATTTATTTTTTATATTTCAAAATTCATTTCCACAAGATTTTAAGTTACAAATTTTGTCCCCTTATCTCTCCTACCCCCACTCCAAGATGGCAAATATACTGAAAACCCTTTTCCCCAATCTGCCCTCTCTTATATCCCCTTCCCATCCTCCCTTACTTTCTTATAGGGCAAGATGGATTTCTATACGCCATTGCCTGTATATCTTGTTTCTCAGTTGCATGTAAAAACAATTTTTTTAACATTTGTTTTTAAAACTTTGAATTCCCCATTCTCTTAGTCCTTTCCTCTTCACCCACCCCCACTGAGAAGACAAGTAATTCAATATAGGTTAAACATGTGTAGTTATGCAAAACATTCCCATAATAGTAATATTGTGAAAAGCTAACTGTATTTCCCTCCTTCCTATCCCACCACCCATTTATTCTAATTTCTTCTTTGACCCTGTCCCTGTTCAAAAGTGTTTGCTTCTAACTACCCTCTCCCCCAAACTGCCCTCCCTTCTATCATCCCTCCTCTTATCCCTTTCTCCCTATTTTCCTGTTGGCTAATTGAGTGTGTATGTTATTCCCTCCTTTAGTCAAATACTCTTTCCCTCCATTGTAACAGCATTCTCTTGCCTCCTTTATGTGAGATATGTTACTCTATTCTCTCTCCATTTCTCCTCCCAATATATTCCTCTCTCACCTCTTAATTGTATTTTTAGATATAATTCCTTCATATTAAACTCATCCTGTGCTCTCTATTTATACATGTACATATACACATACACACATATATATGTATTTATTTATACATACATACACCCACATATACATACATATATACATATATATTCCCTTCAACTATCCTCATACTTAGGAAAGTCTCATGAGATGAAAATATAGTCTTTCCATGTAGGAATATAAATAGTACAACTTTAATAAGTTAATAAGTTCCTTATGATTTATTTTTCCTTTTTACCTTCTCATGCTTCTCTTGCTTCTTGTATTTGAAAGTCAAATTTTCTGTTCAGCTCTGGTCTTTTCATCAAGAATGCTTAAAAGTCCTCTATTTCATTGAATGACCATATTTTCCCCTGAAATATTATACTCAGTTTTTTCTGGGTAGATGATTCTTGGTTTTAATCCCAGCTCCTTGGACCTCTGGATTGTTGTATTCCAAGCCCTTTGTTCCCTTAGTGTAGAAGATGCTAGATCTTGTGTTATCCTGATTGTGTTTCCACAAGAGTAAAATTGTTTCTTCTAGACTGCTTGTAATATTTTCTCCTTGACCTGGGAACTGTGGAATTTGGCTGTAATATTCCTAGGAGTTTTCTTTTGGGGATCTTTTTCAAGAGGTGATCAATGAATTCATTCAATTTCTATTTTGCCCTCTGGTTGTAGAATTTCAGGGCAGTTTTCCTTGATAATTTCTTGAAAGATGATGTCTAGGATTTTTTTTTATCATGGCTTTCAGGGAGACCAATAATTTTTAAATGATCTCTCCTGGATCTATTTTCCAGGTCAGTGGTTTTTCCAATGAGGTATTTCATGTTGCCTTATAGTTTTTCATTCTTTTGTATCTGTTTTATAGTATTCTTGATTTCTCATTAAGGTGGTAGCTTCCATTTGCTCCGATCTAATTTTGAAGGAATTATTTTCTTCAGTGAATTTTTGAAATTCCTTTTCCATCTGGCTAAGTCAGCTTTTTAAGGCATCTTCTCCTCATTGGCTTTTTGTCCCTCTTTTGTCATTTGAATTAGTCTATTTCTTAAGGTGTTATTTTCTTCAGTATTTTTGGGGGTCTCCTTTAACAAGCTGTTGACTTGTTTTTCATGATTTTTTTTTGCATCATTCTCATTTCTCTCCCCATTTTTACTCTACTTCTCTTACTTGGTTTTCAAAATCCTTCTTGAGCTCCTCCATGGCCTGCCATCACCTCATATTTTTCTTGGAGGCTTTTGATGCAGGAGTTTGGACTTTACTGTCTTCTTCTGGTTCTATGTTTTGATCCTCTTTGTCAACAAAAAAAAAAACTGATTCTATAGTTTGATTGCTCTTCTTCAGTTTGCTCATCTTGCCAGTTAATTATTTGACTTTTGAGCTCTTTGCCATAGTAGAACTTTGCTTCCAGAGTGGAGAGGGCTGTGTGCCAAATTGCTGGAGTTTTAAGCAGTTTTTGTAACAACTTCTTCTAGTCACCTGCCTCAGAACTGTGAGGAGGGCTGCCTCTCCACAGCCTCAACAAGTTTTGCCATGTTAGTGTTCCTCACCGAAGGACCACCACCCAAGGCTGCGACCCAGATCTAAGCAGGGCATAGGAAGAGAATCCTGCCTCACCACCAGCAAAATGATTCCAGCAATTGCCCTCTGGCCAGCCACTTGCTACCCCCATGATTTGTGGGCCAGAAGTTCTGGAAGCAGCTGCCACAGTAGCAGCTGCAGAAGGCAGATATCTCTACCACCCTGGGGACAGGGGCAAGAACAAGTTCTTCTCTCACCCAGTTCTAACATTGTTCCCCCACTGACCTTTTACTTTCTTTTTGGTGTTTATGGGTTTAGAAGTCAGGAAACCGGTACTGCTGCCAGTGATTCATTCTCCTGAAATCTGCTCTGGCTATTTTGTGCCATTGGACTCTGCTCTGCTACCAGCTCAGTGTGATAGACCCTTCCTGTCAGCCTGCCAGGCTGCCTTCAGCAGGAGATTTGCTTCCCTCTGTCACTTTGTGGGTTCCGTAACTAAAATTTGTTTAGAGTCATTTTTTTACAGGTATTGGAGGTGGTTGGATCAGGAGTTCAAGTAAGTTCTTGCTTTTACAGCACCATCTTGACTCTACCCCCCCCTTTTTTTAAAGTAAAATTTAGTGAAGGGCCAACCATTACAATATAAATTCATTTCAAATTTTGTGGATAGAGGCACATTTCTCTATCAGACCACTTTCTACTTGAAATAAAAATGAACCTGAAAGTAATCACAATGACAATGACATTTTGCTCCCAGAAAGCAGTTTGCCCCTAGTATTCTCTCTGAACCTAGAACAATGAAGGTCTTGGCTCCTCTGCTGAGTCAGTTTGCTTGGCAGCTGCTGTGAACCTGAGGACAATGACCCTCCACTGATTTATTGGTGGGTGTGTGGTCTGTACATTGCTTCAGGTGTATACTAGCACCAGAGCTTTCAGAAATGAAACAAGAATTTATTTATTCATTAGGGTGGGCTGCTGTTTGCCTTGCAGCTGATACTGAACCTCTTTCCCCACAGACATGTCATAAGGTATTTGTCACGTCTTCAGCCAGATGCACTTAAGAAGAGAATGAACATGATACAGTGGGGATGCTTGAGTTTGTTATGTGAACTATAAGTTACTTAGTTTTTCTGTGCCTCAGATTCTCAGTTTCTTGAACAGGGATAATACTAGATCCTCCATACTAGAAAACCTGTATAGACATCCAATGGTAATCCCATACATTTACATAGAACTTGTAAGCTTCAAAGCATTTTCACTTTGTGAAGGCACAGAGCTTTGTATTTGAAATCAGGGAATCTTCGGGTCTAGCAAAAGTCATCATTTCTCTTGAGCCATGTTTTTCATCTGTAAAATAAGGGAATTGTACTCTGGTTTCCAAGGTCCCTTCTAGGTTGATAATCTGTAATCTTATCACATTCTTTGATTCTTATTATAGCTCTTTGAGGTAGGGAGCTGTATAAGTCTTATCAATCCCATTTTACAGGCAAGAAAATGGAATCTGAGAGGTTAAGTATATTATTATTCTTAACAACAACAATAATAAGTAGCACTTGTATAGTATGTTAGAGTTTTCAAAGTATTTTAAAACATATTGTCTCATTTGATCCTCACAACAACCATATGAGTTAGGTGCAATGATTATTCCCATTTTATGGATGGAAGAGGCAGACAGAGGTTAAGTGACTTGCTCAGTGTCACACAGGTAGTAAATGTCTGAAGCTGGAATTGAATTCAGATTTTCCTGACTCCAAGCCTAGCACTCTCTTTGCTGGGCCAACTGAGTACCCATATTACCCACAACTACACACCTAATGTAAAATAGCAGTATGACATACTGGCTGGGGTACTGTCTGCTTGCACATCTAAGAATGCCACTATCTCTGAACAAAATTATGAATGAACCACAGGGTAATGGAGAGATCCACTGTGGGTGCTAATAGGATACAGTATATTCCCAAGTATTACCTTCATTCATGGAGCTTTATAAGGGATATCAATGAGGGAATAGGAGGGTGACCAGTCATGTGGCAAGGACAAAGGATGATGCTTGGAGGATTTCGAGGAGAGATCATTTGCATCATGTCTAGGGGAAGAGAAGAGAGGGGATTGCAAAAAGAAAGCAGAAGAGGGGTGGTTAGGTGGTACAGTGAATAGAGCACTGGCCCTGGATTCAGGAGGACCTGAGTTCAAATCTCGCCTCAGACACTTAACACAAAAACTAGCTGTGTGACCTTGGGCAAGTCACTTAACCCCAATTGCCCTCCAAAAAGCAAAAAAAAAAAAAGCAGAAGGATCAGAGAATGTACGCAGGCTCCATGAAGCAAGTAGTGTTGGAGTAAGCCTTTAGGCCTGTAAGAGGCAGCAACATCAATAAGGAATGGCAAATATTGATGTAATTCTGCATTTCCTAGGTAGGATTTATACTTCAGTGTTTCAAGTGTAAAATACAAAGTTACCTAGATGTCATTGGGTAATTTTTTGAAGCATGTAGTTCCTCCTAAAGACATACTTTATATGTCTTTATGTGTGTAAATATCTGTAGATATATGTATGTATGTAGAAAACATGTATGCATACATATGCCATATACATTTCTATTCCATTTCTCCCTCCCTACTCTTACTATAGCAGTAGACTATGAAAGACATCTCCAGCAAATTCTTTTTTCTCTTTTATGAATAAGAAGCAATTTTCCTTGGAGGAAAAGAAGACTATTTCTTTGGAAGTCAAATACTACTTGCAGATTTTTCAATTATTTTAGGTAGTGCTTTTCTACCTAATTTTATTTAAACCTCTAACAATTAAAAAAACCCAAATTTACCCATTTACTCTCATAAGTAATCATCATTCATGAGAGTAAAAGACTGATTGACTATAGAAAGAAACAGAATAGGTTGATATTTATATATCATATATATATACATATATATGTACATATATATTGGTTGTTCATTTGTTTTAGTCCTGTCCAACTCTTTATGATCCCACTTGGGGCTTTCTTCAGCAAAGATATATAAATAATTACACTGATCTTGACATGTTTAGGCATTCTTTCCTGAATGTTTTATACACATGTATAATCATATAAATACATATATAGGTATGCATGTATCTGTGTATACAAACATACATAGAAAGTTAGGACTCCAGAGTTCTACAAAAAGACCAAGGTTTTTAAAATGAATTTATCGAATTCTACCTCTAAAACTAGAAATGACCTAAGGGATCATCCATTCCTCATTTGAGCCCCCCATATTACAAAGAAGGACAAGAAATCCCAGGGAGGTGGTTATATGACTTGCCTATGGCAATGCAACCAGCAAGTAGCAGGACCAGGAGTGGAAGTGAAATTATCAGAATAAGAACAAAAATAAAGAAATTGACAGGCAAAGGTTCTTTCTGCTGGCTGACAAATCAGACTCACCAGGAAGTGTTCCTAGTCTTTTTCAGCTTCAGTTGATCCATATTTCCTGCCCTCCCCCCAGACTCCCCCCAATCAGTTGACATTTCTCAAACTAAGTACTTTATAGGCAAAGAAAGGAGATAGGAATTATTTAAAGGCTAATAAACCATCCTGCCACAAGGGACTTTTCATACTAGTTTCTCTCCACAATAAGCAAGAAAACAAGCAATCCACCCCATGGAAATGCATTTCTAACCAACACTGTCCCTTAAGAATTAGTCTCAGTTTTCAGGAGGTGTCAGGTAGTTAAATATTAATATTGATTTATGAGGCTTTCAACAACCTGCAGGACCTACACAAGAGTTTGCAGTGCAGAAAAACAAAACTTTCCTAAATCTGCTGTGGGAAAACAGAGAGAAGAATGGTAAGGAAGACAATGCTAAGCAGCTTAGTATCTTTCATTGTTTTATATAAACAATGTGTCTCAAAAATCTTTAGTGCAGTTTTAAGTGATTAAAACCCAAAACTTCACTAAGATTTTGGGCTAATCTGTATTTTTTTTTCCTTCCCAAAGAAGGTAAGCTCCTTGAGGAGGAGGACAGTTTTGTTTTTGTTTTTGTATCTCATTCTAAGCTTAGCTTAGTGCCTGGTACATTATAGGTGTTTTTTTTATTTGCTTTTTGGAGGGCAATTGGGGTTAAGTGACTTGCCCAAGATCACAGAACTAGTTTTGTGTGTGTATGTGTGTTAAGTGTCTGAGGCTGGATTTGAACTCGAGTCCTCCTGACTCCAGGGCAGGTGCTCTATTTACTGCACCACCTAGCCTCCCAACATTATAGGTGTTTTCTATGTACTTTGGAGAGGAGGGTAAATTGTAAAGGGCTTACTCTACTTGATAGCATCTCACATATGTGGCCACAAAATTCCAGGCATCTGAGTGACATCAGCTGAGGAAGATGACCTTGGGAGAGAGTGCTAGGGGCCTTACACTCTGGAACCTTGAGGACCTGCATAGACTAGCTAAGATGAAACTGCCTGGCCTCATCTTTAGATCTTTTGGTTTATTTAGGTCATTTGGTGAGAGCTTTTCCTATTTATTGTACATGTCAAAGCCCCTCTCCATCATCTTCCATCATCTACCTTTGGTCTAGTTTCTGACAAACAGGTAGACGGACTGCTTGCCAGGAGCACCTCCTCTACTTGGACCCTCCAGACCGCCATCTCCTTCTAGAGTTTGCTTCCAATCTTCTGCTTCTCTAATTTTCAGTTTTTCATTCTCTCCTCATTCATAAGCTCCTTCCCCACTTCTTACAAACATCATAAAACCTCCAACAATGCTTAAAAAAACCCTTTCATTTGACTCTGCCATCTCTTCAAATTAACCTCCTTTATCTCTCTTCCCCATCCTAGCCAGTGCTGGAAAAAACTGTCGAGACACATTGCCTTCTCTTCTGTATCTCTCATCAAGGCAATAACTACTGCAAAGGAAGACATCTAAGGAAATGTTGAAATTTTCCAATTTGAAATGATGTCTACTCTAACTCCTTTTATTTCTTTTTGCTTTTTTTGTAGGGAAATTGGTGTTAAGTGATTTGCCCAAGGTCACGCGGCTAGTGAGTGTTAAGTGTCCGAGGCCAGGTTTGAACTCAGGTCCTCCTGACTCCAGGGCTGGTGCTCTATTCACTGGGCCACCTAGCCACCCCCTACTCTAACTCCTTTTAGACTATACAACCATACCTTGCCACCATCTCTTGAATGGCATCTTCTTGCCACCCTGTCCTTGTGTACCTTTCTCCCAAACTCACACAGGGGCAAGGGAAATATTTTCTCTCACATAGGTATGCTCCTTTCTTACAACTGCATTGATGGTCAGACTGTCCTATGCCGTGCCACTACCTCCTCCATCTTAAAGTCCATCCTCTGTGCTGCCTAGATCACCCCCCCCCCCCCCACACACATTATTATTGTTACAGGTAAAAGGATCCTAATAATGACTATGTTTCTCTCTTGTACCCCTGCGCTTTGGTTTCCAATCCCAACTAGATAATGGAAAATGGATTATACTCCTCCTTAGCCCTACCCCTTTCCCACACTTTCCTATTTGTTTTTCAGGGTATCACTTTCCTTTCATTCACCTTGGTTTGCAAGGTCCTAGTAATGTTTGACTCTTCAGTCTTCCTCATCATTCATAGAAAATCCATTGGCAACTCTTTTGAGTTCTACCTCCACAACTCCCATGATAACCTTCTCTCAATTCACTTAGCCATAATAGAAGTCCTTATCATCTCTTACCTAGACTAATTTAATAGCCTCCTAATCAGTGTCTCCAGATCTAGTCTTGTTCTCCAATCTATCCTCCACATAGAAGTCCAAATACTCTTTGGGAGTACGGCTTTGACCTTATCAATCCCCTACTCAAGAATCTTTCAGAGCTTATTATACTCCGGCTCATGGTTACCTTTGGAGACTCATTTCACTTTCACATTGCTCTCTTCATGTCCTCATTTCCATTTTGACTACTCTACTGTTTCTCAAACTTAACATTCCATTTGCTTCCTCTCACCCTTCACACTGGTTGGCACCTGTGTCTAGAATGCATTCCCTTCTCACTCTACTTCCTACACCGTTGCACTTGCTTCAAGAATTGCAAAGGTGTCCTTCCTGATTCCCCTTATCACTTGTACCCACTCTAACTCTTCAAATGATCTTATTTTTTCCTTATTTATCTATCTGTTGTGTCTGGTCCAGGACAGTTTAAGGCTGTTGTATGTTTTTGTCTTTCTATCCCCAGTACCTGGAGATATACCTGGCACATAATGCTTACCGGTTTGAATTTGTATCCCTCAAAGTATCTAGGACAGTTGATCACAGCAAATGCCAAATCAACACTGAATGAAAACAATCTAGCTAAATAATAAAACAATCTGAGGGGACATAGTGACTGAAGGGGTAGTATTGTCCCATGAATAAAGCACTGGGCTTGGAGCTAGAATCCATGGCTTTGAGTCTTGACTGCCCTGGGGCAAACTTTAGGATACTTATGTTACAGTGTATGTCTCATCAGTACACATCATGGCTTAACCATCCTGCTTCTGGAAATCAGTCATGTGATGGAAGGGCATGTGCAGAAATTTTGTTTCCTTTTGGGGGCCTGATTAATGACCAATAACTTTGAACTGATTGTTGAGCTGGAAATGAATATGCATACAAAAGGCTTCTTTTATTGGTGGTGCTTCAGGCAAGAATTGGTATGAATATATGGTTGGGGAGAAAGGTAACAGTGGTGGAATTGGCAACCACCAGAAGTTCAAGAGCTGGAGTCCACAGCAGTCCCTGCCAGTAGATGTAGCAGCTAAGCTTGGTGAGGATCCACGACCCAGTCTAACAACGAGGACACCATATCTAACATGCCATGGACTGAGTCATGTGTTAGCAATGCCACAATCAGAAGTTACCTCTGCAGAGGGAATGATTTGTAGAAGCCACCTGAAAGCTTGAGTTCACTTTACTAGGAACCAAATGGGTATGTAGAGGAGATTGTGTGCCCAGTTGGGAAAGGTTTGGTTATACATTTGTCTGTGCTATAATTCCTCAAAAAATTGATCTTAATTGATCAGTTGATATTGGGGGTCATTTGAATGATCAAACTGATATTGATGATAAATTACCCTGTCACATGACACTGAGGAGAACACACCAGATGGGGGCATTTAAGCACTAGTTTTATAGAATATCACAACCCCTTAGGGTTATCCCTAGAATCCTGAAGAAAGCAGTGGCTTTGCTCTGGTGATCCTACCTACTGGTCAGAGTAGGATTGAGAGAGTGAGCACAGAGCCTATGCACTCTTTAATTTACCAGTTATATGATGTTGGGAATAGTCACATAAATTCTCTGAGTATCAGTTTCTTCATTTGTAATATGGGGATAATAAGAGTTGTTCTGGGGGCGGCTAGGTGGCACAGTGAATAGAGCACTGGCTCTGGAGTCAGGAGGACCTGAGTTCAAATCCCATCTCAGACACTTAAGACTTACTAGCCATGTGACCTTGCGCCCATGTGACACTTAACCCCAATTACCCTGTCTTCCCCCCTCCAAAAAAGCAAAAAACAAAAACAAATGAAATAAAAAGAGTTGTCCTGCTTATCTCAGAGAATCATTTTGAAGTTCAATGTGACAATGTATGCAAATCAGTGTGGTATAATGGACTGCATGCAGAGCTAAGACTAGGGAAGACCTGAGTCCAAATCACACATCAGGTCCTTCCAAGCTGGATGACCATGAGCAAGTCACATAATCTCTCTGAGCTTCAGTTTCCTCATCTATAAGATAAGGATAATAGTACCTACCTCCCAGAATTGTTTTGACAATCAAATGAGATAATTTCCCTAAAGTACATTGCAAACTTTAAAATTCTACAGAAATATCAGCCAGTATTATGATTATAAACTACTTTGTAACCCTTAGATCAGTCTATAAATGCCAGTTATTCTATTTAGGAGATATTAATAGTCTCAGCTAATAATTCATATAACATATTTAAAGAATTAATTTGTTTGTTGGGAGAAGGAAAGAAACAGGCAAGCAATTAATATTGCCAATTGACTGCCACCAGTTCTTTAAAGTAAGAAGTCAACAGATAATGAAGATTTCAGTAGGAATACACTTGTGCTCCTTATGATCGCTATTACACAGAACATGAGACAATAAGCAAACATTTTGAGAGAACTTTAGACTAAATCTCTAAGATCTGCTAAAACTCTGAGGGTGGCTCATCTGTCATGATACAAAGGTCCCACCTCAGGGTGAGCATGATTTACCAGCATCTGCCTTCTCTACAGAAAACAGGAGAACATATTTATTGAGAATATAAAACAGGCAGAGGCTGTGCACGCTTCTTAAACAGGACACCCCTCTCAAATAGGCATGCAGCCTCCCCAAAATTGGAGAGTGGAACGTAATGAGCTCAGTTCTCTTTCTGATGGGGAGAGTTGTTTCCTTTCCAACTCCTTCCTCCGCTGAAGCTTGTATCAGTAGGATTAGCATGGAGGCACCCCCATAGCCAACTTGAATATGCAAGGCTTTCAGGAATCCTGTAAGGAACTAAGCCAATTGTCTTCCCTTGCCCATATGCGTAGCCATCAGAACTACATAGGAATCTTTACAATTTAAAAGTTCCCTGCTCTGTGAAGCTGTCTCTGATTCTTCCAACAAGCAATGTTGTTCCTTCCTTGAATCTTACATGGAATTTGGCTTGTACATCTCACCTTACTTTATTATATTTGTGTATATGCCCTTATAACAATCAAAACAAATGTTTATTTACTGTGCACAGAACTCTGCAGTACATTCTGGGAGAGATAGAAAGTTTAGATAAGACAAGAATTCCTGCCCTCATGGATGTTGCATTCTAGTAAGGGAATGTAGCTCACGCATAACTAAAGTACACAATAATACAGGAATAATAGCAGTATATAATAAGAGAGATCTGAGTGTCATTGCCAATGGGAATGTGGGAAGGGTCTGAGGGAGAGACATCAGAGATGTGCTTTAAAGGATGGCTATGACTTCAACAGGAAAAGAGGTTCAGGGAAGTGAGCACAGTTATGTCTCACATTTGTATATTACTCCCCAGTGTTTTTTTTCCATGTCTTCCCTTAAATTCAATATAAGGGGTTGACCCAGTGTGCTTGAGACCTTCCTCCATTTCTCCTGACATTATTATAACAGTGGAGGTTTTGCCACATGACCAGTCTATCTTCTCTTCTTATCATGTATTTCCCTGGTAACATCTTTTATTCCTGTTTTACGTTGGTTGTTGTTCAGTTGTATACAACTCTCTGTGACCCCATCTGGGGTTTTCTTGGCAAAGATACTTGATTGAGTTGCCATTTCCTTCTCCGGCTCATAATAAAGATGAGGAAACTGAGACAAACAAGGGTGAAGTAGCTTGCCCAGAATCACACTGCTAGTAAGTATCTGAGGCCAGATTTGAATTCAGAAAGCTGAGTCTCCATGCCTGATATTCTATCCCCTGTAGGGCCACCTAATTGCCCCCAGGAGGACAGACCTTATATAAAACAGTGAAAGTAAAAAGAGAAGGGCTAAGCATTGATTTTTTTTCCTTAAATCATTCATTGTATGAGTGTCTGGGTTCCTATGTAGATTGGGTAAAAAATTCATCGATGTCATGACATCGTCATGACAAAGAACTACTGATTCATGAATGGGAATGGCTGTGTCAGGGACTCAAGGGTCATATAGACATGCATCTGTCCAAACACTGAATATTTTTAGAAGATATACTCATGTGAAGAAATGCAGTAAATGTTGTCAACAGTCTTAGAATCAGATAAGGTTAGAGCTAGAAGTTACCAAAGAGATCACAAGGACCTTGGTGGTCCTCTAACCTTCTGTTTATAGATACAAACAGGCACAGAGAGGTTAATTCAGTTCCCTGAAGTTACACAGGCACTAAGTGGATGAGCTGGGTTATGAAACCAACTCCTCTGATTCCCAGTCTAAGGCCTTTTCCACCCTAGAAGAGATATTAATGATTGCCTGCTCCAACCCAGTTTTAGGGAGGAGGAAATAGAAGCCCAGAGAGCTGGCATTTGAACCCATTGCTCCTAACTCCCAATTTTTTGTTCTAACCATGACAGCAGGCTGTCATTCAGCATGTGACCTCTTTGTACACAGTAGGAGACATTTAGAATTAGTTGAAGAACTAGATATAAATTGGGGTCCTCAGTGTCACCATGGAGGGCAATCCTTGTCATTGAGTGCCTCAAATCCCAACTGCCTTTTTTTCCTGTTCTGTCCCAACATCTTTATCAGTAATTTGGTAGAAGGCAGGGACGCTGTGGAACTTGGAAAAAACAGGCAGCTAGTTACAGCCCTAGAAGGAAGCTGAAGATATTGACAGGCTAGAACATTGGATTGAAGGAGGTAGTGGCTTACACTTCTGGGCTGGAGTCAGAGGAGGGGGCTTCAAACCTCAGCTCTAGCACAACATCCAGCCAAGTTGCCTCTGTTTTCTTACCTGAAGGTTGACTAAAAATGTACTCAAAGGACTTCTGGCTTTCACTCTGTGATGAACCCATGAAGATGACTTAATGGGGATAAATCTTTGTTTGTTGGTTTTTAAATTATGCCCCCAAGATGAGAGGCATTGTTACAAGGCACTTTGTCTTTATTTTTAAACTTTTATTTCTGTTTTCAGTTCTAAGATTTCTTCCTCTCTGTACCCCCTTCTTTACCCACTGAGAAGAATACTATACTCATTATATAAGCACCTACATTGTTTTTTAAAAGAAAGACCTGGGAATTCCTTTAGTCTGTCCAGCTAATAATGTTCATAATAATAATAAGGACTGAAAAGTGTTTTAAGTTTTGCCAATCTCTTGTGTTGTTGTTTAGTTGTTTTTTTTTTCAGTTGTGCCCAACTCCTCATGCCCTCATTTGGGATCTTCTTGGCAAAGATCCTGGGGTGGTTGTCCATTTCCTTTTCCAGATCATTTTACAGATGAGGAACCTGAAGCAAGTAGGGTGAAGTGACTTGCACAAAGGCACACAGCTATTAAGTGCTCAAGGCTGAATTTGAATTCAGGTCTTCCTGACTCTCCCCAACTTAGAAAACAGCTAGGAGGCTTAGTGAAGAGTGCTGGCCTTAGAATCAGGAAGACTCATTTTCCTGAGTTCAAATCAGACCTCAGACACCTCCTAGCGGTACGACCTTGGACTATTCATTTAATCAGCCCAGTTGGCTTCAGTTTCCTCATATGTAAAATGAGCTGGAGAAGGAAAGGCAAACTGTACCTGTACTTGTGCTAAGAAAACCCTAAATGGGGTGAGGCCTGAAAAATGACCTAAAAACAACTTCCTGACTCCAGGCCCAGTACTCAGTCCGCATAACAACCCATGAGGAAAGCACTATTATTATCTCAATTTTACCTAGAAAGAAAAGTGAGTTCAGGGTCACCAGCTAGTGGATTTAAATTCCCAAATGTCTAACACCCTACCACCTATCTTCTTTGTGAGTGCCTCCCAGGCCACAAAGGTGATGGGAGGAGCCAGAATCCAAGAGTCCCAGTCTAGGAGAGTTAGGGGTTTAACTGGAACAGCAATGGACTAGAGTAGGTTCTTCTAGGTGGTAACCCATCCCCCAGGCTAGCTCCTCCTCACATTTGGGCCACACCCAGAGCCCCTCCTCTCGGAGCCTGAAGGAATGTGCGGGGCAGACCTGAGGGCCCAGCCGTGGGATGTGGAATCACTCCAATAACCACAGAATTACACCTGTCCTTTCTCTAGGGAAAGGCCCTGGGCTCAACCTGGGCGTGGGAAGTGCTAGCCTGTGTGGCTTCGTGAGGTGCCTTGGTGGAGGGAGGGAGGTCAGGGGGGTTGGAATGTGATTTGTAGTCTCTGATGCTGCTTCTCTAGGTGCAGACCCACCCCACCCCAGGAGGAGGTGGGGAGCCCTAGTGTAAGGCGTGTGTATTTCATCATTTCCCTGTGTTTATTTCATCCACGTGTGTATTTCATCTCTGTGCTGTCTTGTCTTCCGGTGTTTCTTTAGGGCTGGGAAGGTGGAGCTGCACCATTGTCACCCGCCCTTCTTTCAACCCGCTCAGCTAGAGGAGCCCTTAAGTACTTTTCAGAAAACCATTTCTGGGTCAAAGAAGATAAAGTTCTTCCATTCCCAAAGAACCTCCACCGTCTTCCACCCAGGTGACTATAGTAAGTTCATAATTTACCAAGGGGATACATAGTGAGTGGGAGAGAGTAAGTTGTGTTGGTGTACATCAGTTTAAGTTGGCATTATTTTTTAAAGGTATCTATTTCTCAATATATTTTTGTTTTTACATTAAATTTCCTAGTATAGCCTTTCTCTCTTTCCCCACTCCTGCCCAGCAAACCATCTTTTATCGCAAAGAAGAACACAAAGAAATAGGGGGAAAACAGTTTAGCAAAAGTAATCAATACGTGCACTCTGATTGTATATATAATATTTGACATCCATAGCTGCCCATCTCTGTGCTGTAGTGATTTTTCACATCCTTATTTAAGACTCGAGCTTGGCCTTTACATGCAAGATTGAGTTTTTATTTTCCTTTCAATTTATGTTGGTTTTGAGTATACTCTTTTTTTTCTGATTCTGCTTGTTTTATTCTGCATTAGTTCATATAACCATTTCCTGCTTTAAATTTGTCCTGTTTATTTCTTAATGCATGATAATGTTATTTTTCATCCATATACCACTATTTGTTTAACTATTCCCTACTAGGCACTAGCTGCCCCTGGAGAGGGACCATCTATTTCTAGAGCTCTGCTAATGTAAAAAGTGCTGCTATGAATGTTTTAGTCTATGTTGGGATCTTTTCTTTTTTTCTTTAATCTCCTTTAGGTACATGTCTACCAGTAGGATTAAAGGTTGTGTACATTTTGGTTCATTTTTAGCATAATTCCAAATTTTGCTTTGTAGAATGATTAGATATTCATAGCTTCACTGACATTTAGTCATTTAATCAAAAATCATTTATTGTGTGCTGTAATCTAGACACTATGCTGTGGACACACACAAAAGCCAAAATTGACTCCACCCTCAAGAAAATTACAGTTAAGAGAGGAAGACAAACTTGAAAATAACTAGGTACACTCAAGCTACATAGAAAGTAGTTGAAAAATAATCTCAGAGGCCAAGGCACTAGCAGCTGGGAGGGTGAGGCTAGAAAAGTTCCAGCAGGAGGTGGATTTCCTGAGTCTCAAAAGTGAGTGAGGGAAAAGAATATTTTCACCCTGAGTGACACTCCACACACACATACACACACATATGCACGCACGGACACATGCACACACATACTCATGCACACACACATACAAAGCACAGAGATAGCAGACAGCATGCACTGTGTGAGGAAGAGCTAGTAAACTCTTAGAGTACCAAGGGAAATAACATGTAAGAATACTGGAAAAGGAAAAAGGGGTCAGTTTGTGAAGAGCTTATATTTAAACTGGCAGGTAATAAGGAGCCACTGGAGTTTTTAGGGAAGGAGAGAAATGGCATGGTCAGCCTTATACTTTCAAAAAATGTCTTTGGCTGTTCAGTGGAGAATGGAGTGGAGTGGGAGAGGCTTGAGGTAAGGAGACCAATCAGAAGGCTGTTTTTTTAAGAATCTAGGTAAGAGGTGATGGAGACCTGAGCTAGGGTGTGGACATGTTAGTGGGGAGAAGAGAATGGATGTAAGAAATGTAGAAGAGGTAAAAAGGCCACATTTGGCAACTGATTGGGTCTGTGAGGAACTCAAGGATGACAATTTCTTTTATTAAGTTGATTAAGATATTTAATTCATGTTCTAGCAATTTGGATATTTTATAATTTTAGGTCATTTTAAATTTCTCTTAAATTCTCAGTTTTGCCAGCATATAATTAAATATGTTCTGATAAGCCTTTTAAAATATTCTGTTGATAGTTTGATTTTTCTCCCTTTTTAAAAATATAGATTAGCTAAAAATTTATCAAAAGCTTAGTTCTTTTCAAAAACAACTTTTGTTTTTATCACTTCTAAAGTCTGTATTTCTGTCTTATTCTATGAAATCTTTTAATATTTTTTTGTGTTTATTTTAAATGTTTGTTGAATTTTCTAGTTTTTAATATTACATCCTCAATCCATCCTCTCTTTCTGTCTCAGTAATGTGGGTTTTCAGAGAGAGACTTTTTTTTCCCTCTGAGGATTGTTATAGCTACATTCCTCATTCAGTTTGTTGTCTCATTCTTATCATTTTCTGTCACATAGTTGTTTTATGATTTGTTTTTTGACCCCCTCACTCAGGATGTCATTATTAAATCTTCATTCATGTCTGTATCTTTTACTTGTCAACAGTGTACTAAGAAAAATTTCTCTTCTTTTTGAATAAGTGTGAGAATATGAGAGCTTGACTCAGTGGCTAGAGTGCCCGTTTGAAAGTCAGGACTTGAGTTTCTCTTCCAGCTTTGCTGCCTGTTCAGCTTGTCACGAAACTTCCCTGGGTATCAGTTTCCTAATTGGTAAAGTTAGGAGATGAGACTAGATGACTTCTGAAATCCCTCCCAGATCTAGATCTGTGAGCAATAGTTAAGGGCAATACCATCTCCGAAGTGTGTCGTGTAAATTGTGTGTTTTGTACCATAATATAAATGCAGTGTATTTTGTAAATTCAAATATTTGTAGTACATCACCCACAAAATAGTGGTTACTTTAAAATACTGTTGCCTATTAGTGAAAAAAACCTTGTTTCAACCACAGAAGACAAATTTCAGGAAGATCTAACCACTTTTTTGAAATGTAGACAGATTTTTTTTTAATGAGAAGGGTGCTTACTCCTGTCTCCAGAACATTTCTTTCCTTCTGTTGTCTGAGCTCAACAGGAAATGGACTTAATTTGAAACCTTTTTTCTTTTCATCTGAACATCAAGACCACCAAAGAGAAAAAAAAAACTAAACTAAAATAAAATAAGTGGAAAGTCCAGAGGCCAGATGAATTCTCCATCCTTGGAGATAGTTGCAAAGAAAATCATCAATCATTTGTCCTCAGTGCTTTGTATATTCATTTGTCTAAAGCTAGGAAACTGGATCAGTTGATCTTTCCAGGTCTTTTCCAGACACATGCATCTATGATTTTCCAACATTAGTGGAAAGTAATGAATCAGGTTTCCATGTTACTTTCAAAAAGTTCACCTCCCTAAGAGGAAAAAAAAGAGTTTGAAGATGAGATATCAGTCATCCCCCTATGGAGTGATTTTTCTTTCCCAAATGAAAAATCAAGTTTTTAGAATAGTGATAGTATTTTTTTTGACTCTCATGAAATTTGGGGCAAAAAATTAACCACTTTTTTCCTTAGAGGGAATGAAATGGGGACTGTCTTTTTGTCTACCTGTCACTGGTCCTTGCTGATAGAAGTATTTGATTGTTAACTGAAAAATTAAATAGAGATGTTTTCAATGGTGATTCGGTTCTCAGCATTATTTAATTAAACTCACAATAATCCACCCCCAGATTTGGAGAACATTCAAAACAACACAATGTGACTGCTTTCAGTTGCTGCCGTGTCTTGCTGGGAATCTGGCTTGCCAGCATGTCATGTTGAGCAAAATTTTGAATGCAATAAAGTGAACTTTTACCAAACCAAGGGGAACACATACCGAAATGTTTAGCATTCCAGGAGTTGGTCTGTAACAGATGCTTTACAAAATTAAAGGTCTGGACACATTTCAAAATTCATCAAAACACTGTAAGCTTTTCACTAATTTTGAAGTTGGGCATTTCAAGATGCCAAGCCTCTGTCAATAAAATTACTTTAGTGCAAACATAAGAACTATGTTTTGTTTATCGCTGAGCAATGAAGATTAACAGATTTTTAATTAGCTTTCAAAACTTAAATTTGGTATTAGTTAATTGTTTCTTCTGGAAACAATTGTCTTTAGACTTTTCACAGTATACAAGAAAGAAAATGCATTCCTCCCCACCCTCTTAAATTGAAAGGAAAAAATGAGTTTTAATTGCATTTCATAATAAGAGAATCTATTTCTCCTGCAGCAAATCTTATAAAGCAAATGACTTAACAAGGCTTCGAGGACTGATTGGGGAAAAGCTTATTTGCTCCATCACTATTTACGTTATGTCTAACCACAGCTGTATTTTGCTCCCCGACACACAGTGATTATGCTCTCAGATAAGAACATTCCAATAATAAATGTGCAATAGACATAATTTGTGCCTGATTTGGGAATGATTAGGACCTTATTTTATGTTCAGTGTTTCTAGCAGGGAGTAATGGGAAGTGGGTTGGCACTCTTTTCTATAAGAATGTTGTCCCCAGGAGCTGTCACTTTGCAGAACGTTTGCATCATTAACCTCCCATCTTGGCAGGTGGTCTTTGACTTCCTGGGTTCGTCCTCCCTGAAGGATGAGTTCAGCCAAGTTTGAATCTTCCCAGTAATGATGGTGAGGGGGCATAACCTCCCTCTCCACTACCTTGGTGGGAGTTGCTAACAAGTAGGAAAATTACCTGACTGAGTTTCATTCTCTTTGCTCTAGCCCACCCTATAGCGAAGGTGCTAATGAGCAGTGAAAAACACAAAAAAGGCAGCAGCAAAAAGAATAGAAACTGGAAGCCTTAGTTTGGAATAATCTCTAAATTGGCCAGTCACTAGGGGGAGAGGGGAGGGGGACAGCAAGAATCAGCTGTCATTATTATAAACATACTTGGTACGCTGCATGGAGACTTAGACAAAATGAACTGCAAGAAATTTATCCAGGCTAATGTTGGTTTGATCATGGATATGAGAGGAGCCCTAAGCAAAAACCTGAAATTCAAATATGTGTGGAAAATGTCTTGTGTTGGATTATACCTTGGCATTGAAACTTGATTGTGTTGACTAAAACCTCACATAATGAAACCTTCAAATTTGCATTTGAATGGAATGAAATTGGATGAAAAGGATAAATTTTTAAAATCAGTAAATTGCATTCTTGGTTATGGCACAGAAATGGAGCTAGATTTGAAAGGGTCGCAGAGTTCAGTTGAGTTTTTGTCTAGGCATTGTCATCTTAATGTCTTTATTATACTCAAAAAGGTCTGTGACTTCATCAGTGTAGCTATTTCCTCCCATGACATAGATCCTGTATACATCTCATACATCTTTACCCATTAATTTTCTTTGCAGGCATTCCTAACTTAAATACATTGGATTCATTTAAAAAAAACTTCATTACAGTCATTTCAGAAAAGAAGGGGCTGTGCACAAATCTTGCCTTGAAAAAAGGAAAAAGAAAAACCAGCAAAGACATTTCATTTGACTATATATGTATCTTTCTACCCTAACAGTCCCCCATCTTTTTGCCTTGAGTTGGGATGTATGCTTTATTCTCTGTTCTCTAAAGCTGTCCTTTTGAAAAAACTATTCTTTTGGGAAAAAATTGGTTCTTCAAAATTTGGCTCCCCTTTAGTGATCCTCTCATGGATATAGTTGTTACTGTTCTATCAGTTCTCTTTGTTTTGCTCTCCCTCAGTTGGTACAAATCTTCCCATATTTCTCTGAATTCATGGAACCAGAGATTTAGAGGTAGAAGTGATGGGGTACCTGGGGTCTAGATCAATTTGTGAAACCAACTTGTAAAACCAGTCTGTTCAGTTGTGACTACAATTTGTCCTTTCCCACCCTTGAGCTCTGCCCCTTCCCCCTATCCCACACTCCGACTAGACAACACCCTGTGACCCCTTTGTTCTTACTTAATCTCTTCATTTCTTCCCGGGCCTGGCCCACACCCTCCTTTGTCCTTGCATTTTGTCTCCTTGGCCTGGCCCAAATCTTATCTAAACTATCTATTCACATGCTCCCCTTGGTCAGCTCTGACCTTTGTCTATGCACTGAGGCCCCTCCCGTCAGGTCAGCCCTGACAATGGCAGCCCTGCCCCTTAAAGGTAAAAGCATGTACCCCTCTCACTTGCAGGTCCCCTAAAGAACTCTTGCCTGCTTCTCATGGAAGCCTAACAATAAACTTCTACAACTCTCAGTCCAATTAAGCCTGAGACCTTGAATTCTTTCCAGATGATATTGCAGGTTTTCTGGTCTTATATGAGATCAGGGTTCCTGCTGAACCTATTGGGATCCTGTCCCTCATCAGAAGGACCTTAGAGGCTATCAAATTTATCTCCATAATTTTGTAGATAATTTTGTAGATGAAGAAACTAAGTCCAGACAAGTGTAGTGACTTGCCCAAGGTCACACTGGCATGAGTGGCAAAACTGGAATTTGAACCTAAGTCCTCTAGCTCCAAATTAATTTTTCCTACAGCACCACACAGACTTCATATTCCAAATATTGGTCACTTCCTATACTGCATAGTAGTTTTCTATTATACTCATGTACCTTTGATTTTTTTCCAGCCAGCCCCCAAATGACACGCATTGATTTTATTTGCAGTTTTTTTCTGCCACAAAGAATGTTTGTATGAATAGATTAGTGTATACCGACCCTTTCTTCCTTTCTTTGACTTCTTTAAGGTATATGCCTAATAGTGGAATCCCTAGGTCAAAAGTTACATTTAATATATAAATATACATGTATATATATATATATATATTATTTTTAAACATGTTTTCAAATGGTCTTTTATAGTTTGCAAATATTTTTTAAAACTTTGTATCTTTTGACTTCTTGGCTGCCAAGATCCAGTTCTGACTCTTCTGTAACTGGTCCTCTCCCACAATGGTCTATCCCTATGGAAAAAGCTTCTCTAACTTATAAGTACAAATCGGGCCTCTCTTGGGCACCATCTATGTTACCATCTCTCCCATTCAAGTGCAGTTCCTCTGTATTATTGCCTCACTGTCTGGAATAGCAATTAACTAATGGAAAAAAGAGATTTTGTTCCCCTTTTCCTGATTCATTTTTCCTCATTTCCCTAGCTTTTGCTATGTAGATGCCTTGCTTTATTCCTGTTCTCTTTATTTACTTTGTGTCTCTCTGATAGTATTTGAGTTTTTTTTCTTATATGAATTAAAAAAAACCAACCAACTAGCACAACTTAGACAACAACTATTCCCCCATCCCATAGTAAGGACCCCCCTTTTTTATACCAGGCCATATTAAAAAAATGTTTCTCAATATTTCATTGTTATTTGAAAGCATTTAATTTCCCTCACTTAAGCTAGTTTGAATGTTGAATTCCTTCTTACTTTTGGGTTCTTTTGATGTTCTGATTCAAATTCTTCCCTGAGGTCTAGCCAAGAAGAGATTGTGTGTATGGTTTCCTGGGACCCTGCTGAGGGGAATTTCTCTTAAAGTTCTGCAATTGTCTTTCTTCTCCACCCCCTCTTTCCTTCTACTATCTTTTACATACCTCCCTGGGTTCAGTCTTTGTAAACATTTGCTTTGCTTGACTTCCCCTCCTCTGCAGTTTTCTTCCCAGGCTTCCAAATTCCTTCCCAGTCAATCCCTTTTATTCTACTTGTGCCTTGGGGCTAGTCTGACTCAGGCTTTTATTTGCCCTAGATGGGTGTAGGTCTGGGACCTTGCCAAAAGGTTAACTCTAGAAGTCCACAGCTAAAACTGTGGGTTTTCATACCAGGGCTGAACCACATCAGAGTAGGCAGTACTTTTAGGGGAGAGAGTGTGTTGAACTATGTGATGGAGGAATGCCAGGGAGGGGAATTTGGAAGCCATGGCCTGGTCTTCAGTGATCTTTTCTGTAAATTACATTATGCTGCGTTCTTTCCATTTTCCTCTTGTCCTTGCTGATTTTCTGCACGAGGACTGAGGCCTTAATGTATTTAGAGTAGTGAGGGAAGAGCTACATCCTAGCTTGACTCTTATTCTGCAATCTTCCCAAGAGTTCCTGATGAGGGATTGCTCCCCCTAGGTTTAGCAGGAATTCTGATCTTATCTAAGGCCAGAAAACCTTCAATAGCGTCTGGAAAGAATTCAAGGTCTCAGGCTTAATTGGAGTGAGAGTTGTAGAAGTTTATTCTTACACTTCTATAAGAAGTGGGCAAGAGTCCTTTAGGGGACCTGCAAGTGAGAGGGGTACAGGCTTTTACTTTTAAAGGGTAGGGCTGCCATTGTCAGGGCTGACCAGATAAAAGGAAGGGACCTCAGTGCATAGATAAAGGTTAGAGCTGACTGAGAGGAACTTGTGACTTTAGTGCATAGACAGTTTAGATGAGATTTGGGCCAGACCGGAGGAGACATGAAGAGATTAAGTAAGAACAAAGGAGTCACAAGTTATTGCCTAGGCTGAGTGCAGATAGGGGGAAGGGGCAGGGTTTGAGGCTGGGAAAAGGATTTTACAGATTACAATTTTACAATACAAATTGCAGTTACAATAGTACAAACTGGGTTTACAAATTGATTTAGACCCCAGGTACCCCATCATTCCCATTCGTCATTTTCTCTTGACATTGTAAGGATACCAATGGAGTACGTAAACTGTTCATTCCTTATAATGTGGTTGGCATTGGTTTTTTCTCTCATACATTTTAATGACATCCTTGACTCTACTTCATAATTCCTTGTTTATAATGTGTTGTAAACTACTCTTGCCACCACCCAGAATTTTTCCACTGATTTCTGGGGAATAGTTCTTCTCCATGATCTTGGGACCATAGTGTTCCATGATTCCTATTCACCCAATAACCCCACTGCTCTAAATAGCAACTGGTGATGAGGGAAGGAAAATAAGCCACTAACATGTGCAGAATCTGTGAGCCCTTCTTTGTTTGACTAGCAGTTAGCCTAGGAAATAATTCTTTTCAAGCAGTTAATTCCTCTGGAAAGATTGAAAATTCACTTACTTCTAAAATGATCTGAGTCACCTTTCAAAAATCTCCATACCAAGGAGGACCATGTCCAAATCATATTTCTAATTACTCCTCAACAGGTGTCCCCTCCTCCCTAGTAACGCTAGATCCCTTTTTTTCCTTCAACTCTTTCCTAAGTATCACATGAGTCTCTGAAAGGACATGGCACATGTCCACCCCCTGTGTCACTAGTACAAGTATCCTGTATCTTGTACAGTGTTACTGTATCAGAGACAAAATCCACTGTTTTCCTGTCATCAGCATGCAGAGCAGAAACATGGGCAGGCAGGAGACAGGGTCAAGCCAGCCAATTTTGACAGGCATGAAGAGAGACAGGTAGTCTACATGGCTCATAGTAACAGGACAAGAGTAAGCAAAATCAAGTTCATGCTAGTTGAATTGCCACTATATAAGTAATTACATCAGAGTAACAGAACAGAACTAGGCAGGATCCAGTAATATATATGCATGTAAGGAAAACTCAAATTGGACTTGTCAGCACCAAGGAGAGCTCCTAGAAAGCTTACTGATGGAATTGTGCTCCATAAGGTCATTTATTCTATGTGGCCCAGGCCTTCTTTCCCTTCCAAAGGCAGGATAATAACAGTAGATGTCTCTAGTGTTTTTCAGTTTGCAAAATTCTTTACTCACAATGACTTTGTGAGTTATGGTTGGCATAAACATCATTGTCTCTATTTAGCAGATGAGGTAACCAAGTCTCTATCCCTTGAAAGATTAAACAAAAAGCAAGACAGCCCCTCCTAGGAAGGTGAAGGATCCTTCTTCCTTTCTCCATCTACACAGCAGATCTCCAGAGACGATGTTGGGATGAACCCCAGACCAACTCTCCTATTGACCCATCCAGCACATGTTACTTTTTGCTGTGCATGCTGTTGCATACCCCACCCTGCCAAGCACATACCTTGCTCCCTCACTAGACCTCTAGCTTTCTTTCTCTTGTTGTGGGAATAGCAGGCAAATCAATTCTAGTGCTGCCTTCAGAAGGGGCTGCCCTCTGTATGGCTCCACGAACAATCTCTCCTGTCATCATTGCCGACAACAACTCCCCCCATGGCCATCACTTCTCTGTATGTGTTGTCTCCTCCTCTTAGAATATAAACTCTTCAAGGGCAAAGACTCTTGCTTTTCTATGTGTATGGTAAGTAGCCTGTCACATAGATGGTTTATGAGTTCTTTTCATTTATTCACCATATATACCTTCTTCATTTGTGTTCCAAAGTAGAGCCAAATCCTCTAGGCTCGGGCCAGGATTTCAGTTCTCATAACTAGGATAACACTGTTTTGTACCATGCCCCCCTTTGCCTCTGTGCCCCTGCCCATGCTCCTACTCACAATGGTCGTTCATATCCTCAGTCTACTCCAGCAATCCCTATCCCACAGTCTCCCCTGATTCCAGCTGTGTTGATTTCTCTTTCCTCTGATCTATGACACTTAGAGTCCATACAGCACAGTTTGGCATTTCATGTTTTCTAATCACTAACCATGTTCCTAGGATCTCCCCATATTGCTGCTTCTTGCTTTGAAGGACTTTAGCCCACGTTTTGTCTTTTATGCCTCTCTCTGCAGTTCCATAGCAGCAGGGTACATGGCCTTCAGTAACTACCTCCAGTGAGTGATTAACTGGGTAATTCATTGTGTGGAAAAACCCAATAAATAAGAATGTATGAAGCTCCCACTATGTGCCTAGTGCCACACTGTGCCAGAAACTAGGGATACAGCAATGAAAGAAAACAAGCCTTACCCTCAGGGGCTTTCCATTCTAACAAGGGAAACAGTTTGTGTGTGTAAAGATCTAGACTGGGATAAAGGTTAGATGTCTGCCTTAATTGCCACAGGGATCTTTCTTTACCCATATAGGTTGGCCCCTTTTCTGCAGTTTATGATCTTAGAGATGTTCCTAAGACACTGATGAGTGAATTCACCAAATACATAACTTGTCACTTTGAGATTTTTCCTGTGCATTGAGTAGCATATAACAGTAAGTTCTGATTTGTTTATTGGTTATTAAAATAAAGATATTCATGCTGGGGAAAAATTGACTTGACAATCACCAACCTTTAAACACAGCCACTAAGCTTGAGAGACTAGAGAACAGTCAATCTCCCAGTAAAAGAAAAATGGATACATCTTCAAAGGGAGAGGGGGAGATTTAGATGGAGGGATTTTTTTTGGTGTGCTGAGCTTTTAAAATAGCTTTTCCATTCTTACTTTCACTCAAAATTCTAAAGATTTTGTAAAATCCATAACTTGACCAGACTGTCTCAGCTGGAATTGGACAGTTCTTCTTCTTGAATCATTTAAAGCTGAAGGCTCAAGTTGTCATATGTTGCTTTCCTCCCTCATTCTGACTTCTGTGTGTATGTATACTTTAAATTCCAATAGCAGCGTGCTATATATGAAATCTTTTTAAACTGTTTATTACTTTTCACTAGCTTACATTTCATGCCATTGTTTGTGAATGTAAATAGAAAAACAACCGCCTCCCTCATGAATTTTTTACACAAGTAATTTTCCAGGCAAGTGTGCTTCAATGCCCAAGTAACAGAACTGGCTAGACAAGGTTTGGACATAGCGCCTTTAAGTCCCCTGACCTCCATTTCTAATGATCCCTTCACGGAGTTGCCCTTTGCCTTGGATCCTCATTCATTCTTGCTTCTGTTGGTCCTGCTGAAAACCAACAGGGAGTCTAACAGCAGCTTGGCTATCATGTTTCAACAAGACAACTGTGCAGAGGGCAGGCTCATAACGATTGCTCCAAAGGTGCATTTGGAAAATGTAGACCCACTCCCGGTGAGGTTGGCATTCACACTAATATAATATAAAATCCAAATAAGACCCTGCAAATCCCATTTTTCCCCATGTTAATTCATGCTATCCACCTTCTCTTTTACTCTAGCATACACATTACTTTAATTGCACACCCAAAGCAACTAAGGCAGTAAGTCTAACTTCTATAATTCAATCAAGTTTTTGTCCTCTCCTGCCTGATCACTCCCCCCTCCCCCCCCCATCTTTTAGACACAGTGACCTTTTGTACCTGGGAAAGATTGCCTACAGATGGCTCTTCAGAGCCTTGTGACTTTACTATTTCTTTTTATTGAAACAGGGGTCACGACTCAGGAGCATAGGTTGTTTTTCATTGTGAGGTCATTAAGACCTTATTTTCAGCTTTCTTGAAGTTGTTGCTAAGCTGCTATAGATGCAGGCAAGTTCAGAATAGCTGGATCTGTCACTGTGCTCCAAGATCTTCTTAAAGTCCTCAAAGGCAATGCAGACAGCTGATTTCCCACTTGGTTATGTCTGTTAGCACCGAATCTAGGCCCAGAGAGGTTCCATTCTGGGTCACAAGAGTCATTGAGTAGCCTTTGTTTTCTCATTGGTTCTGGACCAGCTCTGTTGGAACAGTGTCTAGTAGGTGATAGTGGGGAAAGAGACAACAGGAAGGGTTTGGATAAGCTGGCCATGGCTTAGGTTTAGGTGGAATGAAGTTTTGCCTTCCAGTCTTCCCATATATAATGTGCAGCATTAGCTCCTATGGCTTGTGAGAAGATAGGTCCTGAGGAGCCTATGTAACATGGCCCTTCTTACTTTGAGGCCTTTTATGGTTCCCAATTGAGTCCCTCACTGCTTGTGAGCTAGGGCACAGAGTACATCAAAGAGGGGATCTGGGTAGTACTGGCACTTGTTATATAATCAGCCATAGAACCATATGTCTGGTATCTCAGGGCTGAGCTCAGCCCCCTATCACTGGTGGTGGGTGACAGACCCTGTCACTCAGGGGTTTTGGCCCATTCATCACTTTTAATGATGTGGTACTCCTCTGTTGCTGCTACCACCATTGTCCCATTGATGGGGTACCTGGGGTCTAGGTCAATTTGTGAAACCAACTTGTGAAACCAGTCTGTGAAATTGTAACTGCAATTTGTATTGTAAAATTGTTATCTGCAAAATTCCTTTCCCAACCTCCGACTCTGCCCCTTCCCCCTATCCGCACTAGGCCTAGGCAACACCTTGGGACTCCTTTGTTCTTACTTAACCCCTCCTGTCTCCTTGGCCTGGCCCAAATCTTATCTAAACTATCTCTTCACATGCTCCTCTTGGTCAGCTCTGACCTTTGTCTATGCACTGAGGCCTCTCCCAACAGGTGAGCTCTGACAATGGCAACCCTACCCTTTAAAGGTAAAAGCATGTACCCCTCTCACTCGCAGGTCCCCTAAAGGACTCTTGCCCGCTGTAATGGCGTAGTAATAAACTTTCTCAACTCTAACTCCAAGCAAGGCTGAGCTGAATTCTTTCCAGACACCCTTGCAGGTTTCCTGGTCTTGGATGAGATCAGGGTCCCTGCTGAACCTATCGGGATCCCGTCCCGCCATCACCATTGTCTCTTATTATTCTGCCTGGTAGTAAAAAAATGGAAACAGAATGGATGCCCATTGATTGGGGAGTAGTTGGACAAATTGAGGCCCATGAATGTGATGAAATACTATGCAATAAGACATGGGTGAAATGAAATAAATGGTGAACCAGGAAAATTTGCTTCACCTGATACAGATAATGGAAGCAGATGAGGAAAACAACATATACAATAAGTGCAGTGAGGTAAACATAATGATCATTAAAAGGAAGCAGGACTAAGGAATTGAAAAAGCAATAATGATTCCAGAGAACAAAGTATGCATCACAGCTCCCTGGAGCTGACTGGAGAGGCTGAGGATTAAGGCACAACAGAATATATGCCAGCCAATGTGGCCACTGCACTAATTACTTTTCTTTGTTTACAAGGGGTGGGGTTGGTAGATCTGGAGATTGGTGATAAGGAAGAAAAAGGCCCCAATAAAACTTTTCTTTTTTTTTTAAGGAACTTACTTTTGTTTGCTTGTTTGTTTTGGAGGGGGAGAAGGCAAGGCATTTGGTATTAAGTGACTTACTCAAGTGTCAAGTGTCTGAGGCTGGATTTGAACCCAGGTTCTCCTGACTCCAGGGCCTGTGCTCTCTTCACTGTACCACCTTGCTGCCCCTAAAGCATTTTTTAAAATCCGTCTGAGATCCATCTTCTTTCTTAATTGACAGGGAGCAATAGGAGGTGAAAACAGGCAGCAGCTTATAAGAAGGAGAAAAACAGACCTCTTATAGGCAGATAACTATTGTGACAGCTTTTTCAATTTATGAGATATTTAGATTTTAAGAATCCACGATTTCATTGATGTGGGCACAAGGTTTATTGTCCCTCAGGAAACAATTTCATGGGTAACAGAGGGGGGAACTGATACCCCCCCCCCAAATTATCCTAATCTGGTAGCCAGCAATAGGGTAATGACACCCTCCAAACTTAAGCTTGTCCTTAGACTTAAGATACATGATCATTCACTAAGTCTTCATTTTAAAGTTTTCTAACTTGAAATAGAAATCATGGTTACCTCCATAGCATGATGAAGAACTGGAGAGAATCTTTGGCAGAGGTGGCTGTTTGGGGGCGAAGGCAAAAAAACTAAGAGTGCACATCTGAAAGCAGAAATCCTAGATCCTAAGACACACTTTAAAAAGTCATTTCTCTACTCTATGCCCATTCTTCTTCCCTGCCACTTTCCTATTCATCTGCTACATAGTTTTGTTGGCTTCAATGGGACTTTTTTTTACTTTCATATCCAATTTGAGTCAGTTATGAATAGCCTTTGTTTTGCTTCATATCTTTTCATTCACTTAAAAAAAGTAAATACCATGTCAAGTCTGAAAAAAGTGGTCCTACTAAGACTTCTCCTGCTGCTATTTGCTTATAGTATATGTTGAAAGTATAGGTATTAACATGTGGTAAGCATACCTTGGGAAGTTACCTTTGCTTGGCATTACAACCTATTGCCCAGTGAATAGAGTACTGGGCTTGGAGTCAGAAAGACTTATCTTCGTGAGTTCAAATCCTGCCTCAGACACCAGCTATTTGACCCTGGGGAAGGCTCTTCACCCTGTTTGCCTCAGTTTCCTCATCTGTAAAATGAGCTGGAGAAGACAATGGCAAACCAATATCTTTGCCAAGAAAACCCCAAATGAGTCACCAACAGTCAGATACGACTGAAACAACTGAACAACAGATTGTTTTTTCTTATTGAAAATAATTGTGAATAAACTACCTACCTCAAGATCATAGGACTGCTAGCTCTGGAGCTGGAAGAGAGGAGGCAAGAGACAAGGTAATCCACCAGATGAAGGAATCAACAACCAGAGAGGGAGACTGGCTTGTCCAAGGTCACACAAGTAGCAAGTGCTAGAGGTATGATTTGAAGCTAGGTTTTCTGAGTCTAGAATCGATGTTCTTTCCACCATACCATGAATTGCATATTTGGAAAGACTCCAAGTGCATGTATATATGTATATGTACCTATAGGGATACAACACACGCATATGTGCATGCACACATGCACATGTGTGTATTTTCATATGTATTCATACACACATATATGTATATTTATTACCCCTTCATTGTTATGTATGTGAACATTAGACACACTGGGGCACAATTTTAACCCATACTTTATCACTACCTCATAACTGTTTCAGGACAAGCCATTTCATTCATTGCACTGACTTTTCTTTTCAAAAGTATTATTTAGCATGGGATTACATAAAACTACATCAGATTAACCACAGAAGCCTCAAATAGCATTTTGCTTCACTGATTAAAATTAAATTGTTATACCCACTGAGATGGACCAAGATATATCATCCCCCCCCCAAAAAAGACAACCCCTGCTATAATAGGTTTTGTTTTTAATGCATTTCATAGGCCAGAAGAGTTCCCTGATCAATAATCTGACATTCTGGATCAGATCTAGCTTCCCTAGCTTCTGCACGGAGGAAAAGGAACTGTTGGATTCTGCTTTTGATATGTTTTTGAAGATTGTTTCAACAAAGAAGAATGGGGACGCTGGCAGGACTTACCAAATGTGATTTGTAACACTTAGTGTTGGGCCCTGCATTTCCTGATAAGCAAGATGACTTAGTGTGTGGTGAAAGGTACTGTTAGGGGCTGTCTTTTCAGCTGTGACATGACATTCCACTTAGACTGTAGTATATCTCTCTTAATCGCCTAAATGGGACATGCCTTTTCTGTTGCTCAGAGACACGTCACCTGTTACCCAATTCTTGGCCTTGTGTCGAGTACTGCAGGAGATGCTTCCATTTGTCCATTCGATCATTCTATTCATTCTGACTTGGATTGGAGAAGTAAAGAATTGATCTGCATCCTACTGCTTTTACAATTGCTTTACCTGTTAGGAGGAAAGTATTTTTTAAAACAGTTTATTTTTTAATTATAATAAAGATAGTTTTCAACGTTCATTTTTTATAAAATTGTGAGTTTCAAAATTTCTCTCCCCTCCTTCCTTCCTTCCCCCTCCCCAAGATAGCAAGTAATCTGTTACAGGTACACATGTGAAATCCCATTAAACATATTTCCACAAGTCATGTTGTAAAAGAAGAAACAGAACACAAGGGGAAAACCACAAAGAAAAAAACAACAAAAAAGAGAAAATAGTATGCTTTGGTCTGCATTCAGATTCCATAATTTTTTTTCTTTTTTTTTTTTTTTTGCTTTTTGGAGGGGGGAAGACAGGGCAATTAGGGTTAAGTGACTTACCCAAGGTCACACAGCTAGTTTTGTGTTAAGTGTCTGAGACTGAATTTGAACTCAGGTCCTCCTGGCTCCAGAGCCAATGCTCTATTCACTGTGCCACCTAACCGCCCCTCCATAGTTCTTTCTCTGGATGTGGATAGCATTTTCCATCATGAGTCTTTTGGAATTGTCTTGGATCATTGTAGTGTTCAGAGGAGGAGGGAAGTATTATTTACCTATATTCTTTTATCCAGGGAAAATTTCAATTAAAAAAAAATCACATAATTTTTGTCCCCCCCCCAGCCAAATTCCTTAGAAAGCGTAACCTTCAAATGATGTCTCTGTATCCACATTTTGTACTTCAATTTTTCTTAGCTGACAGTTACATCTAAGGAGAATAGTTTCTAATGCTGATGCATGTAAATGTTCTCAGTTGAACATTGATTTCCGTTGTGAGAAACTTCATTAGTTGGTTGATACTTCAGGGGTTCTGTCGGTGTTAATGGTGCTTCTTAAACTTTTTCCACTCCCAAACTCTTCAGTACCTCTTAAACAGAGGCACTACCAGTTAACATGGCAAAATGTGGAATTGTAGATGAGCCAAAAAGTAAATGTACACATGCCTAGTTTATTAAGAAACTTGCTATTATAGATTGTGTGAATCGGTAGACTCATTCAATAGACAGGCTCACTTCACAGAATTTCCAGCTCCCCAAAGCCTTGCCTTCTAGCAATTATGTCTCACTTCCTTGACTCCCCATACCCCTGTCCAATTCCAGCTACATTTTAAAAAGAACATTTTATTGATGCTTTTTGCTTTTATTACATTTGTTCTCAATTGACCCTCTTGCTCTAGAAACTATTTTCAAATAAACACTCATTGATTCTGGAAAGAGCATGTCAATTGACTTCACTGTTGTTTTGTTTGGTGTCTTTTTGTCTTCCTATATCAGAATGCCATTTCCTGGCTACCACATGCCTATATGTGTTATTTCCCCTTGTTACAATGGTATCCCTTCAAGGGCAGAGGTTGGCGCACATGTGTCTTTGTTATACCTAGGGCTTTATGTGATTGTGGGCATGTAGTAAGCACTCAATAAATTTTTTCCACTAATTCACATACTCATTTTGTTTTTGATCTCCTAAGCAGTATTCTTCAAAGTGGGATGTCTGGTCAGAGGGTATGGACAACTTAATTTCAAATTGTTTTCCATAATAGAACCAATTCATAAATCCACCACCGGCATTTAACAGCTTGTCTGCCAGGACAATAACTCTAGAGAGGAAGAAAAAAGGATGGGAGGAGAGAACTGAAGACAAGGTCATGCCCTGAGACATCCATAGTGACCCCTGATGCACAAAAAAAAATATCATATCAATAGCCTTTTTTTCCACAGCTTCTCCGGCACTGACTACCTCCATCTTTTATCATCCTTGTAACAAGCAGAATGGTGTGCTGTATAAATAGTCAACCTCTGATTCAGAAAGATGTAGTTTCAAGTATTACCTTTGATGTGTAGTGGTATATGATAATAAGCAAGTCACTTGATGTGTCAACACCATTAGCCAACCCTCTAAGATTATAAATGGTTGAAGAGTTGTTGATCTGCTTTTATAGAGGGAATTTCCTCACCAGTAATTTTCTATAACTGAGAAATCACAGATTTGGACTCCTCCCCAAATTATCTTTGAATATGTTTTATTGGTTTGAAATGAAACCTCAGTGTCATTTCATTTTATATTTCTCCTTTTATTAGTGATTTGGAACATTTTACAAATTTACATTAGTTTATATGTCTCATTTTTAAAGCTATATTTCCTATCTTTTGCCTACTAATCTTTGAAAGAATGCTTCTTGCTCCTGTATCTGTGTCGATTTCTTATATATCTTAGATAAGAGAGATATTGGATGCAAAGTTTTCCCCTCACTTGACAATTTCATATTTTAACTGCATTGATTTTGTTCATGCAAAAGTTTTAAAAATTTATTTGCTTGAAAGAGTCTGTTTTACCTTTTATGATGACTTCTATCCTTTATTTGGTTAAGAATTCTCCCAGCTGTAGTTCTGAAAAAGACCTTTTTGCATTCTCATCTTCAATATAACCTCTTATATTCAGCCCATGTGTCCATTTGGAACATACTTTGTTGTATTGTACAAGGTATCAGTCTGTCTAAAGCTAATTTTTTCAAGCTGCTTCCCAGTTTTCCCAGTAGGTTTGGTTAAAAAGTCATCATTTCACAGTGTTTGCTTCTAGTATATCCACTGATATAGTTGTCAAATTTAAAACTGAACTCTAAATAGTTTGATGATTATTTCTTTATGCTATAGTTTGAGATCTTGTAATGATATACTCACTCCCCCCACTTTGGTTTTTTTTTTACTTCATATCTCTGCAGATTCACAGCTCTATGCTCTTCCAAATGAGTTCTTATTCTTTTATTATATAAAGAAATTCCGGGACGGCCAGGTGGCTCAACGAGTAAGAGTACCGGCTCCAGTGTCGGGATGACCTGGATAAAATCCGGGCTCAGATACTCAGCACCACACCCAGAAATAATAACTGGCTGTGTAACCTTGAGCAAGTTACTTAACCCCAATTGCTTTAAAAAAAAAAGAAATTCCATGTGGTTAGAAAAATGTGAACTCTATGAATTGCTTTAGGTCACGTTATTGTTTTTTTATTATTTTGGCATAGATTTAGGATGAAAAAAAGAATGGTTTATCTAAGTCTTTATTTTGCCTTCCTATTCTTCCCCTCCATTGTAACCATTTTCCCTTGCCTCTTCCGTATGAGATAGTTGCCCCATTCTGTCTCTCCCCATCTCCTCTCAATATATTCCTCTCACCTCTTAATTTCACCTTTTAAGTATCATCCCTTCCTGTTAAATTGGTCCCGTGCCCTCTATCTATGTATACCTGTAAACATATATACACACATTCACATATGTATTCATATGCCCGCATACCCTCATAAAGATATATATATATATATATATATATATATATATATATATATATATATAATATATTTCTAAACCCTTCTTTAAGTCTTTATTTTGCTAAAACATTTTGTAATTATGCTGTTATGAATTGTCTATGTCTTGGGAGGATAACACCCATGTACTTTATTCATTGTGTGCTTATTCTTAATGGAATTTCTTTAACATTTCTTCCTGGGATTTCCAGTTTCTGTACAATAGCTCTGATTTTTTGTTTACTTTGAATCCTGTCACTTTACTGAATTTGTTAATTCTTAATTTTCTTTTCTGTTTCTCTGAGATTAAAGTAAATAATCATGCAATCTGTAAATAAGCATGATTTTGTATTTTCTATGCTTAGGTTGATACCTTTTAATTTTCTTGATTTACTGGCATTGTTAGCATTTTTACTATTTTGTTCAATAATATTGAGGATAGGGAGTGTTCTTGGTTTATCCCTATATGTATTGCAAAAGCTTCCAGTATCTCTCTGTGGCAAATCATGCTTTGTCTTGGTTAACCATGATGTAGGTTAGCCACGTTGCCTCTCTGAAAGTGGTGATACCAAGTCATTTGTATAATCTAGCATGAAATACCCTTAACTACTTGTTCCCTGGTTGTGCTGTAATATTTCTTGTAGCGTTTTGACTTGTGTTTGGAACTAAACTAAACTTGGGTTTGGAATGTTGGCCCTGCAGTCCCCTTCACTGTCTCAGCTGAGAACCTTGCTTTATATCTATCTAGAAAAAGTGAGGTCATTTGTTGAAAGCTCCATCTTCTCCCCTGCTCTTCATTTCATATGACTCATATTCCTTCCTCCACCATCTCCTCCATCACATTTATCTTACATGAAGAGATGACTTTTCTCCTTGCCAAGGCAGATACATCTAACTGGGTGATGCATGTAATGGCGCATCCTTTCTTCTCCAGAAGATCGTCCCCTCTATTATGCCCACTCTGTCATTTACTTCCTTTCTCTTCCTATGTACAGGCCAAGTACTTTCCTGCTATTTATAAACATAACCACTTCCCCCCCCATACTCAAACAAAATTCTTGCTTGATTCTCTGCTACCTGTTATCTTTTATCTCTTTTGTGACTAAACTCCTTGAGGAGGTCATCTGCATTCAATTCCTCCACTTCCTTTCCTTCACTCTTTGCTTAACTTCCTAGAGTATGGCTTGTGCAAATACTTCTTTTCAATTTCCTTTGTTGTATCTTCATCTAGGTCATGCCTACAATTCATAGGTATGCCACAGAGCTCTTGTCCGGGACCCTCTTCTCTTTTCCCTATATTAAGTTTTGCTTGGTGATCTCATCAGTTCCCATCTGTATGTTGATGATTCACATATCCATTTATCCTGTTTTAATCTCTCGTCTAATCTTCAGATTCACACCACCAACTGCATGTTGGACATCTTGAAATTGATTGCCATAGACATTTTAAACTCTTGATGTTCAAAACTGAAATCATCTTTTCTCAAAAAATGTCCCCTGCTTCCAAATTGACTGGGCCCCTCTTTTCATTTTCATGCTGTTTTCACTTCCTTCTACGCCAATGTCTAGTGGACTAGGGTCTTGTTTTTCATGTTGCCAAGATGATGGTACTCACACGTGTTTTCGTATAGCTAGGAAAATACAGTGGCAATTGCTGCTGTTTAAGTTCCTGGGAAATGATTTTTTAAAATTTATTTTAAAATTTATTTTTTGGTAAGCAAAAATCCATCTTCTCTCCTTCCAAGCTCTCCCCCTCCTCCATTGAGAAAGCAAGAAAAATGAAATCCCTGTTGTGTGTATACACACACACACACATTGTTAAGCAAAACAAATCCCCACATTTACAATGTCTAAAAAGAAGTCTCACTTGGCAATCTGAGTTTATCATTTCTTCATTAGGAGGTGAGTAGCACTTTTCACCACTAGTTCTTTGGATTTGTGATTGGTCATTATATTGATCAGTGTTCTTAATCCTTAAAATTATTTATCTTTACAAAATTTTTGTTTCATAAATTGTTCTGCTGGTTCTACTCATTTCACTCTGCATCAATTTCTTTTTTTTTGCTTTTTTGGAGGGCAATTTTGGTTAAGTGACTTGCCCAAAGTCACAAGGCTAGTATTTGTGTTAAGTGTCTGAGGCCAGATTGGAACTCAGGTCCTCCTGACTCCAGGGCCGTACTCTATTTACTGTGTCACCTAGCCACCCCCTGCATCATTTTTTTTCCAAATGCTTTATTAACTTCTGATTTACATCATTCATTTCCTCCATATTTTGAGTTACAAATTTTCTCCCTGTTTTTCCCCTACCCACTGCCCCAAAATAGCGGTCCTACAGGATATCCCCTCCTCCAATCTGCTCTCCCCCATATTTTCTCCCATACCCCTTTAGACTTTTCCAGTGGATCTCTATGACCCAGTGCTGTATATCTTATTTCCCAATTACATGTAAAATAGTATTAATAATAGTATATATATTTGAATATTTGATTTTAAAAATTTGAATCCCAGATTCATTTCCTTCCTCCCTTGTCACCCAGCCTTACTGGGAAGATAAGCAGTTCAGTATAGGTTGTACATGTGTGGCTAATGCAAAACAATAACATAGTAGATATATTGTAAAAGACTGACTATATTTCCTTCCCTCCTATCCCACCTCCCACTTGTTCTATTCTCTACTCTGATCCCGTGCCTTTTCAAAAGTGGGTGCTTCCAACTTCCCTCCCCCCCAGCCTGCCCTCCCTTCCATCATTCCCGCTCTGATCCCCTTTCCCCCCTACTCTCCTGGAGGGTGAGATACCCTATTTAGTGTGTATTTCATTCCCTCCTCAAAAGCCAAATTCAATGGGAATAAGGTTGACACATTCCCTTTTGCCTTCCTATTCTTCCCCTCCATTGTAACCATTTTCCCTTGCCTCTTCTATATGAGATATTTTACCCCATTCTGTCTCTCCCCATCTCCTCTCATATTCCTGTCTCACCTTTTAATTTCACCTTTTAAGTATCATCCCTTCCTGTTAAATTGGTCCTGTGCCCTCTATCTATGTATACCTGTAAACATATATACACATTTACGAATATATTTATATGCCCCTATACCCTCATATATAGACATATATTCCCTTCAACTACTGAGAAAAGTTTAATTTTTACAATTATTGTTTTTTGCATGTAGGAATGTTAATAGTTTAACTTTGATAAGTTCCTTATGATTTCTTTTCCCTGTTTACCTTCTCATGCTTCTCTTGCTTCTTGTATCTGAATGTCAACTTTTCTATTCAACTTTGGTTTTTTCATCAAGAATGCTTGAAAGTTCTCTATTCCACTGAATGACCATATTTTCCCCTGAAGCATGATACTCAGTTTTGCTGGGTAGGTGACTTTTGGTTTTAATCCCAGCTTCTTTGACCTCCATAATATCATATTCCAAGCCCTTGAAACTCTCAGTGTAGAAGCTGCAGATCCTGGGTTATACTGATTGAGTTTCCATAATATTCAAATTGTTTCTTCCTGGCTGCTTGTAATATTCTCTCCTTGATCTGGCAATTCTGGAACCTGGCTATAATATTCCTAGGAGTTTTCTTTTTGGGATCTTTTTCAGGAGGTGATCGGTGGATTCTTTCAACCTCTATTTTGCCCTCTGGTACTAAAACATTAGGCAGTTTTCTTTGAGAACTTCCTGGAGGATGATTTCTTAGGTTCTTAATTTGATCAAGACTTTCACTTAGTCCAATAATTTTTAAATTATCTCTCCTGAATCTATTTTCCAGGTCAGTCATGTTTCCCATGAGATATTTCACATTGCCTTCTGTTCTTTCATTTGTTTGGATCTGTTTAACAGCATCTTGATTTCTCATAAGGTCATTAGCTTCCATTTGTTCCAATCTAATTCTAAAGCAATGATTCTCCTCTTTGAGCTTTTGAGATTCTTTTTCCATCTGGCAAATTTGGCTTTTTTAAGGCATTCTTCTCCTTATTGCCTTTTTGAGCCTCTTTTGCCATTTGAGTTAGTCCATTTTTTAAGGTGGGATTTTCCTCATTCAGGCTGTTGACTCTCATTTTGCAGTTTTCTTGCATTGTTCTCATTTCTCTTCCCAATTTTTCCTCCACTTCTCTCATCTGCTTCTTAAGGTCCTCTATGGCCTGTAACCAGATCGTAATTTTCTTTGAAGCTTTTGGTACAGGAGTTTTGACTTCACTGTCTTCGTCCTGTTCCATGCTTTGATGCTTTTTGTCCCCAAAATAGGAGTGTAACGTTGGAATCTTTTGTCTGCTTTGTTTCCTTTGCCTGGTCATGTCACCCCTCAGTCACTTGACCCCTGGGCTTTTTGCCACAGTAGGACTCTGCCACCAGACAGGGGAGCTTTCATCCCAAACGCTGGGGTTTTCTCAGCTGCCGGAGGTGTTAGATGGGTACCCTCTCTGAGGTCTCCACATGCTCTGGTAAGCTGCACACACACCCCAGGACCTCCACCCTTGACTGCAATCCAGATCCAAGAAGGTTAAAGCAAGAGCGATTACCCCTTAGACTGGTGTTTGGTTCCCCTACACTCTGCAGGCCAGGAACTGTAGCTGCCATGTGGCGCTGGCTGGCTGTACCTGGCTGGCTGGCTGTACCTGACATCTCAGCAGCTTCTATCCCCAGGGTCAAAAGCCACGCACTCCCACTTACTGGATCCCAAAGTCCAGACTGCACTGACCTCTCACTTTGTCCTTGCATCTATGTGTTGATAAATCTGGAACCGGTCACAGCTGCTACTGATCTGGAGTCCCTCCAGCTGTTAGCTGGCCAGGCCCGCCCTGGGGCTAAAGCCTTGGCATGCAGTTGGGCTCGGCTCCCAGAACACTGGGCTGGCCGATTCCTGCCAGGCTGTCCTCAGCTGGAGGTTAACTTCTCTGTGTCATTTTGTGGGTTCTGCAGCTCCAAACTTTGTTTAGAGTCCCCTTTTTACATGGATTGGGGAAGGTGGAAGCCGGAGCAGCGGGGAGGTCCTGCTCCTACTCTACCATCTTGACTCCACCCCCCGTAATGTGTTACTTTCAACAAGATCCTTGGCTTGGCTCAGAATCTGTTCAAAGGTAGATGAAGATTATGTGATGGCTGCTGATGAATGAACTTCAAATTAGCACATAAACTCTTACTTGAAAGCATGTTTTTGAGATCCAAACCTATGTTGCACAATGGAAGCTAGACATACAATCCAAAAAGAGATTGATCTTTTTTTTCAAATTCAAGTTAGAAATATAAAAGGTATCATATGCATGCCCAATGGGGGAGGACACACTTCAGGTCCCATAACCTCTAGGGATTGGAACAGGCTATGTGAATATATCCAACCTGATCAATTTCATTAGCACACTATGCTAGATAACTCAGTATAAATTGGTAAGATTCCATTGGAGTCCTAGAATAGAGCCTTTCCACAGCATTGAGATCACTCCTATTAAAGTAAATCTCCAATGGATTGTGCAGTAGATAGGAAACAGCTAGATTCCCAAGCAGTTCTGAGACTTTGACCATCAGTGGGCCTCATCTCCAAGAGGGACCTTAAAGCTCTTCCCCAACCAATACAACACAATTGTTCCTGGCTGAAAAGCCACAGATGTCAACAGATGACTTTGTTGGGAAGTCAAAAGATATACCACTCTTTCTAGGGACTCTGACTCTGTCCCTGAAGGACTTGGGTCAGCTACAAATGTCCATAGCCCTTTCAGAGAATGCTGGCACATGCTAATCAAAGGACAGGAATCTTGTACCACTTATTTTTTTCTTGTATTCTTTTTTTTAGTATTTGTTTTCTTGTATTCTCAGTGTCTAGCAGAAGACCTGGCTTGTGGGATGTGCTCAATAACTGATTGTTTGGTATCTTAGTTTAGAAAGGTTAAGGGGTCCCAAATTCTGCCTGAGGGCCAGGTTTGTTACATTTTACTCTTCTCACTGGGTTCTTTGGTACTCTTAATTGGGCCTAGTCTCTATTGTGTTGACACTAGTACCCCCCTGTTTTTCTCCCCAAGATAGTGCAGGATCTTCTTCACCTCAGCTCCATTTAGCCACTTAACTCTTAATAGGTTTTAGAAAAGTATATTCACTACAAAGATATAGTGAGAAAAAAACATAGAAGGTTAGGATCACAATTTAGATAACTCCCTATATACAGTGCCGGCTGGGCATACATCTGTATACCCTGTTGGACTGGCAAACACATGTGGCATCGAATCCCAGGGTCAGTGTGGCCCAAGTACCTGGATTTGGGGCCTCTACCAGCTTGCCTAGAACTGAAAAGGACAAATAAAAGATGAAAACTTCAGATCACATGAGGTCAGGGGGCATAAAAGGGAAAGGGGGGGGGGTGAGGTAGCCCTTCCCTAACACTTAGTTCAGGTGCCTGTACTTCAAGTGAACATAACCTAAGTCCCCCTGGCCTCTGCTAGGAAGAGAGAACAACTGCCCCAACCTGGTGCAGCCCATTCTGATTACTACACGGCCATGGGAAAGAGGCTGCTCCCATAGAATAGGGGAGTGTAGCATCTTCTCCCAAATGCACTACCCTCTATCTCCCACATGGGTGCCCCCATCTTAAGTGATCCAAGCATTTCCCAAAGCATGAATACATTCAGTTGTGCTCATAAGATCCACAGATAGTAATCATGATGCTGCCATCATATCATTACCCCACCCCTAAATATGCACTATATGGAACAAGAGAATATGCCCCACAGCCCCAATTGTTCTCACCTACCTTACTGCAGCCCCTAAACACACAATCTGGAAATATGCTAGCCAAATGCAGAGTGAACCATGCATGTTGACTGACTGGAGGCCCAGTTGTATTTTTATTACCTGCAATGGAGTCATAAAGTGAATCCCAATTCCTGGAGTGGGTACACCACATTTGGCTGAAGCTCAGTAATTTGTCTCTCCCTGGAGTTTTCTCGGGGTCCCTTTCCTAGTTGAGTTTTCATGGCTGCTTTTGGAAATCCATCATGAAAGAAGGGAAAGGATGTGAGGACACAGACCTCAACATAGACTTTTTTAACTGTCTTGAATGAGTTACCTGGCTCTCCCTGAGCTGCCTAGAGTGTCATGTAAAGGCAGACGTTATTTCTAACTTTCTATTATTATTGTTTCATGCTTGAATTCACACATGTCAAAGTTCTTCAGCATCATGGTGATAAATACAGGAAGAAGAGAGAGCATAGCTTGCTCCTCAGTGTAAAATACTGACACTAACTAAGATGCCTGCTCTTGCTGGGTTTGTGTTCAGACTCAGAAGAAATAGCGTATGTGTGCATTTCTGCATATGCCCCTTTGTGGAAGAGGCAGAGCCTGCATGGGAGCCCCTTTGCTGCCAACATCTTAAGTGCATCACTTCCTTCTAGAAACTGGCTAAGTGCAAAGAAAGACTGGTTTATCCAGAAGGCTCAGTTTTCTATTTGAAAATTGGGCCCATTTATGATGAGGTGTGCATTTACATGTGAATTTACTTGGTTGGTCTGTATTCTTTTTTTTCCTCTTAACTTTTTCTCCAATAGAATGTAAGATCTTTGAGGGTAGGAATGATTTTTCATTTTTGTTTTTGTAACCCCAGTGTCTAGTACAGTTACTTGGTTCACAGTAGGAGCTTATAAAATTGAATAGGACTAAATTATGTAAGGAACATTCACTAATATCCATGGAAAATTTCAGAAATGTTACCTTTTGAATACTAATGCTGGGTTCTCATCCCCTCTGATCCATTCTGTGCACGACTACCAGATAAAAATTCCTAAAGCTCTATTCTAACTATCATTACCCTACTCAAAAATTTTCCATAAATGATTTGCTAATCATTATCTAAGAAAATTTTAACTTCTTAGTCTAGTATTCGAGGCCCTTCATTATCTGACTCTAAAATCTCATCCTAACTTCCTACTGCTAGTATGCATAATCCCTTTGCTCTGAGACAAACTGGTCTCCTCTATGTCATCTCATGTGTCTGGTCTTCCTCACCTTTATGCTTTTGCTCATGATATTCCTTTTGTCTAGGGTGCCTTTCCCACTCGTCACCTCTCCAGCCTATTCAAATCACCTGTCAACATGCTATTCAAATCTTCTGTCTTCCATGAAGCTGTTTACTGTTTACATCAGTCAGAAGTGCCCCGTCCATCTCCTGAACTCCTAGAGCACTTCTGACTTCTACCACTCATTGCCACGGACCATACACTCCCTTGTGTTATAGATTATTTATGTGTGCAGCATTGCCCCAATTAGTTCTGAGCCTTTCAAAAGCAGGGAGCATAGGCTTCCCTCGAACCTTGCATTCCCCACCTCACCTAACACCATCCCTTGTACATAAACCTTGAACAAATATTTGAATGAGCAGAGCATGCTCACAGTCCTGGATTTTCAGAAAGACTTTAGAAAATCATTTTTCCTGTAGCTCCAGATGTCCTTGAGTGTCCTTAAAAGTTGAATATCTTTAGTGTGCATGATAGTTGTAAAGATTGGCTCATAATGCTGTAGGTTTCTTTCAAAACCATTGTATGGCTTCATTTTCCCTTTTGAACTCAGGAGGATGCACTGATGTGCTTCCCATTCCTTTCTCCTCACTACCCCCCATGTTGGTCTCCTTTGGATACAGGGCTAAAACAAAGTTTCTTCTCAGCTGAATCTAGGGAACCAGGAATCTGCCACCCGAATGCTTCCCACTGGGTGGCCTCAAGCAGCAACAAACAAAAAGCCTTTGCTAACTCAGAAGCACTTGAAAAGGGAAGCAGGGAAAATTTGCTTAGTCCAGGGGAAAACAGAAGAACCAGAGAGTACCCTCGAAATACAGAGGCAGTGTGTACTTAGCACTCTAGACTTAGATTTGGAAGGGACCTTGGAGATCCTTTAGGTCAATGCCCTCATTTTATGGATAAAGAAACTGAGTTACAGAGAGGCAAAGTCATTTGCCTAAAGTTTCACAGTAAACAAATGGCAGAGCCTGAGAGCTGTCCCTGGTACTGAAAGGTTCTCCCTCTTCTCAGCTTCCTAGCTTCCCTGATTTCTTCCATAAGAAGCCTGTCCTAATCCTCCTTAATTTTCATACCTTCACTCTGAGACTACTCCCAGTTTTTCCTTTATGTCCTGTCCCTTTCGTACATAGCTGTACAACCTTTATTCTACATGCTCTGTTTCTTGTTTATACAGTGGACTTGTTTGTGTGTTCTGTCCGCTATTATTCCATCAGCTCCCTGAGATCAGTGACTGTCTTTTGTTTTTCTTTATGTCCCTAGTGCCTACCACAGTGCCTGGCACATTGTGGGCATTTAAATGCTAGTTGATTGATTAAATTTCTACTTAACCACCTCCCTTGCCCACTTGACTGTATTTTTACCTTGTTGTGTCTCCAGTGCTTAGCACAATGCCTGACACATGTTAGGAGGTTAATAAATGCTTGTTGACCCACCAGCCCATCCCTATAGGACTATGCACCTATAGACCACATGTGCCTATACATCAAGGTTGGCATCTAATGGCAACTTATAAACAGTATCTCCTCCCTACTAGATCCCCAGAGTTCATAACTAGGATAATTGTTCCTTAAAATTGCTACATAGTATATCACACACACACACACACACACACACACACACACAGAGTGAATGTCACCATGAGGTAGTGGATAGAGCCAACCTGTAAGTCAGAATAAATTGGATTCAAATCCCATCTTAGTAATACACAACCTGTGTGATCCTGTGTGATTCCCTTAACCTTTCAGTACTCCCAGCAGTTCTCGAAGACTATACAAGTTGCTCCTCTGTTTTGGTAGAGGGATCTACATCTCATTGGGAGCTCCCTTCTCAGATGAAATCACAATTCCAAATAAAAAGAAAGATCTCTTCCTCTCTCACTTTGTATATGTGTGTAGGTCTAGCTATAGATAGATAGAGCTTTAGGTATGATTGTCGTTTTGTCTATAGAAGTATCTATATATTTACTTAGGATAATAAACAGCCTTGAATAGTAGACTAAGAAGTTAGAATCTTCTCTTAGATTCCATATATACATACGTATGCATATCTCTATGCACACACCCTTGACGATAAAGAAAAAGATTCCCATCAAGGTTTTTTCATTGCCTTTATAAAACAGGGTAGACCATTCCCTTGGAAATGATTCCCCATTTTCTTAACCAGAAGCTTGCCTGACCAAATTCAGTCATTTAAATTGAAATGTAGGTCAGAGTTAATGAAAATTGTCCTTGTCCTGATTAGGCCCAGGTGCAGTCGACCAGGTAAAAAATATGTGGGATGTGTCTCTGTAGCTCAAACAAGATTGAAATAGTTCCCTTGGGAATTTGAGCAAGAATGTTGGAGAGTGTCTAAACCACTTGGGTAAATTAAGTTCCTAAGGTCCACAAAGCCCCAGAATACAGATCTGACCAAAGGAAAACATCATTAGACTTTTGCTTCACAGGAATGAATAAATTAAGATCATCATTAAATGACAGTCTAAGGGATTTCATTGTGGCAATTGTATCAGAATAGAAGCTCCAGTTATGAGGCTGTGGGGACTTGAAGAGAGGAAGAGCTGGGATCATTTATCCTTTATGACCCTCAATTTCTTTATCTGAAAAACAGTGATGCTAACAGCACTTATCTCATAGGTTTTGAGGTTCAAAGATATAATCCATATCAAGCATAGAGACAGCAAGTCGCATGGTGAACTTGGGGTCCGAAAGAAGACCTGGCTTCAGAAACTTCTTGGCTCTTGGAGTTTGGGCCAAGTCACTTAGCCATCATTCTGCCTTGGTTTTCTTATTTGTAAAATAGGGATAAAACACGCATCTGCCACCCAGGGTTGTTGTAAAGATCAAATGAGATGGCATTTCTAAAACCTCAGGAACATAATTGTTGCTTTCCAAATCATTGTCCAAATTGTTCCCAAGCACTTGGCACACTTTAAAGCATTTCATCAGTGCCACTAATAAGTAGTAGTGGGTGTTTGAACTGAACTGAGAATGTGGTGTTTCTGCCTTATCGATTATAAACTACTCCAAATGAGCCAACTCTTGGTACTTGAAGGATCAACTGTTCTACTTATTTTTTGACTCAGTATTCAAACATTTTCCCTTTCATTTTGTTCTTTCATAACTAAAGTTTGAGTTTCTTTTTCTTGGATCCATAAAGTATACATCATGATGAATTCTAATCGTGGCTTGTGCTCTCTTAGAAGCTGTATGAATTTATAATTTCTGTATGATCTTCTCGAGCTTTTCTCCCCCTGCTGAATAACCCTACTCCTAAGCATCCCAGGAAACAAGACTTCTCTTTGCATATCTTTTTTTGTATTATGTACATGTGCCATAAGGGATTTGCTAAATACCAGGGTGCCTATAACACAACCCCTCCAAAGGGAATGCCTGACTTCCTTAACTCTCCATAAAGTGTTAGCCCAAATAAAACCTTTTTCAAAGTATGAAAAGCATCTTTGAAAGATTAGTTGGATGATATTGTGAAAGGAAGGAAACAACCTGGTGATTTAGCTGAATTAAGTTAAAAAATATATCAGTAAAAGATTAGCATCCCAGGTAATAGCAGAACTCCTATAAGCAGTGCACGGTCAAAATAACACTGCTTATTTGCATGCTATGTAAAAATTTACATTCATCTATTTCAGGGATTCTGAAACATTCTTGATAGTATATCAAAGAACAAGGATCTGTGCTTTAGGCTGACATCTCAGGGGTATGTGTGTTATATTTGTGTTAGTTTTTTTTTAATATTATCTCAGTCTTATTAATGACTTGTTTTTATATCACATTCATTTGTGAATATATCTCTCCTCTCCCCCATCCAGTGAGGGATATTTGTTACAACAAATATTTTTAAAAGAAGGATGGTAAAAAGGAGTTCAGCAAAAGTAAAGAGTGAGTTCAGTTTCTGACAGTACTATTCAATAAGATTTTCTTAAGATTCAGCAACCTCTATGTGTCAGGTGTTTGCACCTACTTGAAAGATGCTTACATTCTAATATAGGAGATTCTATGGGCATATGTAAAGTGCATGCAATAGAGGCAGCTAGGTGGCACAGTGAATAGAGCACTGGTCCTGGAGTCAGGGAGACCTGAGTTCAAATCTAGCCTCAGACACATAACACTTACTAGCTATGTGACCTTGGTCAAGTCATTTTACCCCAATTGCCCTGCCTTCCCCCTTCAAAAAAAATCCAAAAATCATGCATGCAATGGTATATACAAAACACATTTAATATAGTAGGCTGAGAAGACTTAGAATGGAAGGTGCTGGCAACTGGGGATGGAGACATGGTAGGGGTGAGGGAAGGCTTCCAGTAGTAGGAACTTGAGCTGAATCTTACCGGAAACCAGAGATTTCAAGACAGTGTGATGTATAGGTGAGGATACTATGGAACAGAGTCCCAGGTGTTTGAAAAATCCAGTAGGTCAACTTAAGATGCCTAGAGGGCAATCATGAGCCAAATAGAGAAGTTGTTGATATTTTTTTCCTAGAATTAATAAGAGCTACTAGAGATTACTGAGTGGAGTAGGTGACCTGTTCAGCTTGGCAATTTCTGAAAAAAAAATCATTTTGGTACCTCTGGAGGATTGACTGAAATGAGGAGGGCCTTGAGGCACAATGACCAATGAGGGAGCTCTCATAGTCATCTAGGTAAAGGGTGATGTCATGTTTGTGTGGATGCAGAGAAAGGACTGTATGCAAGTGATGTTGTATAGATACAAATGACAAAAATACATCAAATTACTGGATTGAGGAGATAAGAATAACGTGGAGTTTCAGAGACTAGCTAACTGAAGGATTCTGATGCCTTCAAGTGTAATAGGGAAGTTTGGAAGAAGGGTGGGATTTTTCTTAGGGGAGATATGAATTATGTTTGGGATATTTTGAGTCTTGATGCAACAAAGACACTCAATTTGAAGTATCCTAAGGTGTAATATTCCATATCCATTGCTATAATTCTTCATTGAGGAGAGAGAGCTGGTTTTTTCACAACTCTTCTCATAATCAAACTTGATCATTGTAATAACCTAACTCAGCATCCAGTTGAGATTTATTTGATTGAATATCTGTTTACATTGCATTTACATACATAAGTATGTAGTTTTCTTGGTTCAGCTTATTAATTCTCTCTCAGTTCATGTAAGTCTTGCCATGCTTTTTTGAGTTCTTCATATTTGTTTTTTGAGAGAGACTTAATGGGAACATGGTAATTGTTTTCTAATATTTGGAGGGGTTGTCACGTGGAATAAGGAATAGACTTTGCTTGCCTCTCAAGGTCAGCACTAGGAGCGATGGAAGAGCCAAATTTACAGAGGTGAAATTTTCCACCTGACCATCCCTGGTTCCTGTGAACTCTCTATGGAAATTGACGATGCATTCCATTAACCTCATCTCCAAAGATGCCTTTTCTCCTTCATTTCATCCACAAACCAGGCTCTCAGACATTAGACCTTGGTGTGGCCTTAACAAAACTCAAGTTTGAGACACCTCCAGAATCCAGAGGTCTTTTCTTCTCTCAGATTGCAACCTGAAATTCATAACTATTTTATTGATTTCACTTAAATATTTGTTGTGTCTACTCTGTGTGAGGTGCTGTGCTAGGTACTTGGGATACAAAGATAGAAACAGAAAGCAAGCCCTTCCCTTGAGGAGCTTAAAGTCTACTGTAAGGCACAATAAGTAAAAAAAAAGAAAGCTAAGTATGATAATTGGAGGAAGAGATCTAGAAAGGTTTCTTTGGTTGGCTCAGCCCTTCAGGAAGACAAAGGTTCTAAGAGATAGAGGCAGGGGTGGTATTCAATGGTACAGAGGTAGATTATGGAGTCCCAGATTTGGAGAGCGTCATGTTGGTCTGTTTGACAAGAATGGGGTTAAATTCAGGGGAATGATTTATTTTTAAAAAAATATTTTAATTCTTTTGATGTACAAAAAAAGTATTTCCATATCCATAGAACAGAAAAAAGGATTGTATATAAAACCATGAATCTCTATGTCATACTACTTTAATATATATATATATATATATATATATATATATATAACAAATTCCACATATTTTCAAAACTATCTTGCTTCTCTATTATTCCTTGTTTTGTTCTGTGGATTTTAAAAAGAAATGTTTTAATAGCCCACTTTTATCAGTAATGTTCCTTTTCTCCAACCTGCTTTAAAAAAAATGTATTAAATAAGCACAATCATGCAAAATGGCCACCTAATAGCCAAGTTCAAAAATTATCTCTCTCTGCACCTTGTGGGGATCAACTCTTTTTAGGAAGTGTGCCTGTGATTCACCACAAGTCTTCTAGAGATATGGTTGGTTATTCCCAAAGCAGAGTTCTGAAACCTTTCAAAGTTGTTTTTCATTATAAGGTGGCCCTTCTTGTAGAAATTGTTCCCCTGGTTCTGCTTATTTCATTCAACATTAATTTGAACTACCCAGGATTCTGTATAAGCATCTCTTTGACCATTTCTTACAGCACAGTAGCATTCTGTTACATTCATATACCATGAATTGTTCATTCCACCCCCCATTTTCTGGTTGCCTTCTTAGATTCTAGAAGTTGATGTTGTCTTTTCTTCCCCTTTTCAAACCCACAGGGTGGATGTGGGAGAAGTTATAGAGATGGGATAGTCAGGTTTTGGTATGTGTTTAGACGTGTGCAATGAGGGAAAAAGAAGAGTCAGAAATGATTGTGCAGCTGCAAACCTAAATAATTGTAAAGATAGTGGTGTCCTCAGCAGAAATAAGGAAGTTTGGAAAGAAGGCTAGGTATAGGTGAAAAGATAATGAGCTCCATTTTGCACGTTAGGTTTTAAATGCCTTTAGGAGATACAATTATCTGTGTCAAATAGGCAGATGTATGGCACTGAAGAAACAGGAGAGAGATTAGGGCTGCATATGTAGGCTGGAGAGTCATGCCTCAAGATGATAACTGAACCCACTCAAAGTGATGAGAATAGCAAGAGAGTGTGGAGAGAGAAGAGAAGGGGGCTCAGAGTAGGGTCATAGAGGACACGGATCTTGAGACTAAAAAAGACAAATGAGAAAGAATGGGCAGACATTTATGAGGAAAGCCAGAAGCAAGTAGTGTCAGGGAGGCCAGAGGATCCAAAAGGAGATGGGAGTCAGCCATGTCAAAAACTGTAGAGAGGTCAAGGAGGATAAGAATTGTGAAAAGGCCATGAGTGAAAAGATAGTGGGGGACCTTGGAGAGAGCATTTGTAATTGAGTGGTAGGGTCAGAAGTCAGCTTGCGAGGTGTTGAAAAGGGAGCTGGGGGTAGAGGTGAGAGTAAGGAAACAGAGCTAACAAGTATAGACAGCTTCTTGATGAGTTTTGCAGTGGAACGAAAGGAGGCTATGAGACAGTAGGTGAGAGTTGTGGTGGGGTTAAGTAAAGGTTTGTTAAGGATAGGGGAAACCAGGACATGTTTGTATCAGTGAGAAGGCAGGCAGTGGACAAAGAGAGACTGAAAATGAAGGAAAAGAAAAGTTAGAAGAGTCAAGTTTCTGGAAGAGATGGAAAGAATTGAAAACTTGACCTTGGCAGGGATAGAGGTCACCTCTTCATCAGACATTGGTGAAAGGGCCAAAGGAAATGGGAGACAATGTAGAGGGGAGGAGAAGAGAGAGCTCATGACCGGCTACTTATCAGTGAAAAAGAAGGCCAAGTCCTCTAATTGGAGGGCATAAAGTTCACTGCTGTAGGTTTGCTTGTAGAGTCAAGGTGTGGAGGATTATAATGGCCTTTCTATCAAGGAAGGGAAAAAGGATAGTTTGCCAAAGATGAGGGCCTAATTGAGATAAGGTGACATAAATTTGTAGTGGTTCTCATTTGCATTCTTGTGTGACTTCTTGTTTGGCAAATTGTGAATAGTTATAATTCAACGAGGAAAGAAATTACAACACAGTAATATTATAATCATGTACCACAATGTGTTTAGCAATTCCCCAGTTGATGGGCATATAATTTGTTTCCTATTCTTAGCTATCTGAAAAAGTGCTTCCATAAATATTTTGGAATATATGGGGAAGTTTTTCTTATCAATGGCTTCCTTGGGGTAGACACTTATTAATGTAATTTCTAGATCAAAGGACGTGGACATTTTAGTCCCTTTATTTGCATCATTCAAAATTGTTTTTCAAAATGATTATACCATTTTATACCTCCTCCAACCACCTATTGGTGTGCTTATTTTCTGACAGCCCCTATATCTTTGACTATTGTTATTTTGGTTGAGTTTTTGCCAATTTCCGGAGTATAAGGTAAAATCTTAGGGTTGTGATAATTTGCATTCATTTCTCTTATTATTAGTGATTTGGAGCACTATTTTATATGGTTGTGAATACTTTTCAATCATTATTTTGAGAACTGATTGTTCATACTCTTTGAGGACTTATCTATTGGGAAGTGGTATATATTTTATGTGTTTGGGGGGGGGGGATACATCTTGTAGACCTAAAATATCAGAGAAATTTGATACTAAAATATTTTCCCTTTTGACTACTTCCAGTTTTATCCTTGGGGCATTTGTTTTGTGTGTGCAAGAGCTCTTCATTTGCAAGTAATCATAGTTATCTATTTTATCTTTTGTAATTACCTCTATCTCTTGTTTGATTAAGAATACATATCCTACCCATAGCTGTAAGAGGTATATGACAACCTGTTGCTCTTCTAATTAATTTTTTGATATTATCTTTAATAGTAAGGTCATGTATCCATTTAGAATATACTGTGGAATATGGTATCTGGTGTCAGTTTAACACTTATTTTTGCTAGACTGCTTTCCAAGTTTTCCCAGCGGTTTTTAAAAAACATAAAATATGGAGGTTTTTTTGTAGATAATTTATGTTTTTCACTTTATGAAACACTGCATTATTGAATTCTGTTGTTTTTAACTCTTCCTTGTCTCATCTGTTCCCTTGATTTAGTTCTATTTTTTAACCAATATCAGATGATCTTCATGACTTCTGCTTTATAAAATAGAGTTCTAGAAGTGCTATTGTTCTTGGTTATTTTCATAATTTCCTTTGAGATTCTAGATTTTTTTTTTCCAAATGATTTTTGTTATTTTGTCAAGATCTATAAATTTCCCCCATGGTAACTTGATATAGGATTAAAAGTTTAAATTAACTTTGGCATTATTGCCATTTTTATTATATTGACACAGCCTAGCCATGAACCCTATTACTCCAGCTATTTAAGTTTGTGGGTTTTTTTTAAAACAAATTCTTTAAGTAGTACTTTGTAATTGAATCTACACAAACTTTTTGTGTACTCCTTGGTAGGTTCATTCCCAGGTATTTTATGCATTTTGCTATTATTTGGAATGGAATTTTTCTTTCCATTATTGTTTGTTGGATTTTCTTATATAGAAATGTTATTGATTTTTTTCTTTTTTTTAAAGCAATTGGGGTTAAGTAACTTGCTCAAGGTTACACGGCCAGTTATTTCTGGGTATGGTGCTAAGTATCTGAGCCTGGATTTGATCCCAGGTCATCCCTACACTGGGGCCAGTGCCCTTACTCACTGAGCCACCTGGCCGCCTCAATGTTATTGATTTTTGAGGTTTTATTTTCTAGCATGCAACTTTACTATTAATTGTCCCAGTTGGTATATTTGCCCAGGATTTTCTTAGTATACCATCATGTTTTCTGTAAATAAGGATAGCACCTTTTACCTATCTTTATGCCTATAATTTTTTTCTCTTGTCTAGTTGCTGTTGCTATCATTTCTAGAAGTATGTGAAATAGCATTTGGGAGCATCATTCCTTTACTCTTATATGTATTTGTTAGAAAAGGTTCTAGTATAACCCTGTTACATATGAGGCTTTTTGCTTTAGATAGATGCTTTTTTTGCTATAAAAAGGTCCCTTTGGGCTTATACTTTGTAGGGTTTTTAGCATAAAAGAGTATTTGTACTTTCTCTAAGATTTTTTTTCTATGTCTGTTGATATGATCATGTGGTTTTGGATGTTTTGGTTTTTAATGGTTATGTTGATTGCATTCCTAACATTGAACTTGTGGGTATAAATCCTACTTGGTCATAGGGAATGATTTCTTGGATAAAGAGTGTTTGATAGATTTTTTTTGAAAAAATTTAATTCAATTTTCATTAATGGTATTGGTTCATAGTTTATTTTATGTGTTTCTTATGTCCCTGGTTTAGAAAGTCAAACAATATTTGTCTCATAAATGGATATTTTTAGTATTGCAAAATAAATTTGTTGTATAGATTTTTTTTCTGTTGGTTCTGCTTACTTCCCTCTTTGACACTTCATACTACACAGGATTCCCTGAAATTGTCACTTTCACCACCTAACTATGTTACAATATTCAAATACATTCATATATCACAAATTCCTCAACCCTTTCCCAGTTGTCTAAGAGGAAATCAGAGGCAACCCTTTAGATTTTAGCTCTTGGATTTTTCCTGTTCCCTTTTAACTACCTGTTCACCACCCAGAGATTTGTTTTTTCTTGCAACAGTTTCCTGTTCCAGCATTATCTGCCATCTTCATTATTCCCATCCCTGTCTGTTTCCCTTTGAATTTGATGAATTGCTATGCCAGTCAATGAATATAACTTTATTAAGTGCCTACTATTTGCCAGGAACTCTGCTAAGTGCAGAGGATTCAAAAAGAGACAAAAGTCTATTGCTGCCCTCAAGCAGTTCACAATCTAATAGGGGAGACAACAAGTAAATATATACAAAGCAAGCTGTGTGTGTGTGTGTGTGTGTGTGTGTGTGTGTGTGCATGATAAATAGGAAATAATTAACAGAGAGGAGGTACTAGAATTAAGAGGTGGAATAAAGCTTCCTTTAAAAGGTAGGCTTTTAATTGGGACTTTAAGGAAGCCAGGAAAGAAGATGAGGAGGGAAAGCTTTCCAGTCATGGGGGACAGCCTGAGAAAATGCCTGGAGCCAAGAGATGGAGTGTCTTGTTTGCGGAACAGCAAGAAGCCTGGCATCACTGGATCAGTGAATATGGGGACAGGGGATAAAATTAAGAAGGATGGAAAGATAGAAGGAGGCTAGGTTATAAAGGGCCTTGAATGCTAAGCAGAGAATTTTGTATTTGATCCTGGAAGCATTAGGGAGTCACTGGAATTTCTTGAACGGAAGGGAGGGTGACATGTTTAGACCTGGGCTTTTGGAAAATGCTTTTGGGAAAGATCTGCTTGCAAATCCATCTGGAACCTCAAACTCCATATATCTAAGAGTGAATTTATTTTCTTCTTTTAAACTTGTTTTTGATTTTGACTAAATGATCTCAGACTGTGGTAATACCTTTTACCCAATAGCCCGGTTTCAAAGCCTTTAATGACTTAGGGCTCTTGCTTCACCCCACAATACTCTACATGAGGTCTAATGAGAACACAGTGTACTAGATGAACTATTCCGTGCCTCCCTTTTCCTGGAACTGATGTTATTTTTGTTTCTTTCTGATTCAGGCCCCCATACTGCTGGCCCACATTAATCTTGTAATCTGCTCAAACACCTGGATTTTTTTCTTCAGAACAATTGATGTCTATTTGTACCTCCTTCTCCTTATACTTGCATAGTTGATGTTTTTTTGTATTCAATTATAATACTACATTTATCCATATTGAATTTAACCTTAATGGATTCAGCCCAAAGCTCTATCATGTAAATATTCTTTTGGATCTTGATTCTGTCATCCATGATTATCCCTGTCTCCCTGCTTTGTGTCATCTGCCTGTTTGATGAGCACGACACCATTGACTTTATCCATGTACTTGATAAAACTGTTCTGCTGCACAAGACCAAACACAGATCCCTGTGGTGCTCTGCCAGCGACCTCATGCCATGCTGACATTGAACTATCGACTACTTTTTCAATCTGGCCATCTAACCACTTCTGACTCCCTATGGCTGTGTTCTTGTCTAATTTCTACCTCTTTATCTTCTCCACAAAAAAATAGTATGGAGTACTTTATCAAAAGTTGTGCTAACACCTAGATAAGCCCATATCCACAGCATTTCCCTCACTTAATAGTTTGGTAATCCTGTCATTAAGAGACATATGGTTGATATGGCCTGACCTACCTGTTCTTGCTAAAGCCATGTTGAGTCTTTGCCATCATCTAAGAAGCAACATGGCATAGTAGTCCCTTATAGTAGGAACAGGGCAAGCCTCTGAGTCAGAGAGCCCTGCTTTCATACCCTGTCTCTGACACATATGGTCTCAGTGACCCAAAGCAAGTTTCGCTAACCTCCCGGGACCCCATGGAGCTCTCCGTGTGGCCAACCGCTGTTGTTAGAGGGGCATTTCTTACTAGGACATCACTGTACCATGAAGTCAGGAAACTCACTTAAATACAAATATATGTACATATTCAGGTAGTCTCTTTCTAAAACTGTAATTCATCTCATAATTTCTTTTTTTTTAATTATAACTTTGACAAACATCAGCAAACATAAACATATCCTCATACCAAAAATTTTTTTAAAAAAAGTGTTTGTATGATGAAATCATTAAACTTATTTGGAGCTTTTTTGAGTTTGTATTCAATCAAATCCTAAACATCATGGCATAACAGATCGAGAGCTGACTTGGATCTAGGAAGAACTGTTTTCAGGTTCTAGCTCTGATAATAGCATAATGCTGAGTCTGGACAAATCCATTAACTTCATTGCTGTAGCCCGGAGGTGGCATTCTGGCCTGCAGTGTTCTCTTGTGGTCCAAGTCAGATTAAAAAGTAATTGAGAAATATTTAGCACATTAAATAAAATACAAAAGAATATAGATAATGTTAATATGTGATATTCTGAGTCAGTATGTGACTGGCAGGGATCCTCATGTGCAGCTTTGCCCTTCCCCCACTTCCACCCTCCTACTTTCTATTTCAGTTTGACACTGCTATTTTGACCAACACGCTGGAATTAAAAGTAACAAAGAAGGTGCTCAACTACATTTGGAGGGTTTCCTCCTGAATTTCCTTCTGGTTGCCCTCTCATAATTTCTTGTACATTTGAAAAAATGTTAGAAATCATCTAATACAATTTCCTCATTATATAGTTGAGTAAACTGAAGTGTCTTGCCCCAAGTTGCACAGTGGTATACTTGAGACTTGTAGCTGGGTTATCTGATTCCTAGACTGCAGCCCTACTAAGTTGGCCATGGCTCTTTATCCTCAGGACCTAGAATGCTAAGACAGTGTAATTCAAGTGAAATTCTTTGTATCTTGTTTCATTGATAATGGTAAGTATAACTAAAGCCTATTTTCTTTCATTAAGTTGTGACGTAACTGATGGAAAGTACATTGTTGGCTGAGTTCTGAAATGATATTTTAAAGAACAACTCCGCATACAGCAAATGTCCCCTTCTCTGGGGAAGGGACAGAATCAATTTCTCAAGAAAGAGTGGCAGATGATAAAGCATTATGTTCTCTCCATGTTGTGCAGAAATCTGCTTTTTTAAAAAGACAACTGTTTGCCTCAGTTTCCTTCTCTGGGAAATGAAGTAATACCACTCTCACTGGCTTTCAGCTGTTGTGAGGAAAATGCATTAAGTCCCTAAATCGCTCTAAAATGTGAGCAGCTGTTATGATTCTGATGCAATTACTTGCCACAAATTAATTTTCTATATAAATATATGTTAAGGACTCCAGGTTTTCTATGGTTGTTCTATTTCTCAGGTCTTAGACTTTATCTGCAGTTTTCTTTTTTTTTTTTTTTTGTTTTGTCCTTCCATGTTATTTCCATTATCTTGGCACAGATGAAGAAAGGTATATAATCACCATTCATCTGCACATCAGAGTGTGCTTTAAAGCCATAGGAAGTTGTTTCCTTCTTCCCTTTCCTGCTATACAGCTATTATCAGCCCAGGGTTCCCACTAAAATGAGTAGATAACATCATGTGACTGCCAAATAGGCATTTGAATATGTGTCCTGTGCTGATGAGAAATGTAGAGGAATGAAATGATTGCTCCAAGATCCGTGGGGCATGTCCAAGGTTTAACTCCCAGAAGACTGATTTTATGTCTCCTTTCCTATAGCCTCTTAGATCACACACTGCCTTTTTCCTTCCTACGCCACAGCAATACCAACATGGCTAAATCCTAAGGGTTATTGTCTTTCCCCAATTAGCAGATTTGGAATACTATCATTTTCCAGTCTAAGAGAAAGTAAGAGTCACAATCAGCTGACTTTGGGAGGAAAAAGAAACCTTCTTTTTATATATTTCCCCCTGAAGACTGGGACTGAAATTATAGTACACAAGAATTGGGCTGGAAGTGGGTGAGAATGTTATGACATTCGATTCCACAAAGTAGCAAACAAAAGAGAGTTTAGATTGGGCTAGTGAAATTGAGCAGCAAAGAAGTCAAGAAGTGCCCTGGTGATTCACCTAGAAGTGGAATTTCCTTTTAGAGCCGAGACGTTGGGTTTTGGGAGTTGTGTTGAAGCCAGTAGACAAAGGCAGGGTAGCTGAACAGGAGAAGTGGGGCAGAGAATCAGCCTTGCAGTTGGCCTCCACTTTTTTTCTGGCTTGGCCCCCAGGATCACTATCCAGGGTACTGTCTGCACATAGCTCCTTTGCTATTATACTAAGTGAAATCCTTTGAATGTTTTGAAGGAACAAAGACCAATGACTAACATGGTGATAGATTGAAATGCTTCTTCTAACTCCAAGCCAATTTTGAACCTGGGTTTTGGAACCTGAGCCTAGCATGAGATGTTGAACTAAAAAGACCCCCAAAAAATATATCTGTGGCCTTCTCTAGTCATGACTAGCTGGAGTTATTGTTGCGAAAGTACCCTAATGTTGACCTGTGGGGTTACTTATCAGTCAGCAAGCATTTTTTAAGCATCCACGCTTTGCTAGGTACTGGGAAAATAAAGACATGAATGAAATAGTCTCTTACTTCAAGAGTTCATGTTCTACCACAAGAGACGTGTTGTACATGTGTAGGAATCTACAAAATCAATACAAATGTGTTTTTTGGGGGGGGTGCTAGCAGCTGGGGGATTCCAGAAAGGCTTCAGATAGAAGCTAGAGATTGAACTCTGTCCTGAAGAAAGATCAGGGATTCCACAAAGCAGAGGTGATGGGGGATATTTGATACTAGAAGTAATAGGGAGACTATTTCTGTAGTCCAAGTGAGAAGTGATGGGTGCCTGGTCTGGAAGAATTGATTCTATGTTGGAGAGAGGGACCCCAGGGTATAGGTACTGTGGAGTTGGAAACAAGATTTGACCCCTGCTTGGATATGTGAGTAGAGTAGAGGAGCCTGAGTAACTAGAACGATGTTGGTGTCCTTAACTGAAAGGAAGTTTGGAAAAAGAAGATAATGAGCTTGGCTTTGGACATCATGAGTTCGAGAGGTTTACTCTGTATCCACTCAGAGATGTCCTACTGATGATGGGTGATATGAGGCTGGAATGCACTCAAGAGGCTCAGGAGGATGGGGGGGCTAAATGGCACTACAGGCAGAGGGGAGAGGAAGGAAGACTTGAGCTGAAATCCTCCCATAGACACTCAGCAATGTAACCTCAGGCAAGTAGCAGGACTTCCCTTAGCCTCGATTCCTCACATGTCCAATGAGGATAATAAAAGCACCGTTGTCTGAATCGAATATGATAACACATAACAGAAACCTTGCACAAATACTGCATAAATTTGACAACAACAATATGTATTAATATTTTAATTTTAGTATAATCAATTTACCATTTAATTTCTATCATATTCATTGGTGTCTTTGTATCCCTAGCATCTATTAAAGTGTGAGGTGCATAGCAGATGCCTTAAAAATGCTGATTGACAATAATAATTATGACTAGAATTATTACATGGATCTGGAAGTCAGCTCACATAGGGTAATTAAACCATCTGTACTGATGTATATCAGAGGCAGATATTTTCCCCTTTGGTCACATAGCAACCAAGACCTACAGATAACAGTGAACATTAGCAACAGCAGTAGAGAGGCCCAGCAACAATAGAGGCATCCAGTACAGACCAATGGCAGAGAGAACAGGATATCAGAGGGTTCTCCAGCTTAACCCTAGAAGCCAATTTCCAAGTGACCTCACCAGTGGATGTCTTAGTCTCTGCAGTATTGAAGGGGTGAGTTTCCCAAGACATGAATATTCCTTGGCCGTGGATATTCACTAAACCCGTGCTTCAGTATGGGTGTTGCCTATGGGTGTCTTCTCTCTCTCCGGGTAGTGAATCACTTCATCCTTCTGAGCACTCAATAAATCTCTCCTTATTTAATGAGCTTTCCTTAATTCAGCATCTTTTTCTTTGAACAGATATCTCCTTTCATTATCTGGTGAAACACAGTGTACAAGTTTTGTTTTTGAGTAGATACTGACCCCTTTTTCCTCTCCATGTGTGCCACCATCCTGTAGTAGCCCATGGGGAATTCAACCCTGAAGGGAGTCTTAAGGTCTAATACAATTCCATGAATCTCTGGGAGACCCTGACACCTCTCCCTGTAGTCTTTTCCATATTCCTGTCATCAGTGGTGTGAACCCTATCCAGTTACTGAGCTTTGGACCAGGAGAGGTCTTTTGTAGGTTTTTTAGGCAAAGTCTGCTCTAGAAGTAACAGGTCTGCTTTGCAGAATTGCTGAGGTTGGTGATTGCTTGGCTAAGTTGGGAAGTAGCAGTATAATTCCAAGGAAAAACGTTGGATTTGGAGGCCTCACACTTGAATTTCATCTTGGGCTCTGCTATAAGATCTGTGTGATCTTGGGCCAGTCACAAGCTCTCTAAGACTCTGGTACCTCATCTATAAAATGGGGATAATACCGGGTATCCCTTTCTCTAATAGTTGACATTAGGACCAAATGAGGTAACACATGTGGAAGTTAGTTGTGAGTGTGATGTACTGTTTCCATCAGAGCTTTTTGTGCTTGTACTCACTCCCTTGGTCTACCCCATCCCTGGAATGCTGATGCTGTCTTCTTTTTTTTTCCCCCATCTCCCCTATTAGAATCCTACTAGGCCAGGGCTGGGTTACCTGTACCCTCGAGGACACATGTGACCCTCTAGGTCCTCAAGTGCAGTCCTTTGACTGAATTCAGTTTCACTCAAAGGGCTGCACTTGAGGACAGGTTCCCCACCTCTGATCTAGTCCTAGTTCAAATTCCTTTTCTTCCAAGAAATTCTCCCTGATTCCTCCCATCCTCAGACCTTACCTATCTATAGTTCTGCTTTTAGCCTCTGTATCTTTCTTTCATATGAATGCTTTGTGGAGGGGGGAAGGCAGGGCAATTGGGGTTAAATGACTTGCCCAAGGTCACATGGCTAGTAAGTGTTAAGTGTCTGAGGCCAGATTTGAACTCCGGTCCCCCTGACTCCAGGGTCAGTGATCTATTCACTAGGCCACCTAGGTGCCCCTTTAATTTTTTTTTTTAGTTTACTTATTTATTTTTAGTTTTCAACATTCATTTCCACAAGATTTTGAGTTCCAAATTTTCTCTCCATCTCTCCCCTGCCCCCACCCCAAGATGGCAAGCCTATTGAATACCCCTTCCCCCAATCTACCTTCTCTTATATCTCCACCCAACCCTCCTTACTTCCTTGTAGGGCAAGATGTATTTCTATACCTTATCGCCTGTGTATATTATTTGCAGGTTGCATGTAAAAACAAATTTTTTGACATTGACAAAGTTTTTAAAACTTTGAGTTCCATATTGTCTCACCCACCCCCACTGGGAAGACAAGCAATTCAATATAGGTTATACATGTGCAAAACATTCTCATAGTTAGTAATATTGTGAAATACTAACTATATTTCCCTCCATCTTATCCCACCCCCCATTTATTCTAATTTCTCCTTTGACCCTGTCCCTTTTCAAAAGTGTTTGCTTCAACTTACCCTCTCCTCCAATCTTCCCTTCCTTCTATTATTTCCCCTCTTATCCCCTTCTCCTTTACTTCCCTTCCCTGTAGGGAAAAATACCCAGTTAAGGATGTATGTTATTCCCTCCTTTAGCCAAATCCAATGAGAGTAAGTTTGACTCATTCCCTTTCACCTTCCTGCTCTTCCCCTCCATTGTAACAGCTTTCTCTTGTCTCTTTTATATGAGATAATTTACACTATTCTATCTTTCCCTTTCTCCCAATATATTCCTCTCTCACTTCTTAATTTTCTTTTTTAGATATCATCCCTTCATATTCAACTCACCCTGTGCCCTCTGTCTGTGTATGCATGTATACACACACACACACACATATATATACTCACATGTGCCCACCTATACATATGTGTATGTGTGTGTGTGTGTATATATACACACACACACACACACACACACACACATACATATATTTCCTTCAAATATCCTCATCCTGAGAAAAGTCTTATGAGTTACAAATAGCATCTTTCCAGGTAGGATGTAAACAGTTCAATTTTAAAAAGTTGATGATTTCTTATGATTTCTCTTTCCTGTTTACCTTTTCATGCTTTCCTTGTTTCTAGTATTTGAAAGTCAAATGTTTTGTTCACCTCTGGTCTTTTCATCAAGAATGCTTAAAAGTCCTCTACTTCACTGAATGCCCATTTTTTCCCCTGAAGTATTATTCTCAGTTTTGCTGGGTAGGTGATTCTATTCTTGGTTATAATCTTAGCTCCTTTGACTTCCAGAATATCATATTCCAAGTTCTTAGATTGATTAATGTAGAAGTTGCTAGATCTTGTGTTGTCCTGATTATGTTTCCACAATACTCAAATTGTTTCTTCCTGACTGCTTGTAATAATTTCTCCTTGACCTGGGAACTCTGGAATTTGCTTATAATATTCTTAGGAGTTTTATTTTTGGGATCTTTTTCAAGGGACACTAGGTGAATTCTTCCAATTTCTATTTTGCCCTCTGGTTCTAGAATATCAGGGTAGTTTTCCTTGATAATCTCTTGAAAGATAATGTCTAGGCTCTTTTTTGGATCATGACTTTCAGGTAGTCCAATAATTTTAAAATGATCTCTCCTGGATCTATTTTCCAGGTCAGTGGTTTTTCCAATGAGATATTTCACATTGCCTTCTATTTTTTCATTTCTTTTTTTTATCAGTTTTATAGTAGCTTGATTTCTTATAAAGTCATTAGCTTCCATTTGCTCCAATCTAATTTTGAAAGAATTATTTTCTTCAGTGAGCTTTTGAACTTCCTTTTCCATCTGGCCAAATCTGCTTTTAAGGCATTCTTCTCATTGGCCTTTTGGGCCTCTTTTGCCATTTGAGTTACTCTACTTTTTAAGGTGTTATTTTCATCAGTATTTTTGGGGTCTCCTTTAGCAGGCTGTTGACTCGTTTTTCATTATTTTCTGGCATCATTCTCATTTCTCTTCCCAATTTTTCCTCTACTTCTTTTATTTGATTTTCAAAATCCTTCTTGAGCCTCTCCATGCCCTGCGACCAATTCATATTTTTCTTGGAGGCTTTTGTTGCAGGAGTTTTGACTTTGTTGTATTCTTCTGGTTCTATGTTTTGATCCCCTTTGTCACCAAAACATTTCTATATTTTGATGTTTCTTTTTCTATTTGCTCATCTTGCCAACCAATGACTTGACTTTTGAACTCTGCTTCCAGAGTGGAGAGTGCTGTGTTCCAAATTTTGGGGGTTTTGTGCAGATGTTGTCAGAGCTTCTTCTAGGCACTTTCCTCAGAACTGTGAGAAGGACTGCCTCTCCACAATATCAACAAGCTCTGCCACACTAGCACTACTCACCCCAGGACTACCACCCAAGACCACTACCCAGACCCAAGGAGGGCAAAGCAAGAGAATCCTGCCTTAGGCCCAGCAAAGAGAGTCCTGCAATTACCCTCTGGAAAGTCACTTCCCCCCCTCCCCCATGATCTGTAGGCCTAGAGCTCAGGTGGCAGCCCTGCTGCAGGAGTTGCATACACAGCCACCTCCACCACCCCAGGGGTGAGATCTGGACCCTGTTCTTCTGTTTCCCAGGATCAACAGAGTTCCCCCACTGACCTTTTATTTTCTCTTTGGTGTTTATGGGTTGAGAAGTCTTGAAACTGCCACAGCTGCCAGTGATTTGATCCCCTGAGGTCTGTCCTTGCCTGTCTGTGCCGCAGATCTGTGCCAGCACAGCCCACGCGGGAGTGTGTTCTGCTCCCACCCCAGTGTGATAGACCCTTTCTGTTGACCTGCCAAGCTGCCTTCAGCGGGAGATTTGTTTCTCTCTGTCACTTTGTGGGTTCTGTAGCAATAAAATTTGTTTAGAGTTATTTTTTACAGGTAGCGCAGGTGGTTGGAGCATGAGCTCAAGCAAGTTCCTGCTTTTTCTTTGCTATCTTGGCTCCACCCCAGTCTGCATCTTTCTTGTATTTATATCACTGAGTATTATGCACTGAGATTATTCTATACTTATAGTATATTTGTATATGTGTTGTATCCACCCCATGCTCTCTGTATGGACATTCTCAGTGAGGACAGGAGTTGGCCTTTATCAGTCTTCGCATCTCCTTCAATTGCTTTGCCCTGGATCTTGCACATAGTAGGTACTATGCTTATTGAGAGAATGAATGAATACAGAAGCTATGGTAATTTCTAATTCAGTCAACTAAGATTCAAAATAAATATTGCCACCTGCCCTGTTTTGTTTGGTGCATACCTTACCCCAGAATGCTATGTGGATTTTGGCTATCCATTTCCAAGAAATCACATCACTAAACTTTTTTTTTTCTAGAAGAAATTTTACTTATATATTCTGCTATTTCTCTGTGAGTGAAATAGTCTAATTTTATTAAGAATGTTCTGAAAAACCTCAATGCCAAGGATACACAGAAATGCATTTCCATGGTAACACAGGTCAGAGAATGGGTCCTTTATTCCTTTGTCACTTCTTCAGGGATTAAAAAAAGGAAGAGAATGGTTTCTTTTGCTTTCATATGTGTCTTTGGTACCTTGGAACAAATTTTGCTTTAATAAGAAGCTTTGCACATTCCTTGGCCTGTTTTCCAATTCACTATGAACCACATTAGAGAAGGACAGTTTTTACCTGGAGCAGGATTTTTGCTTTTGATATGTTTTGGTGGCCTTGAAGGCTGGTGGTGGTCATTGGTGGTGTGGAGAGCAGGGGTCTATTGTTTAGGCCTTTACCCATCCATGGTCAGCATGATGAAATGAGTCACTTGCAGTTTTTGCTCTTAATGGAATTTCTCATTTTCTTGACTGTCCATCTCACACCCAGATCCTATCTGTTGCTTCTTCCCAATGTGGACATTCCTCCACTTACCAAATTGTGCTGCTGCTGCTTGAGGACTGGCCTTTGGGATTTTCATTTTGAATGGCATTGTCTACCCTGACTAGTTCCGGGATTGCCCACAAGTCATTGCTGTATGGCAGCCTATGTCACCAGTGGCAGGAAGGCTTTCAGATGCTCTGGCACATTGTTTTCTCTTCTGATGCTAACTATCTCAGGGATCTTTGTAGAGTGACTTCAATTTCCTCTGCTTGACAGACCTTATCTTATCAGCAGCTTAAAACATGTTTACAAATACAATACAATCACTGTGGCTCTGCTTCAAATGTTAGGATATTCTGTAAGCCATTGATCTTTATTACAGATTTGCAGAGTGTTTCTAAATATGCCAGTAATTACACATCTGGGCTGTCACCAACAGCCACTCTTCAGCAATCTCTCTTTTTCCATGTTGAGTAATTTATTGGAGCTCTGTATGAAAATGTATTCTAAAGTGTAAGGCTGACTTGTTAAGGCATTTTAATGATTTTTATCTGCTCTACCATAATTCTAGAAAACTGCACTTCATGCCTCATGAAATGGTATATGGAAATACTTCCTAAAGAGTTCCCAAATGAACTGTTTTCTTGTTCCCTAGGTACCCAATGTTCCTGATTTTGCATAGCCAGTACCTTAGTGCATGCTGAATAGCTCAATCTGTATTAAATGTAGATTAAATTAGCAGCTAATTAGATGTTCTTTGTTCTTAACTGTATTAATCTACCCATTAAGTGCCCCTTGGAGAATTATTTATTTCTTTTTATAGACACACATCTCTCTTACTTCTTCTCTCTCAGTATAGTTGCACATGGAACATTTACCTACATATATTTTCCAGTGTCAGATTTTTTTTCCCTTGGGGTAGCCTGATCAAATTCCCACAATGCCAACATGATGATAAGAGCACCAGATTTTGATGGTGGGGTATGGTCCTTTCCCTCATTTATTCCCTATCTTGTATTGAGCCATCATCTTTTCCCAAGTTGTTAAATGTTGTCTCCCTTCTAAAATGACTTTGTATAACTCTCAATTGAAGGAACTCTGAGTCGTGGACTAGAAGGCTGGTATCACCATCATGATAACCTTACATTTTGACTAAGTGATCATAGACAAGCTACTCAGTCTTTCACTGCCAAAATATCAGAGTTGCCTAATTTTTTAGATATAGGGGATTTTGCACAAATGAAATCACAGGTACAATATAAGGTCTAGTCATTGTTGTTGACATATCAAAAATGTACTTATCTCTGTAAATGTTAAGTCAATTTCAGTAGAATATAATTGTCCTGAGGACAGGGCCCTCTTTTGGTCATTCTAGCCCCAGTGCCTAGCACAATGCCATGCACATAGTAGTCATTTCATAAATGTTGGTTATCTTGAGTTCTGAGACTTTCTCCGTCAGGGTCCCTTGAAAGTCTAGGCACATGTCTTACCCAGGAGCATGTCTGCCTAGCTGGAGGCCAAAAGCCATCAACAAGTCAGACTGAAAGAAGGAATGCATTAGCACAATAAGGCATCTTCTTGGGCCAGAATACTTTTTTGGATGATTCCGTCAATCAGTGGTGTTCTTGGCAGAGAGGAAGTGATAGGAAGTGTGCAAGCCTGCTCAGCTTTAGTTCTGTAGGGATGTTTTTCTCTATGGTTGCTCATAGCCAGAGTCTCACTGTTGATTGGAAATCCCTAAGATGGTGGAGGCTTCTTTTTTTTGGAGGAGGGAAGGCAGGGCAATTGGGGTTAAGTGACTTACCCAAGGTCACACAGCTAGAAAGTGTTAAGTGTCTGAGACTGGATTTGAACTCAGGTACTCCTGACTCCAGGGCCAGTGCTGTGTTCACTGAACCACCAAGCTGCCCCACGGAGGCTTCTTTTAAAATAGAATCATTCTCATTCATCCTGTTGTTACCAGTAGGAAGCAAAAGGCAGCTAGATGGCACCATGGATAGAATGTCAGGTGTGGAGGTTGAGAGTCCTATGTTCAAATGCAGCCTCAGACTCACTAGCTGTGGAACCCTGAGCAAGTCACTTAACCTTGTTTGCCTCAGTTTCTCCATCTGTAATCTCCCAGGGTCAGGTGAGGATAAAATGATATCATGATTTAGAATACAGCACAGTGCTTGGAATGCAGTATTTGCTTTCTAAATGTTAGCAATTATTATTTTTGTTGTTATAATTGTTATTATTATTCTGTAATGTACAAACCCTATAGCCCTGTTTCTCAGGTGTCAGATGTTACGTTCTTTTGGGGTGAGGCTGCTTTTCCCCAAGTCACAGTATTCATGTTCATCTTCCTCCATGCTTGGTTCTCTCTTGGCTCCATTTTCTAACAGTTATTGTTTCTGTCCCCTTCTCTCTTCCCTTTTTTCTCTTAGAACAAGAGTTCAGAAAGTTGCCTTGCTGTCATTCCTTCCTGGTTATACCTTCTTCCTTCCACATTAGGCCACTCCTGAAGCTGCTTCTAAAAGCTCAAAAGAGTCACCACTTAACTGCTCCTGGGTACTTCTCCAGGAATAAAGGAAGCAGGATGGAATTATACACACACGTGTGTCGATATGTATATGTACATATGTATTGTGTATGTACATAAATACATGCTATAGCATGTGTTTCAAAAATCACAGTGCTTTGCAAAATCAAGCACACACACATGCAAAAAAATACAGCACTTATGGGGAAAATGAGTTTAAGGATACAAGACTGCAAAACTTCACCTTTGTTGTCAAAGATAGGGAAGTAATTATCAAATAATATGGTATAGATTTATATATATTCAATGTTTAAGAAATAAAGAGTAATAATAAATAACAGTGCTGTCCAAGGCCTCATCCTGGGTTCCCAAGGCCCTGACTAGCAAAAGCAAAGATTAGAGTAGTTGCAGTGGGACAGAAATCTTGGATAACCAACTTGCCTTTCCCTCAGTGGTATTTCTTAGCTCTCTTTAAGGGAGCAACATTGATCATTCCCATGAACGTTCCTTTGGGATAAAGGCAGAGATTAGCTGTCTTCTTCAAGATAGTCACCAATACCTATAGAAACCAAGTTATGCCTGATGGACCAGGTTGTTCCTCCAATACTAGAAGAGCCCTTCCCCACTCCATACTTTTTTCCTTGGAGAAGTCAAGTGGTTGGCTTGGACAGTGTTTTGAGATCTATGCATGGTGCCGGCATCGTTACGTTTTCTAAGGACATATTTAAATTCAGCAGGTATTCTACTTTTGTTGTACTCTTAAGAAAACCTATTTTGTGATTTAATCTCTGTGTGCTTTAAATGCTTTAAACTTTACTTACAGCTGTAAATCTTTATAAATTTAATAGCAGCAAAACCTCCACACAGCACCTTTGTCTCTCTGGAGACTTGAAGACATTAACATTTAATGGCTGAAAACCGAAATTCACCTGTATAGGAATTCTGAATTCTATTAAGGAAAGGTATAGAGTCCATTAAAGTACAATCACTTTCGGAAGCCATATTAATGGAAATTTAAAACTTTAATGCAGAGACTGCATTTCAGTTTCAAAACTTTATTAATGGGGTTCAGTGAAACAATTGTTTCCAGAAGATCTTAGGTTTCAGAGAAACCTTATGCCTTTGTTATTGGTCTTTTATTCAAAATCTGTCACTTGTAGTTGCTGCAAAGCAATAGATTTATTTGAAAATACAAATTGATTTAATAAAATCCTAGATGTTTAGTGCAAGCAGATAAGGGGCTAGGTTTTCTCTTCTGAGAAAAGGGTGAGAGCCTAGAAACAGAGCTTTATGTTTTCAGAGCATGTGAAACGTTCTAAATCAGGGACAGAAGTGTTTAGACTTTGACTTTCAGGATATTTGACTAGTCCAGATTTTCAACTTACTGTCAATAAAGATGGTAAAAATGCTACATTTACTTTCATAATGAGCTATTTTAATAGAATTCAGACTTTTTTTCTGTAATAAGTACTTTTTAATGGCAGGAAGTTTGCTAGCTAGCAAGTTGTATTGCCCTGGCCCCTTTGAGGTTAATAGGGTACTAAGCTGATTCATCCTTTCTTAAAATAATTGAGTACTATTGTTAGGGATCATTTAATTTGGGCAACAGGCATAAGATAAAAGGCAGGAGAAGGCTCCAGTGCCTCAATACCTAATGAGGAAATGATTATTATATTTTATCTTAATATTATTCTCTTTGGGGGGCAGTTTCTTAAACAAAAAAATGTGCCTGAGATAGATGGGAGTTAATCATTTTACAAAGTGGGAAGATGTCAGTAGGATTTACACGGACTTATTTGGTTTACTGCAGGAATTGGTTTTGGTTGCTTTTTTTTTTCTTAGATCATTGTATACATCTCATGAATAAACTATTAGTTTAAGATCTACTTTAGTAGCAATTAGCTGCAGCACATAACTATATTTTGAGAGCAGGGGCAAAGTGGGCATTAACACTACCCATTTGGGGTAGGCATTCTGCTATTTTGCTTAAAATATACTGTAGATAGTAAGTCACAGAAATCAGACTGAACAATGAACAGTCAGAGTGGAACAATATAATTACCTACCTAAGGGTCAAGTTAAATTAAGGAAGCTGTATCTTCCATAATGAAAGTCTGAAGAACCATTAAAGAAGCTGAGTTTGCTCAGCTCTGAAATGAAAACTTTTCCTTTTGTTTTGTTCCAAATCTTATATTCTCTTTTGTTTGTAGTAGCTGACATTTATAGAGCTGCCGTTCACTTTTCAAACTGCTTTCACATTGGCTCTTTGCTTTTTGTCCTCACACCTACTATAATGGGGTAGGTGTTATCATCCCTAGATTGCAGATGTGATAGCCAAAGCCCAGAAAGGTTAAGTAAACCTTCTGGAGGTAATCATAACAATAACAACAGCAGCAGCTAACATTTATGTAGCACTTGTTTCTGTCCCCTTCTCTCTTCCCTTTTTTCTCCTAGAGCAAGAGTTCAGAAAGTTGCCTTGCCATCATTCCTTCCTGGGTATACCTTCTTCCTTCCACATTAGGCTACTCCTGAAGCTCCTTCTAAAAGCTCAAAAGAGTCACCACTTAACAACTGCTCCTGGGTACTTCTCTCTAGAAATAAAGGAAGAAATGCCAGGCATTCTGGTAAGTGCTATGCAAGGATTATCTTATTAAAGCTTTCAGCAACCCTGCAAGGTAGGTGCTATTATTATCCCCATTTCACAGATGAGGAAATTGAAGCAAACAGGAGTTAATTTACTTGCCCAGGTCATACAACTAGTGTCTGAGGCTGAATTTGAACTCAGGTCTTCCTAACTCCAGGCCTTGTGCTCTAACCACTGTGCCACCAGGTACTCCGTGTTTTTTTAGTTATAGGTCTGATATAGAACCCTGATTTCTTGACTCCCAACCCCTAAACAGTTTCTTGTACATATCTCCTGCACCTCTTTTGGAGATTCAATTAGATATTTCTCACATTTGTAGCTAGGGTAGGGGGTCTGTGACTTTGCAGCCCTACATCACCAATTTTTCCACCTAGAAAAATCAGCCCCTTCTCAGAAAATTGGGATCATGCCTGCATTAGACACTTCACTAAAATAAAGTCACTGTCCTATGGATTCTTAGTTACAGAGACAATATACACATAAAACCAAATTATCTGGGAACCTTCAGATTTAGAACTGGTAGGGGAACCTAAGAGGTCATCTAGTTGAATATGCTCATTATTTTAAAGAAATTAACTATGTCCAGTGAGGTCAAATGACTTGCCTCACATGACCCAAGTAATAAGTGGCAGAACTAGGATTTGAACCCAAGTCCTCTGACTCAAGAACTCTTGCCTTTCCACTCTACCGTGATACCACTGACCATGTTCTCTTGTTAACTGTACTCACTGATGAGTCCTTGACAAAATAGATGGGCTCTATTCAAGAGACAATTAGTAGCATTTGAAATGCTGAATATTAAAAGTGAGCCCAAACTGAATCAGTCCAAATGCAAATAAATATGGAAAGCATCATAGCCTAAGTAGTTCAGCAAGCAGTGCAAGAATCTCAAGGCCTAGGGTCCCAATAAGGCCTCCCTTTCCAGAAGCACCAAAAGACATTTAAAATCAGCCCTGGGCAAATGGAAAGTGGTTCCAGAAACAAGCATTAGAAGATTGCAGAGCTCCTTTCTTAATTAAGCAATTCTGGTATGTATTCCATTCCTGCTTACATGAAGCATGGAGGAGTGATCACATCCTTTTAAATTCCTCAATGATGTGCATTGGAAGCAGCAAAAATAAGGGGGTGGGCACAGAAATCAAGACTGGTAAGGAGAAGAATGACCCTTCTTTGGGAGAAATTTCATGGACCAGGTTTGAGAAGAGAGTGATTGATCTGACCTCCTTAAAAATTATAAATTGCTCTAATGATAATTTTATTCAGCTGAAGATAAGAGGAACCAACAAGGGGAAAATTCATATTCTGGAATTTATTTTCATCAATAATAATAGTCATAATCATGCATAGCTAGCATCATACTTGAAGTTTTGCAAAGTACGTTACATCATATATCTCATTTTATCCTCATGACAACTCTGTAAGGTAGGTGGTAGTTATCCCAATTTTACATGTGAGGAAACTGAGCCAGAGATAGTTGTTTGCCCAGGATCATACAGCTGAAACAGGTCTGTGGCCAAATTGGAAATAGATCTTCCCAAGTCTACTTAACCACCTAGCTGTCTACAGTGGTAAGGAAAAACTAATGTAGAAATGATGGGGGTCATGGGAGAAATTGACCACTCCATCTAAGAATTTGTGATAGAGGAAAATAAAGCTCCATTTGGGGAATTCAAATTTCAGCAGGTTCAGGGAAAGGATCACTAGTATCCAATGGAACAAAACTTCTTCCTGTCATTCTAAGTTTCCCCAGGATGTATAAGAAGTTCAATTAAATTCAGGAAAAGGTTATAAAGTACCTATTATGTTAAAACAGAGACCAAAGCCAAGAAGTCCCTATTCTCTAGGAGGTCCTAATTTATCAGAACAAGGACTTAGTCCTGTAAATCAGTGGTTCCCCATCTCCCCTGCCATAAACATCTCTCATGCATATGGAATACAAAGTCTTTGGGAAAGTGAAGACTGACAGCTACAGAGAGGAAGGGGCCTGGAAAGTCCTGGTGGAGGAGGAAGTACCTGAACTGATCTGTGAGAGAAAGAGCAGAGACACCAGACTGTGCAGAGACCTGGAGGAGGCCAGGTTGGTTGGAATGGACAGAGAATTGGAAGTTGAAGCAATACCCATTAGTTGGGAAATGGCTAAAGAAGCTGTGGGATGTAATTGTGATGGAATACTATAACATATAGTATAGTATATATAATACAATATATGTGTTATAAGAAATGATGAGCAGGATGATTTCAGAAAAACCTGGCAAGACTTACATGAACTGATGCAAAGTGAAGTAGATAGAACCTGGAAAATGTTGTATACAATAACAACAATATTGTACGATGAAGAATTGTGAATGACTTAGCTATTCTCTGCAATACAATGATCCAAGACAATGCCAAAGGACTAATGATGTAACATGCTTATCTGCTTTCAGACAAAGAATTGATATTATTTGAATACAGACTGAGGCATTGAATTTTTCACTTTCTTTTTTTTAATTTGAGTCATCTTGTACAAAATTACTAATATGGAAATGTTTTGCATGGTTGCAAAAAAAAAGAAAAGGAAAAAAAAGGAAAGCTGGATGCAAATGAGTGAGATCTTTGAAGGACAGGCCGTTGCAGTTAAATTTGATGAGAAAAATAGTAGAGAACCACTGTAGCTTCTTGAGCAGGAGCATAGCTTGCTTGGTAAGATCCATGCTTTAGGCATATTCCTTTAGCAGCTGTATGGACAACAAAACATATGGGAGAAGCTTAAATAAGAGAGACCATTTGGGCTTTGATGTTAGTCTATGTGAGACGTGATGAGAGCCTGAAGTGGATGGTGTCTTTATGAGTGGAGAGAAAAGAATGATATCAGAAATGTTTGTCAACTAATTAAATATTAGTTCAGGGGGAGGGGGAGAATGCATAGTTGAGGATGATTCTGGGGTTGCAAATTAGGCGATTGGTAGACTGGTGCAGAGATGGGGAAGTTAGGGAATAGACAACAAGTTCCATTTTGAGTATGTTTAGTTTGAGATGCCTGTGGCACATCTAGGTAGAGATGTAGCAAGCAGACAATTTGTAACTGGAGAGTGGAGCTCAGGAGGGACAAGACAACTGTATATGTCAATTTGGAATTCATTTGCATAGAGATAACAATTGAAATTGAAATCTTGGTAAGCCATGAGATAAACAGGACAGAAAGAGGTTATAGAGAAAGAAAGGGGGAAAGGGCATAGCTTTAGGATATACCCGTGCTTAGGGATGAAGACATGGATGGTGATCTCTCAGAGCAGAATGAGAAGTGATCAGACAGGTTGGAGAAGTGGATTGGGAGAGAGAAATATCATGAAAGCCAAGTAAAGGAATAGTCATCCTGAAAGTGTGGATGGTCGTGTCAAAAGCTGTGGAAAGGTCACAGAGCTTGTGAACTGGGGAAGGGCCATTGAGTTGGGCAGTTTAACAGTCATTGATAATTTTTTAGACAACAATTTCAGTTGAGTGGATCAAACCTCATTATTATGAGTTTGAAAAATGAATGAAGATAGAGAAGTGGAAGCAGCAAGTATAGACAGCTCCTTCTAGGAGCTTGGTTGTGAAAGGGAGAAAAAATATAAGTTAATAGCTTGAGGATCTAGTGGGGTCAAGTCAAGAAGGCTTTTGAAAAAAAATGTTTTAAAATATAGAGAAGACCTGGGAATTTTTATAGCCAGGAAGCAAATGGCCAGTGCATAAGAAGAGACTGAAAATACAGAAAGAGTGGGAGATGATTGGTAAAAAAAAAACCAAAAAACACTAGCTGAAATGGGAGGGTTTGGAATCCCATAGGAAATGTTCTGTTCACTTTTAGGTGCTACACTTTGCAAGGACAAATCTTGAAAAGCTAAAAAGGGCCTAAAAGAGGGTATCCAGTTTGGTGAAGGACTTCAAGACTGTGCCACATGGTTGAAGGAAGTAGAGATATTTGCTCTAGATAGAAGACATGGAGGGGATCTGCTAGCTGCCTTTCAGGTGTTAAAGGGTTGCGTTGGGGAGGGGTTAATCTAGCTTTGTTTGGCCCCAAGAGCAGAACTTGCTGGATTTTTCAGGGGCTAGATTTAAGATGTATGTAAGGACATATTTTCTAACAATTGTATGGAACTCAAAATGACATTAGGCTGCCTTGGGAGGTAATGGGTCCCTGTCTGCAACTCTGGCAAAGACTACTTGTCTGAGTGTGTTATAGAGGGCCTTCGGTTTGTGTGTGGGTTGTTCAGATAGCCTTTAAAGTCTTGTCCGACTCAGATGACTCTTTGGTTGACATTCCTCTTTATCACCAAGAGAGCTACATGGCCAGTGATATTATGTGATTTTGAGTATTCTTTGTGCTGAGCGGGGAGAGTTGAGGAAACCTCTATCTGAGAAGATGATTTTGATATGACCAAAGGCCGTACATGCCTATTAAGTAGCTGACCTGCCATTCATAGGATCTCTAGCTTCAAATTTGTTTGTCTTTCCACTACATTAATATTAACCTGCTTAAGTAAATGAGCATGCAGGTTGTGAGGGGGGAGGTTGGGGGGGGAAGGCAGCCTCTTTTGAGCATCTCATTAAACAACTAAGGAGAAAGGAAGATTTGAACTGGGTTTTGAAGGCAGGATTTTGAGGTTGGCAGGTGGAGGATATGGGGAGGGCATTCCAGGAAGGATGGATCACACCATTGCACTGCACAGGTACACAATCAAGAAAGGTAGGAAGCATTTGGGGTTATAGTAAGTGTATCCTAGAGTTTGCTTGGGGCAGAGGGTTTGTATACAGAAACCATGGGAGATAAGGCTGGAACCCGAATATATGGGGTTCCCTGTGAGGGCTCTTGAACCTCAGGGTTGGATGTGAGACTTTGACCTGTAGGAGGAGAAAACATTTTGTGTAGGTGTTACTTTATACAACTGCTGTTTGGGGGAGATGCCTCCTCAAAACTCCTTTTCAGATGCTTCATTGGGATGTGGAGGTCGTGGTAGGCTACAGAGATTTTGACTGTACTCTTAGCTACACACTGCTTGCTGTGTGTCCACAAGCCTAACTAAATGTGGAGGATTTATTAGCTACAGACTGGCCCTATGAGCTGACAAAGACAAAATAACCCATAGTTTTCAACTACCCCTTGGCTTTTGCTGTGCTCAAGCCATAATGGTAGAAAATGGGGCAAGGTGTGTTAGGCTATTTTTTTTTTTCATTTAAAAATTAAAAATAAAGAACGTAGGACAGGAGATATCAGGATTACCTAGTAATAATAAATGCTAACTGTACGCTTGGTACTCTAAACATGAGATCTTTGTTCAGTAACCATTGAATGAACATTCAGTTCATTTCATTCGGAAAGGCATATGTTAATCTCCTACTGTATCAGGTACTCTGTTGGGTCCTAGGGATGACAAGACCGAAATGAACCAGTCCCTTGCTCTCCCATAATTTACATTTTGCGGATGGAAAGAAAATAATATGTGTGCTGCTGAGTCAATCCATGTTAATTTGGGAAGGAAGTAGAGGGGAACCCAAACACCTAGGAGATCTGGTAGGTGGGGACTTTGATGGGATCTAGTGATTCCAAAAGGCCACATTCCTGGAGAAATGGAATCATTATAACATTGACTTAGAGGAAGACCTCCAGTATGTTGGTTGGCTGATCTGTGGAGGATTTAGGGGAAGACATGGGCCACAGTGGCACAGGATGAGAAAACACAGATTGGTTTTGACCTGTACTGTTGGGAAAGAATTCTCAGATTGATGATTTCATTCATTCATTGGTTTATTGAAGCATAAATTGTCTCTAAAGATCTTGGAGAACTTATGACCACCAGAATTTAATCAGCAAGTCATCAATTAGGGTCAGTGCTTTCAATATGCCTACTGAATTTCAAATCACTCTCACAGTTTATTTCCTCCTCCCAAACAATTCACTTGGGTAGGTAGGGCAGATGGGGAATCTGAGGCTTAGTTTTAACAACATAGTCAGTGACAGAGTTGAGACTGGAACCCAGGCCTGCTGATTTCCAGTCGAGGATCTATCTTGGTTTTTTGCTTAAATGCCCCTGTGGTAAAGAGTTTATTGTTTTCTTATGTTAGCTGGCAAAGAAAATTTAATTTTAAAATTGGAATATATGATAAATAGCAGAAATGTTTATCTGGAAAATACGTCTTGTTGTCTCTTGGGGGTCAAAACAAGCCAATATGCTTGACTAATTCACATTCCTGACAGCAGAAAAACAAATGAAAAGCAGTAAGTGTTAATCACTAGAAAGCCCTGATTCCTCTCCTGCTCAGCTCTCACCCTGACCCTCCTTTCTTTCCTTCAGAGTGGAAGTGTTTTCACTATGTCCTGCCATCTCCCTAGTACTGCAGAGTGAAATAGAACACTTGGAGACTGGCAGGATCTGAAAGGTCTCATTCTTCATCATCTTCCCTGAATGGCTAGAGAAGAAACATAGCATAACAGGTTCTTTTGTGTATTAATAACTTTAGAAACATATCTTTATGCAATGTTTGAACTACAAAAGACCAACCCCCACATTTCACAGATGAAAAAAACTGAGGTCCAAAGTTTTGATTGAAATGCCCAAGGTCACCTAGCTAGCTGGAAGAATGCTAGAACTCAGATATCCTGACACAGTTTAATGCTTTTCCTTAAACTTTCCTGCATCTTTTTTGGTTTTGTCTGTGTAGGGAGTTCAAGTGAATTTCCTGATCAGCTTGATGAGTCTTTCCTGGACAAGCTTTTGACACTAGTCACGGTCTGGATGTTTCTGCAAGATCAATTGGTTGGTTCTCTCACTGTGGTTGAACTGTTCACCTTGGAGAGAAAATGACCCTCAGTTACTCCAAAAAGGGGAACCCTTTTCTCTTTTCTTTTTCCTCTGAAAGGATCTTGGAGGGTGATGGGGTTTTACTCCCTCACATAAACCATCCCTGGCTGCTTTGGAAGCATCCCTGATGCTTCATCTACTTATTCATTTGGCCAAGTCCTCCCAATATGAGAGCTTCTTGGTCGAAGAGATTGCAGAAGCTTGGGCAGTGGTCAGTAGTGGGAATTGCTGTAGCAGTAATGGCCAAGGCAGACATGTTCATGCGACCTTCACCTCATCTTATCTAACCATCCTCCCAGGCCCTCTTACTGTCTGCCTGCTTCCCCTACATCTGGAGCAACACCCCCTTGCTAGAATTGCACACCTGGTTTTCCCAGAATCTGTGCCCCAAGACCTGGGTAAGCTAACCCAGTCATTTTGGGAGATCCCACCCGTGAGCCAAGATAACTGACTCAACTTTATAAACTAGCTCCCTTAGCTGACTCTCTACTGTCTTGCCCTATATGCCAGACTATGCTTCAGCTTTTAAGATATTTGTGGCCCCAGGGCTTAACACAGTGCTTGGCACATAGTAAGCACTAACTAAATATTCATTTATTCATGTGATTTCCTACTTTGCCTGAGGGGAGACTCCCTAGGAAATGTGGAATTGTGGATCCTGGCCATAGTGAGACAGTGGTGTAATTTCTGAACCACATAGCAATTGTAGTATAGTCAGTTGGTGGGAGTTAACCCAAGCGCATGAACTCATAGATCTGGCTTTCTGGCAAGAAAAGTAGAATTTCCTAAGCCACTCACCTCTTGGTGAGATCATACAATGAGTTTCCCAGTGCTGGGATGAGCAGTAACAAGGAAATAATTAACGGGCATTTGTTAAGTTCCTACTGTATACCAGGCAGTAAAAAAGAATAAAATAATCCTTATTTAAAGATCTTACATTCTTAGGGGGAGAGACATCATATACTTGGGGTGTGTGTGTGTATGTGTGTGTGTGAGTGTGTAAAATAATCCAAGGTAGTTAAAAATAAGAGAAGGTGGGAATATAGGAGCAGGAGAAGGGGTCAAAAATGTTTCAAGTAGAAAGTACTCCATTTTTCATTCATTTATCCAAACAATGGAGGCATTGTGTGGTAGGGAGTAGAATTGTGCACTTGGAGTTAGGAAGATCTAGGTTTAAATCTTGTGTCAGATATGTATGAACTGTATGACCTTGGGTAAGTCACAGTTTCTTACTCTATAACATGGAGATAACACCTATAGTACTTAAATTCCAGGATTGTTGGGAAATTCTTTGGTTGTGTGCCAAGACATTTGCCAATCTTCAAAGCTTATTTAAGTGCCATTTATGATCCCAGTAGCTGGTCAGTTTCCATTGTTATTGTCAAATCCCTATTTCTAGCATAGATCCTGACATATTGTAAGAAATGCTTAAATACTTGTTGTATTAGATTGAATGGAGCCAAACATTTACTGCTATGTGCTGAACATCCTGATAGTGTGGGGGATAAAATGATGAATGCCAGGGTTCCTGCCTGAAGGAGGTTGTAGTCTAGGACTAATGAGACATCCATGTGAATCATCATAATATGAGTCATATGGCAGGGGCCAAAGAGAGGCACATAGGAAGTGCTAAGGGAGACAGAGGGGCACACGATAGACCAGAATGCCAGGGTGAATGCTGGCTTTTCTTCCAATATTCCAAGATTGCCAGCAGCCTTTTAATAACTACATTATTCCCTTTTCTTTATATCTATTCTATAGAAACACAGCAATGGTTTTGAGATTCTCTCTGTCTCTCTCTGTCTCTCTGTCTCTGTCTCTTTCTGTCTCTCTCTGTCTCTCTCTCCCCCTCCCTCCCTCTCCTCTCCCTCTCTCTATCTCTGTCTCTCTTCTCTCCTCTCTCTCTCTCCTCTATTTTTCTCTCTTTCTTTCCCTCTCCTCTCCCCCTCTCTCTCTGTCTCTCTGTCTCTGTCTCTCCCTCCTTCTCTCCTCTGTCTGTCTCTCTCTGTCTCTCTGTATCTGTCTCTCTGTCTCTCCCTCTCTCTCTTCCTCTCTCCCTCTGTCTCTCTCTGTCTCTCTGTCTCTCTCTCTCCCTCTCTCCCTCTCTCTCTGTCAGTGTGGCCCCTTCTCTTCATCCTCCTCCTCCCCACCTATTCTCCTCTTTGCCCTTCACCCATCTGTCAGTAACTTAACTGAACTAGTCTGATACAGTTTAAAGTATGTTGGATTTAAGAGCAAAGGACCTGAGTTCAAAGCCTGCCCTATCACTCCCTTTGTGACCTTGAACAAATCACTTAACCTTTCTGGGACTTAGTTTCCCTATCTGTAGAATGAGGAGGTTGGATATGCCATCTGCTAAAATCCCTTTCAGCTTTAAATCTGTGCTCCCATCTCAGTTTTCACTTCCTAGCATCCTGATGTCCTTCCTTTTCCTCAGCTTTGAGGTCAGCCACACAAAATGTGCAGTTCCTGTATCGATATGCTCACCATTTCTGATCCTTCCTTTGCAAAAGCTGGAGTACCCAGAGAACCTGCTGGTTAGTGTCTCCTGGCTGATTTCTCCTGATAATGTCTAACAATATTGGCTAAGAAAAGGTGAGCAGGTAGGCTCCTCTTTGTGCCTAAAACTTGCTCGAGGCATCAGATTGATACTCCTTTTCTCTGACAAAAGTCATCTGGCATTAAATGAAGGGGAAAAAAAGAGTAGACAGTAGGGGAAAAAGAGAAACAAAAAAATTTTGTAGCAGCAAAAGCATTTCATAGAATAAAGGACTCCCCCAAAGATAAAAGCACATGAGGAGACTGAATCAGGGGGTATATAATTCCTTCTGTATTCATTGAACTTTCTGTCATGATAATGGAGGCTCCAAATAAAACATTTGTGTGCATATGTATCATAAATTACATTGATTTTTATATAAGGCTTTTTTTTCAAGTAATGTCAAATAGCTGTATAAGCAGATAGTAACTTAACCCACCCACACATCTGAGACCATATCGGCTCCATTATATTTTAACAGATTCATCTTAAGTAGAAGTTTAAAACTTGATCAATGTACAGGGTTACCTCTCCTTGTGTGGTATTAGAATTACTTGTGTTTCAAAACTCATTAACTGCCTATTTCTAAAGCCCAAGAACAAGGCTTAAATATTCAACAGTTGTCCATAAGCTTTTGTCAGCACACATTTTCCTCTTCTGCAATTGGCACAGAACATTTAAATAAGTTTTTCATTCTTGAGCATTCCTAAATACATATTTGTACCCTTCAAGAACATAGTTATTTTCTGGCTCACTGCTTGCTATTGAAGTGGAAGCTAGTGATCAAATTGGGGTTTAGTGTTCAACAATTTAGTACCTCAAGTGTCCTAAAGGGGCTTTTTTCTATTTTTTCTTTCTTTGACTTGAGTGCTGGGAAGGCTTTAGTGCTATTGCAGCAAACACTGTTCATTAGGATTGAAACTAATAGGCACTTTATTTATATTCGTCTATGGAAATTTTGTTAAGTATAAAAATTGTGGTATTAAATTGCTTTACTATATACTTTTATCTTAACTGTCCCCATTTAAAGAGCTGACATCTGATAGAATCCATTGGAAATGACTTTCTTTTAGGAGAGGGAATACAGTTTTACTAAGCAAACCATTTCCTATGGAGAAAGAAGAAAAATATTATCCTGAAGGAACTGAAATCTCTTTTGCTGAGTTCCATCTTTAAAATTTTGTAAATTTAATGTTTTGGGGAAAATGGAGAAACAAATTTTGTTTTGGAGAAATGGAAAGGCAAAAATATTTTATTGTGTGGATATAGGAGAGACCCCGGCAAGACCCCCCTCTCACGTGCCCTTCTATCTCATATAGCTAAGTAAAACTCAATGAAGGAGTGGGAGAAATCTTACTTTAAAGCCTCCACTCCATTCTGGAGGAATGGAAGCAGTCATCTGAGGGAGAAACTCAGTGCAAGAGCTGGCATTTTTCTGTAGCAGGAGTGCCTGAGTTGCAGAATACATCATCCACTTCAATGATATCCAGCCCTTCTTGTGAACAGCTTCAGAAGAAGGCCTTCCCTCTCTGGAGCGGGTGGAGGATGAGCAAGCAGCTGAAGCAATGGTTAGTCAAGAGCCCTGAAAGTACATAACACAAGTGGCCCATGAGATTTTCACTTGAAAAAAGGAAATGGATTTTAGATGCGGTGTTGATTGGTATCTGGATGAGATACCCTAGGAAATGACTCTGAAAACATGGATGGGGATGTGGGAGTAGTGGATGAGGTATAACGTGAGTGAGGTGGATGAATGAAGATCTTAGAAAATGATCTTCCCATTCCTTAGAGGAAAGAGGAAATAATGGCCCAGTGCACCGATTACTGGGAAAATGAGTCAAGAGGTCTGGATCATCAAAAACTTGAGGCTATTTACTGAAAGCTCCCTCTTTTCTCCTCCTCTTCATCACACATCATTCAGAAATCCTCACCACTAAACTGAAGTTGCTGTTTTCCTAGTTACCAACTCTCTTAATTGCCATTAACCTTGGATGTCTCTGTCTTGGACCCTCTTCTCGCAGTAGTCTATACTCTGTTGGTTGCTAATCTCATAAACTCTTATTAGCTCAGTCATTATCTAGATTCCCAGATCTCTGTATATAGCCCTAATCTCTCCCTTGAGTTCCCATCTTACATTACTAATTGCCTTTGGGATATCATGAATCAGATGTCTCATAGACACCTCATATGCAACACGTGCAAAACAAGACTCATTATCTTTTTCCTCAAACCCTCCCTTCCCAACGTTCCTATTACTGTTAATACCACCTCCATTCTCTGAGTCACACAGACTCACAGCCCCATTGTCATCTTCAGTTCTTCAGGTTTCCCCTAAATATCCAATCTGTCGTCAAGTCTAGTTGTTTCTACCTTTGCACCATTTTTCAGATATGTCTCTGCCCCTCCAACACAGTCCAGTGTTTTTCTTTTAAGATTATCTTCCATTTGCTCTATGTCTATGTTGTACATACACTTTATGTGCATCTTGTCCTTTTCATTAGAATGTAAGCTCCTTGGTGGCAGGAACCATGGTTTTTTGTTTGTATTAGTCTTTCTCTTTATCCCCTGTGCTTCACACACTACCTGGAACATGCAGATGCATTAGTTAAATGCTTGCTGACTGACTCATTAGGATTCTACTTCTGTCTGCTATTTTCTCACTATGTGGTACCTCACTTTCCCCATGTTTAAAATAAGGGTGTTGGCCTAGATGATCTCTCAGGTTTTTTACATACCTAATGTTCTGGGAAAGGAAAAGTCCTGGATTGGAAAGACCAGTAACAGATATTCAGATGTTTTGCCCCAGGAAAGGAAAGATGCCATTTTCTTTTAATCCCTACATAGCATTAAATTAGTCCATCTTTAGCCAATTAGGACTTGTAGCAAAATGTTAACCAGAGTTCATCCACTTGTAAATTGTGTTATGTCTTGCTAACTTTTCTTCAACACTGTGATCAGACTTCCATTAGGCATATCCTCACACCCTGGAGAAAAGTCTACAGAGAAGTCTATATTGAAGTCCAGCTTCCAAAATCTCTCCCACAGCCCATGACTACATGACATTTTTTCTACTGCGTTAGCCACACAAGCTTTCAGATAGATGTTTTCTGTAGTTTCATCCATATGTTGAGAAAGGTGTTTTTTCCTATTTACTACTTAATATCTGCTTTGTCTACAAAACTGAATCTGAAATCCATTTGTTGGCAACTGGAATATGTGTAGTCCCTAAGATAAAAACCATGCCAGAAAAATGGCCTTACTTATAAGTTGAATTGCGTGAGGATTAACTCTGGTTCTTTTGGTTGCTCCAACAATTCTCTTATAATAGCAACTGAAAATGCACCATTCATCACTCATTTGACAGTTCCTATTCTAGCCAATGTCATGGCAACAAATCCTTCTTGATCAACATTTGGGGAATTTGGAAGCCAGTCTTATCTGGATGGACACTTCTAATGTTGCCTAGAAGATTTTGGAATTGTTTTCTTAATCATTTTGGTCCTCACTCAATTTCTCACAAAATTATGCAGATAGTCCTCATTTGTGTGTTCTATGTCATAAAAAGTCAAAGCTTTTTATTTTTGCTTCAGTCCCTTCCTAATTTGCATACCATTGGAGAACATCATTTGCCCAACTGTGTCAGAGTGGGGAAAGGGAGAAATGGCATCTAGAAACCTTTTTAAGCAGGATTACATAGTGCTTCCAAATGGATAGAAGTAGTTTCCTCAATAACATCTGGAGCCTAAATCTTAGAATGACCTGAGGTGAGTGAGAAAAATCGAACGACATTTGGTGAAGGTGGGGTGTGGGAAGGGTGGGTAGGTAACTATATTTAGGAATGGCAGGCCAAAGAATGTTTACATCTGCTTCTATACAGGGTTGAGATTGGATGGTAGAGGAAAAACAGAACTCTTCACCCTTTAAAAGGACAGAATGCAAATAACTAATACGGAGCTCATACCCACGAAGAGTAAGAAGATACTAAGAGAATACTGAGTTACTTGGTATGTTCAAGTAGCCAGATCCTAATGAACTATATACCAGAGAACTGAAAAAAATAATGAAGACAGTGACTGCTGAAGTAATTGGAAAAGATCATGGAGAATGGGACTTGTGCCATATGATCGGAGACAGGCAAAGACTGATCCAATAGTTTTTTTTGAAAATTATTGGGTGGTGAGCTTGTCTTGAACTCCTGTTGCAGTTCTAAAAGTTATTGGAAAAGCAACGATTACTGACTATCTAGACCAAGGCTTCTTAGTTTTTTTTTTCCACTTACGACTCTTCCAGTGCTTCTTAAACTACCCAGTTTAAGAAGTACTGACTAGACAAGGTAGTGAGGATCCCAAAGAATAATTGCGGGGTCATTAAAAAATGTCTTGCTATTAAGGCCAACCATTCTGGAAATTGATTTGAAATTGTTCTAAGAAACTGACCATACAAAGAAGTATCCATACTCTTTAATCCCGAGATCCCACTGCTATGTACATAAGCCAGTGAGGTCAAAGGCAGAAAGAGGAGTCCTGGTCCAGAGCCACTGTGTGCTACTCCCCTAGATCTGCCTGTAAAGACCGTGGTCCAGGTGACACCTCTTTTCAGCCAACACACTGTTAGAGGCCAAGGACCAGGATTCTAAGTTGGAGCTTTATTGTCATAATCCAATCCATGAATTGACTTTTTCTGAGTTCAGGATGAGTGGTGAACCCCAGTGTGTGGCTTCTCCTAGTTGGTGTTCAGCATGCTTTGATAGAGATTCCCCCCACCCCACCCCACACCACCCCCATCCAGAGCTTGATCAACTTTTACCAGGCAACATTTAGACTGTATTTGTCCTCTCAGTGTGTGACTATCTGCACATTCTTTGGCAGCTGCTTCTCTTGTCCTAGGCAGTATGCCCAAGGCCAATCTGCTAGGCCTCCCTCAGTCTTCAAGATGGATAATAGCACATGAGTCAGTCACTTAGGTATTTTCTATAAAATGCAACGTTATTAAAATAATATGAAATACTAGCTACTTTCATACATATTTTAAGGAAAGACATATATTTACTTCAAGTATACACTTTCTTTAAAATATAACTTTATTAAAATAGCATAGTTAATTTCATACATATTTTAAGGAAAGTTATATATATGTAGAGAGCAAAATGTATAGAAATGCAGTTGTAAGTTCAAATTAAGTGTCTTACTAAACACCAATTAATCATAGTTGAGTTCTTTTTTTCTCTTTGACATTCAAGAGAAGCAATATGCAGGAGATAGAGAGCTGGCCTCGGAGCCAGAAAAACTGAGTTTGAGGTTTGCCTCAGATCTATATTTTGTCTGCTTTAGCAGCTGTCGCTTTAGGAAGTCACATGACCTCTGGGTGTTCTGGACAGCTATCTACGACAAGGATTCTTACCTTGGGAAGTGGGGTCTATGAATCTGGGTTTTTAGATCTTTTGATGACAGTGTTTTGATAGAAGTGGTTTCCTTTGTAAACCTTTGTATTTTATCTTATGCATTTAAAACAGGATTCTGACAAGGGGCCTTTAGGCCTCATAGTCCTGCCAGATTGGTCCATAACACAAACAGGGTGAAGATCATCTGCCCTAAGACTATCAGCTGCAGAGAAGGTGCAGGACTGTATTGGTAGAGTTTCCTCATTCAGGAGTTCCATATGCTACTAAAATCACCCATCTAACCCCATCCCTTATTTTATATAGAAACCTTGAGGCTGTTCATTGCAAATAAACTAGCATTTTCACCAGGCCTACCATATGCAGGGCACTATCCTAGACACTTAGAATGTAATTTTTCCTAAATGTCATAATCTTTTTTTCAGTCCTCATCTTTCTTGACTTACCTGATGCATCTGGTACTACAGATCACCCTATTCTCCTGGATCCTTGAAGGGACGTCAGAGTTCAATGACTCCAATTTATTCATTTTACAGATGAAGAAACTGAGGCCCAGGGAGAGGAAGTGACTTGTCTGCCATAATATATCTAGTAAGTGCATAAGGCCTAAATTTGACTCGTGTCTTCCTAAGTCTGTGTTCAGCATTCTGATCATTTTACCACAGGCCTTATCCTGTTCACAGCTTTCAACATGGTCCTTGTTTCTGCCTACCTGGCCAATAGCTTTGGTACAAAAGGCTTTTAAGCACCTTAATACTTATCAGAGAAAAGGTATCTTCTAATTTAGTTATCTCTGGACCATTCTAACCATGTGTCTGGTGTCTCTGAGGGATAGTTTTGCTTTTTGTTCACTTTTTCTTTCCTAATCAAGATTGGAAAACCAGAGAAACTGTGGCTTTGAATGGCATATTCTCATAATTGAAATCTATGTCTTGGTCGTTTTTCTTATCAGGAGAGCATTCCTTTGGCAACCATTAATCACTACTAAATCAATTCCCACTCTCTCCTGATAGAAATCTCCTTATTAGATCATCTTGTCTATGTCATATGATAACCTACTAACTTTCAGAATGTTTGGGATGATAGTATGGATCCAACTATGCATGTGGGTCCACTACTCATCTTGATAATGTTAAGTGGACAGACTTTTGTCATGAAGGTAAACCATTGTGAGTCAAAAATAACTTGCCTTATGAAGGAAGAATACATCTACTACCCTTCAAATCTGACATACCTTGGAGTGTCAAAGATAAAATGAGAATTCCCTTCAACTCCTAAGAGAACAGAAATGAGCAGGCCTAAATCTTAGCAAGAAAGAATGTGCATAGACACATGGGAACTGAATAGAATGGAAGTGTTAAAAATAGAAGCCTTTTGATTTGTTATCTTGATTTTACCTTTCTTTTGTTTATACAGAAGGACCTCTGTTTTTGATTTCCCTTCTCCATTGGACCAACAGGAGAGCTAAAGCTCTGACTCTGTTTCCCCTTCCCTGTTTTTCTTCTTTCTTCAAGTGTAACCATAAGGAGCCTCATGGGTATCTTTGTGACCAGTATACAGAGCAGCTACCAATACAAACATAAAGTAGGGTAGTGGCTATGTGAAAGGAGAGGAGAGGATGGATACAAGAAATATGGGAGATAATAGAATGAAGATGCTTTGGCAGCTGGTAAGAGAGGGCAAAATCAAACATAAGTGACTAGAATGAAAGAAATCAGTAATTTTGAAGAAGTGATTGGTTTGTGGTAGGGGATGCAGTGACTTCAGTTTTAGACATTTTGTGTTGAAAGTGTATAGGAGATGCCCAGGTAGAGCTGTTTAACAGGCATTCAGTGATGGAGGCCTAAGCTTTGGAGGGAGATGAGGAGTAGGAATGTAGATATGGGAATCAACTGTACAGAGATAAGTGATCTCTTGGGAGCTGACAGAATGATCAGTATAAAGGGCATAGAAAGAGATAGGCTTGGTGGCACTTGGGTTTAATGGGCATAGATATGGATACAGATGCCTCAAAATCCATTGGAGGAGACTCAAAATGAGCTGAAAGATGGATTATATGAAAACCAGCAGAGAGCAATGGTATGTGCTCTAACAGCTGTCAGTTTCCTGGGTGAAAAAAGTCTACTGGTCCATGGTGGATCTGGGGATGTTGGCAGTCTGGTTCAAAGACAGTTGGTAACAGTCAGATAATGGGTAAGAGGGTGATAGCATCAGGCCATCTTTAGTAACTCGCCCCTCCCTCCCCATTTGTAAGGGTCTATGCTAGCTGCCTTTGAGGATTCGAAAAGTTGTCATATGAAGTGGATAGTACTTGCTCTGTTGAAACCCCATAGTTCAGAACTCTGAGAGTCTGTGAACTGGACGCAGAGGGTGAAAATTATAGAAAGAAATGAAAGTATGATGTAAGGAAGAGATATCAAAAAGTAGTCTGGACTACTTCAAGGAGCCATGGGCTCTCCTACACTGGAGGGGGAAAGGTTGCATGCTCACTTAGAGGGGATGATATGGAAGGGAGGTGTGGGTGAGACTAGCTGGATTCTGGGGTCCTATCCCACTCAGAGATTCTCAGGTCTTTTGCTTTTTAAAGATACTTTGCCTTTTCCCTTATAGAATATTTTAAAACATTTGAATAGAACAGATGAATATAGTCTGAGGCAATTTGGAGGACAAAAGGTTGAGATTCTACTTAGTCACATGGAAAAATCTGTTGGTCTCATTCTCCCGTTGCTGTTATAATCAGGGCTCTCCAGTTTACCCAGTATCATTGCAAGTCACCCCTTGGCAATCCCTTGGAATATAAATATTTCTGATCTTATGCTGAATGTATATTCAAAGAGCCAATTTTGCAATCTCATCATGGGTTAAATGAACCACCAGCATTGACCCATGTTACTGGGCTTGGTGTGGATAGCTAATTCAATTTAAAGCCTTAGGTTTTCAATGTCTCATCTCTTTTTCCTGTCAAGATGGTGATATTAAACCAAATGCTCATAGACTTCAGGACCTCATGGTTAATGCACCTTCCAGAAGAAGCAGTGCAGTGTAGTAGGCCGAGTGCCAGGTCTGGCAGCAGGGGATTCCGCTCTAACACTTTGCTATTAATCTTGAGAAATTCACTTAAAGTTGCTGAATCCCCTTTTGAAACCTGTAAAATGAGGGTAATGATACTTTTTAGGTTGTTGTTAGGGTCAAATGAAGTTAATCTGTATAAAAAAAATCTTTGTAAACCTGAATATGCTATAAAAATAGCTATTGTAATTTCTATCAGTATAATGTTCTGGGAGCCCCCTCATCCCAAATGTATATAGTGTGAAACTTCAGGGGTAGGGAACCTGCAGGCTTGAGGTCATATGTGGCCCTCCAGGTCTCAAGTGCAGCCCTTTGAATCCAAACTTCACAGAACAATTCCCCTTAATAAAAGGATTTCTTCTATGAAACTAGGACTCAGTCAAAAGGCTGCACCAGAGGACCTAGAAGGCCATATGTGGTCTTGAGGATGTAGGTTCCCCACCCATGGCACTCTGAGTAATTCATGTTCTCCTCCCCCCTATCTAAATCTCTTCATTTAAAAATGAAGAGTCCTGGGGTGGCCAGGTAGCACAGCGAGTAAGAGCACTGGTTCCAGTGTCAGGATGACCCGGGGAATTGAATCCCGGGCTCAGACACTTAGCACCCACCCAGAAACACCTGGCTGTGTAACCTTGAGGAAGTTACTTAACCCCAATTGCTTAGGGGTGGCCAGATGGCTTAGCAAGTAAGAGCACCGGCTCCAGTGTCGGGATGACCTGGGGATCAAATCCGGGCTCAGATACTTAGCACCACACCCAGAAATAACTGGCCGTGTAACCTTGAGCAAGTTACCTAACCCCGAGTGCTTTAAAAAAAATGAAGAGTTCTAGTGTGTTTGAAGTAGCTTCCTTCACTTCTGACTCCCCCAAGGAGTTTAGTTTCATTTTGAAAGAGCAGTATTTTGACTTTTCTTACTCTTCAGTCTGCGACTGAGAGAAATCCCATTTTCTTCTTTCCCAATATTAGGGTCCTAGTCCATCCTACAAGCCTCCAAATGAAGGTCCTTTAATTTCTTTAAGGATTTGACTTGACTCTGGTATAGGTTGATCATAGTGGGAGTTTGGAACCATGGCTGCCCTGAGCATTATGTAATGGAAAGCCAGCTAATGTCCTTGTCTCCTTAATTTTGTAAGAAGGTGTAGCCAGTTGTGGGAAGCACTCTGTGTTTCCTTTTTGTTAATGCAGTCTTTTCTTGTGGGATGTTTTGTCACATTCAAGTTAAACTTAATGTGAATGGTCCCTACTAGCTTATTTTTACCCCTCCCCCCACCATATTTCTTCTCTGTCTTGATTTTTCCTCAGTTGCTAAGACTTAGAAGAATGTGGCTATTTTTAATCCTTCTTTACAACCTGACTAATATTTAATGTGAAGGTACTTGTAGATCCTACACTTGATTGCATGCCACCATTGGGGGGGGGGGGCGAGGGGAGGAGAGGGGAGAACAGGGAGGAGGAGAAAATTTGAAACTCAAGGGATTGTGGAACTGAATGTTATAAAGTAAAAGTAAATAAATACATTTTTTTTAATGAGAGAAAAGAATATGGCTATTTTTCACAGTAAATTCTGAGTAGATGAAGTGAGCAAAGTCCATTAAGCATCTACCTATTCCTGTGTCAAGGACAGTGACAGCATGGTGTGGCAGAGAGAGTGCTGAACAGCTGGTTGAAACTGGCCATTCTAAATAAAAACCAAAATGACAGTCAAAACCCATGAGAAAAATAAAAAAAAAACTATTTTATCTATTTTTTAATTATTTTTTTATTAATTTATAAAAAAAGAGTAAAAAAGTTCCTTGTAATTCTCATTTTAAAAGAAATCATTTTGGAGTTCTTAGTTCACTAATGTTTTAAAACCCAAGCTTTTCTTTTGTGTGTTTGGGTTTTTTTTAATCCCTCACATATGTATACATCAAAACTCAAAAAGGGCATTTTTACATAAAGTGACAGCTGTTTATTTAAATTACCCCAGCCTCCATGTATTACCCTTCTATCTGACAGACATATGCTCAAGTATTACATTAGAAATAAATGCACATATTGTTTGCCATACTGTAGTAACAAGGCACAGGGCCACACCAGTTGCCCAGACAGTTGTGATATCTTTCTGGATGGATTTAGCAAGATTTGTTCTTTTTATTTCCCTTTTTTCCCTAAAGATCAAATCAGTAGTGCATTATGTTTGAATAGACATTTTGATGAAATGTATTTAAGATAGCGCTCTAAAGAATTATATGAATAGAAGGCTAATTCATCATATAACAATTGGTTAAAAAAACTTATTACAAAATCTAGACATTGCTACAGTGAATGTTAAGTTTTCCTTAGGAAGATATATGTTGTAGAAATGTAAGTTTAATATATGCTCTGTATTACTGAAGAGATTATAGTTTAATTCATAGAATCATCAAGCCAGAAAGTATCTACTGAGTCTCTACCATGTGCTGGGCTCTATATTTAGGCACTGTGACTATGAAGATCATGCTTAAGCAAGGAGTTTGCCATCTACAAGAGGAGACAGCATGTCCATAAGTGAGTACATATATAAAATAAATCCACGATAATGGTGTGGGGGGGCCACTGGGAGCTGGAATAATTAGGAAAATAATTGTTTTGGAAGAGTTTTAAAGGCAACAAGGGTTTTCCAGAGGTGAAGGTGAAGTGGAAGGGCATCATAGGGATGGGGACAGCTCCTAAGCACAAAAGCTTGGAGATAGTAGATGGAGTGTTATGTAGGAGAAATAGCCAGAAGGGGGCAGTATTATGGAATATGAGAGACTCACAGTGGCGAACCAATCATTTTCTTAATGACATCTGAACAAGTGGTTGTCCAGTTTCTGTTTGGAGCCATCTAGTTAGAGGCAACCAAGTCTTTTCCCAAAGTAGTGCATTTTACTTTTGGACAGCTCTCATAGTTAGTTCCTTCACTCAAACCTAAATCTGCCTCTACTATTTACCTCCATTCCTCCTGCTTCCACCATCTGATGACAAGCCAGTTAAGTCTGATCTCTCTTCCATATGACATTCCTTTAATTAACCTGAGGACATCAAGCATGCCATCACATCCTTTCCCCAAATCCTCTTTTTCCCTTAATTCCTTCAACTGATCCGTATATTGGATTATCTCTTTGACTCATCAGCTGGTTGCCCTCTTTAGAATGAGAGCCAGCTTGCCATAGTCATTCCATAAATGTGCTGCTAGGCCTGAACACAGTACTCCAAATGTAGCTTGTCTAGGGAAGGGCATTATGGAAAGAGTACCTCTCTCTTTCTGGATGCTCCAACCCTCTTTATTGAACCTAGCATAGAACGAAGGTTTGACTCATATTGCGCTTGGGTTCCACTGAAACTGACAGACCCAACCGTTTTTTTCATCACTCATTCCTTCCCCTTTCCCTGGAAAAGGGAGGCAGTGGGAGCTGCATGGGAGTGAGGATTAAACTTGCTTAGACCCTCCATTCTTAGCCCTGGGACCCTGCTGCTATCCTTTTAACCACCCTGTGCTTCAGTTTCCTCATCAGTGGGGAAGAAAAAAAAATCATTCCCTAGCTGTCTCTCAGGGCTCTGGATAAGAAACTTCTTTGCTAAAAATAAAGAGCTATTGAAATGTTCTCATCAGTGTTTATCTTCCTCCTCCTCCTCCTCCTCCTCATTGATATCATAATTGTTATCTGAGTTGTCATTAGGTGATTCCATTTAAAAATATACCTTAGAAAAAGGTTTTTTTTTATTATTTTCTTTTGGAAAAAGGATATGTGTCTCTTTCAGTTTGATAGAGTATTTAAATGACGTGTCATCTCAGGTTAAGTAGCCTGCTCTCTAGTTAATCAAGACTGAGCACACCCTCACAAATTTGAAGCACTTATTTCTTTGAGAAATCTATTTCAGCCAGCCTATTTAGAAATGTATTTCTAGAACTCAGATACATGTTTCCCCTTTAAGTTCTCTGAAAAACTGCTTATGGAATTGTTCTCATGACTGCTTTGTTTTTCTATCACTTCTCCCCTCCTATACTAAGCCAATAATCCTATGTAATAAAGATTAACAGAAGATAAAAACAGCTTAGCAAAACAAGCCTATATATCAGAGCTGTAGGACAGGGTATGTATTACTCACACCAATAGTCCCATGCCTTTGCAATGAAGTTAGGGAGGTCCCTTCTCATATATTTTTGGGGGTCATTATTATTATGCAGAATTCAGTTTCTTTTCCTGTTTATATTGTTGTCTATATTATTTTCCTCCTTCAACTTAATTTATGTCATTTAATCTTTGCTTCAATTCACATGCATTAAGCACCTGCTTCGTGCCAAGTCCTGTGCTATATGTGCTGAGGATACAAATGTAGAAGATTGTCTCTGTGCTTGAGTAACTCACAATCTAATTGGGGGAGACAATATACAAATAACGATGTGCGAGCAAAGTATTGCAGGATACAGTGGTCGAAATTACCAAAAGGAATGCACTAGAGTGCAGAAGGCCTAGGAAGGGCTGCCTGAAGTCAGTTGGAGGACGTGTGAGACTTGCAGGAACCTGGGAGCTGGAGACAATGAGGGAGAGTGTTCCAGACGTGAGGAACAGCCACAGTATGTGGCCAGATTTGTGAGATGGAGCTGTATGCTCAAGGAACAGAACAGAAGCAAGTGTTACTGGATTAAAGAGTATGTGTGTGGGGGTCCAGGTTATAAAGTCAGTCAGCAAACATTTATTAAATGCCTGTTATATGTCAGGCATTGTACTGAGACAGAAAAAGTCCCTGCCCTCAAGGAGCTTACTTACAGTCTAATGGGGGAAGACAAAAAGGAAGCAGAGAAGGGGCTAGGGGGACATCACCTGGCAAAGGGACATGACGGAGCAGTCTAGAGGAGTGCAGATAGGTAGGAAATGAGGGCCTTTGAATGTCAAAGGATTTTATATTTGTTCCTGGAGGTGATAAGGAAGCACTGAAGTTTACTAAGTAGAGGAGTAACAGGGTAAGATCTGTGCTGTAGGAAGATCGCTTGGACAGTTGATAGTTTAAGTCTTCTCCAAAGTAATTTTCATTGTGGTTTTTTTTCTGATAGAGTAATAATATGTTAGATCCATGTAGCATGATTTATTTAGATAGTCTCTAATTGCTAGTCATCTACTTTTTTTTTTAAAAACTAGCTCTTTGTTACCACAAAATTACTTCTATGGATATTTTGATGTACATGGGACCTTTCACTTTGGGTATAGCTGCCTTGGGGGATATGCCTTGTAGCCAGATATTTGGGTCAAAGAGTTAGTTGCTTTTATTTAGCATAATTTTAAATTGTTGAATCAATTCTGATCTCTAGCAACTATGAATGAATGTATCTGTCTTGCTACAGCCTTTTTCTCCCCAACACCAGCAATTTCTGTCTTTTGTTAATTTTGCCAGTTTTCTGGGCCTCTGGTAAAACCTCAGAGCTGTTGAATGCCTAATTCTATGAAAGAAGAAACAGGTTAAGAACCAAGAGACAGAAGCCTTTGTTTACCATCAGCTAGCTTTGTTACCTTGCAGTACTGTCGTGGTGGATCTTCTTGCTTTCATTCTCTCCTCCCTCTAACCCATCTCACATATTACTGTCAAATCAATCAGTCTTATACATGCCTTGTGGTATCATTCACCCTTGTGACTTATTTCATTGACCAGAGCACTTTTACCTAGCCAATATGTTTTCAAATATGTGTACTGTCTCTTGTTAGACTATAAGCTTCTCAACATCAGGGGATAGCTTACTTTTGTATTTATGTGCTCATCACTTACCACAGTGTCCAGCACATAGGAATGACATAAGAAATGCTTCATTCATTTGTTCTTTCCACTCACAAAATGTATTCAATACCTGGGTGTTGACTAACAAGACACATCAATGCCATCCTCTCCTGATTGGTGTGAGTTCATCAGATTTAGCTGGCTCCAGACTTACCATGGTTTATTCTGCCTGTCTTCATGTCATTTCATCATGTGTGCTTCTTCCATTTTCCTCATCTTACTTGAAGAACAGTGATGAAGTCACCAGTGCCATTTTTAGAAAGGACATGAAAATTGACTGCCCTATGACTTACCTGCCCTATGACTCCTCAGACCAAACCATCCCCCTGTGGTCATTACTTCTCTGTATATACTTTTCCCTCTATTAGAATGAAGGCTCCCTGAGGAACTCTCTTGCTTTTTTGTGTTTGTATTTCCAGTTCCCAGCACAGTGCATGCATGTGGCAAGTGCTTAATACAATGCTTTTCGATTCATTAATTCAAATATAATTACAGAATGATTTTCAGAAAAATACAAGGAACCCTAAATAACTATACAGAGATCCACTGTTACTGGTTAGGCTATACCAATCGAATAAAAATAATGATATTGCCCAAATTAAACTATAGCTTTAGTATTATTAATCTAATTACCAAGGGAATATTTTATAGAATTAGACAAAATAATAATTAAATTCCTATGGAAGAACAAAAGGTCATGAATATTTAAGACAATAATGAAAATGAGTAGGAATGAAGTGGTTCTGGCAACCCATGAGACTAATGGCAACTTAAAATGTAATTTTATACAAATTTGTTTTAAATTGGATCCAAATCAAATTTTATTACAAAGCAGTAATTACCAAAGATGTCTGATACATGCTAGAAATAGAAAAGTAGATCAGGGGAGAGGATTAAATAACCAGTCAATCATTTGGCAAAACCAAGAAAGAAAATTCTAGAGGGAGGGATTCTTGATTTAGCGAGACTAATGAAAAATGGAAAATTTTTGTTTGGAAGGTTGAGGTCAGCAACCTACCCTAGAAAACATAGAAATCCTAGAAGATATTATGAGAAACAAGACAATTCAGTTGAAATTTATTAAAAAAATTCCCATAAACCAAATCTACATAATCACAGCTAGTGAAAGATTGTGGGGAAATAGTCGCATCAATCTCTCTGATAAATGTGTCATGTCCAGAGTCAATCCAATCAAATATTTCAGAAGGAATGGGGATCAGTGAACATGTATCAAAGCTCATATGGGTATGTGAAACCCACCTTTTCAATTATACATAATTTTTTTCCTTATCAGTTGTTTTGGAACTACTTTGCTTTCCATAAATTAAAAAAAAAAAGACTATAGGAAGTAAGAGTTGGAGTGTTCCTGAAACATTATGGTATCTATTCAGGCTTCTGTGAGGCATCACAAAGTGTTTCTTTTTGTCTTCTTTTGCCCCACCCAGAGTTTCCTCAGAATATGGGACATGCCTAGGTCTTTAGTGTTTTGGTTCAAAAAGGCAGAGCACCTGTACAGTCTCTCAAGGTAAACACATTTGCTAGGTAGAATATACCTTTTTTTTTCCCTCCATAGACAATGTAACACTACAGAATTAAATTAGCTTCTAAATGCTAGTCTCTTCTTGAGTTTCTGGTAAGTTAACCCTCCCCCCCCACTTCCATCCACTATTCCATAAAATAATTCTCTTAATGGGAAGTCAAGCCGAAAATCCATGGGAAGTTTCATTGATGCCAAGAAATACAGCTCTTGGAAGTCTATTTATTTAACTGGATTTCTACAAATGCAAATATTCCCTTTCCTCTGCATCATGTGTGTTCCTTCAAAATGCTTCATATATTGAGTGATACAGAATATTTCTTGAGCTCTTACACAAAGAAAATGTCAACCTTCAGTGCTTTGACAGTTGTTAAAAGGTTCATGCCAGCTATGTCCTTGACAGCACCTTCTGAACTCCTTCATCTTTCACTTGGGCTGGTGACTGAGGTCATGGGATTCTAATATCCTCCCTCAATCCCCACAGTGCAACAGAAAGAGAAATGAGCCAGAATCTAAATCCCTGAGTTTGAATGCCAGCTTGGACACTCAGTAGTTGTGTAAAGTTGCTTATTTCCCTTTCCCCTCTCAACCTTTTTCCTAAGATATAAGATGGGGGTTTTTGATTAGATCCTTTTCAGGTTCTTTTCCAGTTATTATATTTGGAGTATTCTAGCTTGCTTCCCACTTCTTATTGGGGGGGGATAGTTGAAACATAAGGAGCCATCTCTTCCTTAAGGCTAAGCTTCTTGTTTTCTGGATTACATCTTCCATGGGCCAAGGCTGTACTTAGCTACCTTATTTCATTTTGGTCTAGGAGTGATAATTTCATCCAGGTGGAGGAATCTTGCCATGGAAACTCTTGTTGCCAATGTACATCAATAAGTCATCTATAATATACTCTCTTAAAGAGCTGCCCAGGGGACTTAGAGTTAAGGTGACTTACCCTTGGCTATGTGGCTGTTATGTACCTAAGGGATAAGTTGAACCCAGGTCTTTCAGACTACAAAGCAGGCTGTGCATTGGCTATGCCTTAGTAATGTGTTGTAATTAAGTATTTTAGATCAAATCCTCTCTTTTGTCACTGGCTTGGATCGAAGTTGTAGATGGAGAGGGAAGGTAAATAGATATGGGAAACATCAACAAAAGAAGTGAAAGCAAGAATTGACATAATATGGGTAATTCGTTTCCAGATAATCCAGGGTTAACTTGAAGTTCTGTTCCAGTGATCAGATAATAAGAAGTCTTGGCCTTCAGTCTTCGCAGAGAGCTATGTCAGAACTACTTTCTAAAGTTTGAAAAATCTATTACATGCCACAAATGTTGAGAATTGTGTACTCTCACAAGTAATTTCATAACTTTCCTCAACTCTTAGAAGCAATGTGTTATACTCTAGACCTTATTTTATCCAGTGGAAATGCATTTAACCAATGCCATTTTTCATTGGTAAAATAATTAGGAAAATGTCACTTTTCAAGAAAGATGAATCTTATAAGTTCAAAATAATTTAAACTAATTCTGATTTATGCCATGAAAATGATCGGATAAAGTAGAGATTAAATGTGCTGCTACCTTAGTGTACAACAGCTAAGTAGATCCATCTATATATACCACCATTAATTTGATTCCAGTATCTTTTCGTGATCATGAATAACCTACAAGCTTTAAACTGCATTTAAGTGTGAGCTGGTATCTCTGTAATAACAAAGCCAACCTATTAGTGCACATTTAACATGTGCCCCATGAAACAATCTCAAAATGAATGTCTTTCTTGGTATTTCACGCACACAATAAATGAAGATAATGCCAACTTAAAATATAATTCTATACAAATTGGTTTTAAATTTGATGCAAATTGAAATGTAACTTCAACCAGGATGTCAGAAATTCACAGAATCTTGTTCGTGCTTTGGAAAGACAATAATGCCATTTCTTCAAAAGAACTTTGCAGTAGTATTGTCTGATCAAAGTAACTGCTCACTTTATTGCCCTTAAATTTTCTTTTCCTGTGTATGGGATTTGTAGTTTTGTTTCTTTCTGGAAAGCAGAGCTTCCTCCCAACCTAAAAGTTGTTCTCTCATGAAACCTGAAAAATAATCCATTCCTTACAGACCCCAATCAAATACAACATTCTGAAATCAATTTAGTGTGGACCACTGGTAGCTTGATCTTTGTGAACACCCTGAGAGCACAGCCCAAATGTTGGGGGTCCTCTGCAATTTACTTACAGTGAGTGTGACTCTGGGCTTATGGGGAAAACCAAGAAAGAACATGGATCACAATATTTTTCCCCTTTGCCAGTGGGAAGTTGTGACAGGTTATCTTGTCACATGGGGTTTTGTGACTGGACTATTAGTCCTGGCATTCAGCTGGAGACCTTAATGGAAAAGCCAGAGCATCCTTGCCTCAGTCTAAATCCTCTTCTCTGTCTTATGTCACTTTGTCTTGGATTTATGTTCCATGGACTTGTGTTCCAACATGAAGCATATATTCATACTTGGTTAGTTTGCATCAGCTTTACTGAAGGATCCACAGAGATCAAAAGAAGTTAGCAGTCTCTATATGGCCCAAACTTTGAATAGTTCCCTACTTGTTAAGTCTCACATGGTAAGCTCTGAACACCCAGGATGTGACAGCTCCTCTGGGCATTTGCAGTAAACAAACTGAGCCTTAAGTTAGAGGTGAAGGAAAGAAAGAAAGAAAAGAGGGAGGGAGAGAAAGAGCACAGAGATGGAGGGAGGAAGGAAGCAGGAAAGGGAGACAGGGAAAGATAAAAGCATTTATTGAATATCTGTTATGTGCCAGGCACTTTTCAATTTTATATCATTTGATCCTGATAACAACCCGGGAAAGCAATGCCCTTTTTATTCCAATTTTATACATGAGGAAACTGAGAAACAGAGAGGTTAAATGCATTGCCCAATGTCACCCAACTGTTAATTATTTGAGGCTGAATTTGAACTCAGGTTTTTGCTGACTCCAGACCAAGTCTTCTATTCACTGTTCTACCTGGCTGCCACTTCCTTTGCCACATGCATGGCTTAAATGGGATCTCTAGGTAAAAGATCAGGCAATAAGAAATTTTACCTTGAACTCAGCTCAGATGGTATTAATCTTTCATAATATTTTCTTCATCCTGGGGTCAAGAACAGGGTACTTTCCCAGGGCAGAGGTGATAGATGCATGCAAGGAAGCTCCAGTAGCAATCTGGAAGCCTAGACCTACTTGTAAAATAGAGCTCTAGAATTGAATGCTGAGATATGAGAAATATACTTTATCAGATTCAACTGGCCCAGAATCTTGGATCATAAGTGCAGTTTGAAGGGGCCTTGTGACAGCTGATCTAGGCCCATTATTTTACAGAGAAAGATACTAAGGGTGGGGTGAATTGCCCAAAGTCATACAAATTATTAGTTGCAGAGTTAGAATTATAACCCAGGTACATAGAGTGAGTATGGAAAAAAGTAAAGCCAGAGTGCAGGAGATGACCTGGGACAAAAGGCTTGAATTGAGTCATCAGTGTTCACAATAAAGGCCAAAACAGATTTGATGTGAATGAAAGAAGTATTACATGCAGTCAGAGAGTGGAATATAAAACTTTTGGTTCTGGAAAGTAGCATAATTCCAGGAATACTAAGGCATTACCTTTGAGGAAGCTGGATGAGTCAGGAAGAGCTGAGTTCAAATTTAGCTTCAGGCACTGACTAGTCACTAGACACTGAGAAAGTCATTTAACCCTGTTTGTTAGTTTCCTTAACTATAGAAAGGGCATAATAACAACAATTATCTTGGAGGAGTGGTTGTGAGGATCTAATGAGATAATATTTGGAAATTGTTTGGCATAATGCCTAGCAGTAGGTGTTTTATAAATGCTTATTCTCTCCTCTTCAACATGTCAGGTTTTGGCTGGATCATAGTATAAAAACGAACCTTAGGTGTTGAAGTTGAATTGTGCAAGTGAATTGTTTGAGTTATCAGTATTGGTGTCTCAGGATGATTGGAGAAGGTGGTTTGGAGAGAGAGTGAGCCCGATACTAAGTCATTGTAAAAGTCAGTGATCAAGGGTCAGGGTGATAATAACAAGAATGGTGTAAGTATACTATAAATGGTTTTTATTGACCTCAAAAGAAGAAAAGTATTTTCATCTTCTCCTTTTTCCCACTTCCTAGCAGTCAGATCCCTTAGATGAACATGAAGATGTCCTATGGTGCAGGCAACACAAAATATCCCAGTTCCAGAGGGCATTCCAGAGGAGAAATGGGGAAACATTATAGAATGAGAATATCAAAGAATCTTGACAGGATCCAGTGGTAGGTCAATCTGGTGGGCTGAAGTTTAATGGGACTAAATGTGTGGCGTCTTCTATTATACCAGGTTAAAAAAATAACTTTACTAGTACAAGAGAGGCATACCTCTTGTTCATCTAAGAAAGAAGTCTAGGGGCTTCATTGTACTGCAAGCTTAATATAAATTGGTAGTATAATATAGTAGATTAAAAAAGGCTGTCTTAAGGGAGTTAATGAGGTCCAGTTCTCTTCCCTGATTAGGTCACATTTGTAGTAATATGTTTAGTTCTCAGTAACACATTTTAGGAAGGATATTGATATGCTGTATGGAAAAGGACCTCCAGATCATGTCCCATGAAGATCAGATGAAGCAACTTGGTTTGTTTTAAAGAGAAGACTTAGAGGGAGCTGTGACAACTGTTGACAAGTATTTCTGCTTGACCCCACAGGGTTCAGCCAAGAACAATGGATGAAAGCTGAAGGGAGGAATAGTTACATCACATGAAAGAAAATAAAAATCCCTTTAATAATGAAACTTGCTCCAAAGTGAATGGCTTGCTTCTAAGTATAGTGAGGTGGCTTTCTCTGGACATCTTCATGTGGAAGCTAGATGTACACCTTTCAGCAATGTAGATAGGGTTCCTGTTCAGGATTTAGTTAAAGTAAATGGCCTCTGAGATCCTCTGATTCTATGAGGGGAATGGAATGGAGAGATTCTCATATTTTTGCTAAACTTGTACTTTCATTAACCACCCATTGGGTTTCCCACATTATCTGGCAACATTTAGTTAAGATGCAGCCCCAGAAAACAAAATGGAATCCTATTATCCTTGGACCAACTCCAGACACTTTCTTCATACTTGCACAACTGACATTTCAGATATATGAAATGAAAATCTCTATTAGATAGTCATATTTGATTAGAGCTCAGTGTTTGATTAGAGCTTAACCAAGGATTACTTTTGTGAAGTTCAAGTTGAGTTGGAATTGTGCTTTTTTCATTAACAGAAAGTTTTAGCCCTGAAGAAATTGACCGTGTTCAGTTTCATTAATACAGCTTACTTGAATTTGTTCTACATTGTAATGAAAAAGTAGAACAGCATTATGCACCACAACAATAAGCATAATGAGAATGAAAAGCGAACGATTTTCTAATCTTTCCAGTATTGGAAAGATCCCGTGAGATTATCAACCCCAATTCTCCAGCGTATTTGTGATCTCAATAAATGTATACTTCTCCCAGTGAGGTAGATCGGAGGTATCAAACTCCCAGCTGGCAAAACGCCTGAGTGCTGCTGGAATTAAAATATATCAGAATGATTAAAATGTACTTGGGAGCTGTGGCAGCAGCAGCGGGCATAGGTGCGGGGCTGGACAGGCGCGGGGCAGAGCGGCGCAGGGTGGGGCTTACACCACAGCCTGTGTCCTCACTGGCCGCCATGCAACTGGAGCTGATCACCCCCTTCCAGCTCTGCTTTAACCCTGAGCTCATCTTCCAGCACTTCCATTTAGGGAGACTAATCACCAATTTCCTGTTCCTTGGACCAGTTGGATTCAATTTTTTATTTAATATGATGTTCCTATACTACCGTCACTGCAAAATGCTCGAAGAAGGCTCTTTCCAAGGCTGGACAGCAGATGATGTATTTTTGCTCCCTTTTGGGGGACTCTTAATGACTCTTTTCGGTTTGTTACTGAGCCTAGTTTTCTTGGGGCAGGCCTTCACTATCATGCTAGTCTATGTGTGGTTCGCATGAACTTCTTTGGCCTTCTCAACTTCCAGGCTCCATTTTTGCCCTGGGTCCTCATGAGCTCCTTGTTACTGGGCAGCCCCATCATTGTGGCCCTCACATTTTTTCTTGGAAAATGTATTTCCCAATCAGCAAGGGGAAACAAGACTTCTGAAAACACCTGCTATTTTGAAGGCAATTTTTGATATGCCCGATGATGATCCCAACTACAACCCCTTGTGACCAGGAGCCTTCCATGGGGTGAAGGCCAGTGCCTTGGAGGCTAGGAGGGCAGTGCCGAGTGCGAAATCCCCCTGGGAAGGAAGGACTCCAAGGAGATTTCCTCTGGGAGGCTTTTACTCTTTGTTTCAGACAAAACAGTGGACACACTTGGTGGCTTTCCAGTTTTTTAATCCAGAAGCACTTTATGCAATGGCACATTTGTGGTAAATCCTGGAGACCTCTCCAGCAGCCTGCCCGTGTTTCATCACTTGACCATTACTTACACTGGTACTGAATGTGTAACCTATTGGAGCCAAAAACACAGAAGAGACGCTCGCTGCCTGCTCTGTACAAAGGATGTGCTCACCTGGGAGAGAAAGCACGAAGCAGGACTCTCTCCCCCTCTGTTCTTTGGTACACGGATACTTCAGAGTGGACAAATAAAACTCAGTTCTTTCTCTCTCTCAAAAAAAAGGAAAAAATGTAATTGGAAAATGCTTAACAAAATAAATAAAAATATAACAAAATGTTAATAATGTTAATTTGTGGTTTTCTTAGTCAGTATGTAGCTCACAGGGATTTGAGTTTGATACCACCAAGGTTACAACCCCTGAAGCTGTTGTCTGGGTCCTCCAGAAATCTTCCCCATGAGGTAGACAGTATATGTATTCTCACTTTGCTATGTATTGGTACTGATGCCAAATCAATGCCCACTAAAATTCATCTGCTACTACCATTTTTTTTCAATACTGCTTGACCAGGAGGGCCTTTGTAAGCAAATAACTCCAGTCCTGAGATCAAATGCTTCAAATGCAGCCTCCTACCATCTCCTCAGTCTGTTTTGATCTCTCTCTGTCTCCTATCATTCATAGAGCACCTGCAGCTCTAGCCCTTCAGTGAGGCCTTTATCATCTCTAAAATGGAAGTACTAAGATACACTTTCCTTTGCTTGCCAATGATATCAATATTTTTGTGTATGGAGCGATCCGTGCTTTTGTTCAGTGTTTCTTCTGTAGTGTTCACTCACATTGGGATTGCTTGTCATTAAACTGAGAACTCTTAGAGGGATGAAGCTTTATAGGCAGTTGCCTTCCATCAAGCCATATAAGGTTAACCATATCATAGACTCAGAGCCGAGGCAGGAAAGGTATGATCCCAAAACACCAAGGACACTGAAAGTTGAGAAGGGAAAGTGAAATGACATGGCCCAAGTGCAACTGCACTAGGTGCAAATCCCACCTCTCATACTCACTGTGTGGCCATGAGCAAGTCACATAACCTTGCTAAATCTCATTCTTCATCATTAAAGGGAGATAGCTGTTCCCTGGGGCTTGCTTTCCAGATCACAGAGTCCTTTTGGCTGAGACTGCTAGCCCTGGAAGGGTTCCAGATATGGTCACCTGAACGCAGCTCACCCTCTGTGGAGTGCTCCATCTCCTCACTAGCAGCCTTGTCTACCATATAGCCACCCCTTCCATTTTTGCAATTTCCCTTCATCTGTTGCCTTCTCTCATCAGAAAGTATGTTCCTGGAAAACAGATACCATCTTGTTTCCTTAGCTCCATATCCCCAGAACATAGTCCATTATCCATCTGTGTAAAAATGGGGAGAATAGGAGTAGTCCTTGCCTCACAGAATTGTTGGGAGGTTCAAATGAAGTAATGCCTGTAAAACATGTCACGGATTTTAAAGTCTCATATATGTCAGTAGTTGTCATTGTCATTTTCTTTCATTTATTTTTAGTTTATGTAACTTAGACATGAAGTGAGTGGCCTGACTCTTAGTTTCCATGGCCAGACCCTGGGAGAATCATGGCTCCTCTTTAACCGTATGTCCCAAACACCGTCTCCACTCTCCATATGGGGCAAACTGTTCAGGGACTATTCTTTCTTTCCTCCCAGTGGAGGACAAGAATAGGGTTTGGGATTTTGGGTTTCTTGCCTTTACCGGTATCTAACACATAGTAAGATGTCAATAAATGTTTTTTTAAGTAGTGATACTTTTCAGTGACTGTCTTAGGAGTTCTCCTGCTCAAGAAGCTTTATTGATTCCCTGTTGCTTCTGAGAGATTATAAACTCTTCTGTTTAGAAATTAAAACCTTTCACAATCTGGAGCCAATCTCTTGTTATATATTTATTTTACTTTATACCACTTCATGCACCCTATGTTCCAACTAAACTGGCCAGCTTTGTGCTCCTCTATCACAAAATTCCTTCCCTTCATGTTTTTGCACATGCTGTGTTCTATTCTTCTAATGCTTTCCTTTCTTACTTCTGCCTCTTGGAATCCCTAGCTTGGAATCTCTTCTCTTCAATATTTAGCTCAAGGGCCACCTTCTATGGGAGATGTTACCAGGGTCTCCCAGTGTTTCCTGTTCCCTCTCCCTCGGATAATTCTGTATTTACTCTGTATGTGTTTATTTTTAGTTTTTTTTCCCTTATCTCTGTGTATGTGGCTTCCTCTCCACAAAAGGTGAGCTTCTTGAGGAGAAGACCAGTTATATTTTTGTCTTTGTGTTCTGGGGATTTGTGATGTGAGAATCATGGAGCACTATAGTCCCAGAGGAATTAAAGGTAAGCATGTATGAGAGCATCTGTGACACATAAAAACTAAGCAATAGAGAGAGGAGTAAGGAATGTCATTACAGAAGTGTATGTTTCAAAAAGACTACAGACTGGTAATGTGGCAATAGCAAGACATACAAAATGCAGCCGTGTATTCTGTTGGTGTCTTTGCAGTGTTGAAGGAACACGAGCAAGACCCATGAAATGCTAGGTGGGTTCCCCAATGATGAACTTAGGAGAGGACATGAGCAGGACTTGGTAATCCAAGTTAGTAGAGATTCTTTTGCTGCATGAAAGATAAAAGGGAACATCGACATCGATGCTATCATAGAACCCTTGGACTATTGTCTCAGAGTAGGATATAGTAGCTTATAAATGCATATTTAATTTAGTGACAATAAAGATCAAATTTCTTATGATAACTAAACTCTATTGGTGTAACCCTGGTTTATGATAATGTCTCTTCCTTTTCTAGCCAATATGTTTTACACAGGGCTGCTGACCACCTCTCTATCACCTGCCAAACTTGTCACCTTTCTCTGAGCTGGCTTCTTGGCTGGCTTCCCTCAATGAGGAAGAGGACCTAATTCCCATGACTAACTGATGAAACAAGGTCATATTGTCACATTAAACACTTGATAATGGCATCATGTACTTAGCAGATCAGCTCCTTGTGTTGACTAACTTTGCTAAGGCTTGTGTGTGTGTTCATGTGGATGTGTTTGTGTGTTTCTCTTATCTACTTCATGTTCAGAAAACAGCAGACTTAACAATTGGGACAAGAGTTAGAAGTTTGCAGAGACACCACCTGCTGATAGCAGTGTCAATATTTGCTAAAAGTCTATGATATCTTTGATATAGTCTTGCAAAATGGCAACTAGAAAGTTAGAAATGGGCCCAGAGATGTAAGATTAATCATTGTTGATGTTTGATTTTCAAATGCTGGGACAGATGAATTCATGTTGGCCTCACTCAACTGGCCAGAGAGCCAGCATAGTCAAGCAAAAGTGGGCCAGCCTCAAAATCAAACATCATCATTTCAATTATTATCATCATTATTGCTGTCATTTCTTCAGTGCTGTAAGGTTTGCAGAGTGCCTTACAAATATCATCTCATTTAATTCTTATAACAACCATGGTTGGTTGCTTTTATTATTCCCATTTTGCTGTTGAAGTAACTGAGGCTGAGAGGTTAAGTGACTTGCCTTGAAAGAGCCCTGCATCTTATATCTGAATATCTGAAGTAGGATTTGAATTCAGGTCTTCCTGATTCCACTGCCCCATGTAGCTTCCTTTAAGACTTAGGTTCTAGTGTCAGCTCCTTTATTTACGATCTCTGTGACCTTAAAGAAGTCATTCCTCTCTGGTTTTGTTTTCTTTATCTGTATAATAAAAGGCTTACACAAGAGGATGCCTCCAGTCTTCCCTTTTGCTCTAATAATTAAGCTTATGAGAATGTAAAATTTTTGGCGGCAGCTTAGTATTGTGGAAAGTGTGTTGGGCTGATATGCAGGAGAGACCATGTTCTAATTCTTCTAGCTCTGTGACTTTGGGCAAGTCACTGAACTTCCTCACCAGTAAAATGGGCATAATAGTAATAGCTGCAGCATCTTCATCCCATAGTATTTGTTAGGGTCAAGTGAGAGCTCTTGGTATTACCTTAAAGCAGTACAGAAATATCAGCCTTGAGTCATAGGTCTTCTGATAAACACATATCAGTTTATTGAATGAGATCATTGTATTTCTTTTTTTTTAAATTTTTTAAAAATATTTTTTAAGCAATCGGGGTTAAGTAACTTGCTCAAGGTTACACGGCCAGTTATTTCTGGGTGTGGTGCTGAGTGTCTGAGCCCGGGATTCGATCTCCAGGTCGTCCCAACACTGGAGCCGTTACTCTTACTCGCTGAGCCACCTGGCCGCCCCTAAGCAATTGGGGTTAAGTAACTTGCTCAAGGTTACACGGCCAGGTGTTTCTGGGTGGGTGCTAAGTGTCTGAGCCCGGGATTCGATCTCCAGGTCTTCTCAACACTGGAGCTGGTGCTCTTACTTGCTGTGCTACCTGGCCGCCCCCTGATCATTGTATTTCTTATGTAATGACCGGCAAAGTTTGGTGGTGAGAAATCCAAGTTTCCTATTGACTTACATTATACAGAGACAGGGAGTGTTGAAGCAGGAGTGCTCAACTTGGAGCCCAGTCTTTCCTCCTGTCATTTCTTAGCTCTGTCCCCTTGGACTAATTACCCACAAGAACATTTTCACTACCTCCCTAGTTTGAACTGCGAGCATCACAAATGAGATAATACATGGAAAGTTCTTTTTTTATCCATAGAGAACTATGTAAATGTAAACTTACAGGGTAAATGTAAACTTACTATGTAAATGTAAGGTCTGCAGGAAAATCTGACTCCATGCAGAATGCCTATCATGCAGACTGTATGCAGCTGGGAAGACTACCTCCAGAGCTGATCCATCGCCATGTAATTCTTGAATAGTATGGGAAATTGGCAATGAGCTGGGCTCAGGATTGAACTCAAGATAGAAAAGGTCTTTGATCACTTGCAACTTTGTTTTCCTGTTTTTTTTTTTTAATGAATGCAAAGCTTCCTCTTTAACAAAGGCCCATCTTTTAACATCAGAATACTTTTGGTGGAGTTTTATGGCTATTTCTGACCTTGGAACCCTTCAGTCTATGAAGAACTGAAGTCTACGGTTAGCCGAAGGGTACCGGGGGCAGTCCAGGGTGCTTGGGAGCAGGCTTCAGTATGCTATGAACAAGGAACCGACTTATCAGCCAGCATTTATGATGTGCCAGGCACTCTGCAGAGGACTAGGTATACAAACACAAATGTTAAACACTTCCCATTCTCAAAGTTCTTATATTTTAATGGGGTAAGACATGATAATAATAATAAAGTGCTATTACAGCAATATTCTAATGCTTTACTATTTACAAAGCACTTTATAAATATTATTTCATTTAATACTTACAACAATTCTATGAGGTAGGATCTGTTATTATCTTTATTTTATAGATAAGGAAAATTGAGCCTGAGATGCTATTAGGGAATTTCCCAGGGTCAGAGAGCTGTTAATTGTGTTAGTGCTTATATCAATATCATTGATGTAGTAGCTTAAAACCAGACTAAGGTTTTCAGGATGCCTTGTATTTGCAAGAAATAGAGAAATCAGATACAAAGGATCCCTGGCAAGCAAGGAGCTGGAGGTGAGAGTAGGGAGGAACTAGGCAAAGAGCTTCTACAAAATATGGCATTTGAATTAAGTCTCTAAAGAAGCTAGTGATTTCATGAAGCCTAGCTGTGGAACCAAGTGTAACTTAATTGAGATGTTATAAAGATGTTGTCAAAGAAATGCTTCATTGAATAAAGAAGTAAGGTCAGGCACAGAGTGAGAATGACGGGTAAAGGATGGGTAGCCTGAAGACACCATTGCTGTACTTTCAAATAAAAGCAATGAGACACACACAGACTGGCACACACCCACATCTGTTGGAACTCTGTATTGTGAACTCATAGGAGCATACTGGTGATAGTTGTGCAAGCATGAATAGGTTGATATTTACACAATTGGAGGGCATTTTAAAAAGTAGTAAACATTTCAGTGCTTTCTTTGTGTCAGGCACTCCACTAAGCCTCAAGGATCGAGTGAAAGGCCAAGAAGAAAGGTCTTTCCCTCAAGAAGCTCCCACTCTAAGAGGAAGGCCATGTGCAAAATGTGTATGTGCAAGATATATACATGGTAGGTGGAAGGCAGTCTGAAAGGAAAAGCCTTTCAAGTTGAGGTGACTAGAAAGGACCTCCTGATGGGATATGATCTGAAACTTGGAAGAAACAGAGGAAACTAAAAGCATTTTGGGAATGGATGTCAGCTTATGGCACAATAGCACAGAAATGGGAGATGGAGTATTAAATTGATTCACAGAATGTGTGGAGATGGGGGGTGTCAAGTTTAAGTTTGCAAAAGTAGGAAGTGGATAAGTGATGAAAAGCTTTAAATGACAAAGTTTCATTTGAGCCCTGGAGGTAATGAGGACCATTGGAGTTTATTGAATGGGGGACAGGGGGAATGTGATTTTAGGGAAGAAAATTATTGGCTAGTGAGAGTGGAGGATAAATTAGAGTGGGGATATACTTTAAGAAAGGAGCCTGATTACAGTAGTACACGTGAGAAGTGGGACTGTAGTTCTAGGAGTAGAGAAAAAGGGGGATATATGAAAGATGTGAAGGCAGAAGCACCAAAATTTGGCAACCTGTTGAATATGTGAGGTGAGAGTGAGGATTTAAGGGTGACACTGAGGTTGTAAGCTTGAGTAAATTGGAAAATGGTGATTCCCCTAACAGTAAGATGGAGGTCAGGAAGAAGAGAAAGTTTGGGGCGAAAATTATGCATCAATTCTGTTTTAAACATGTTGAATTTGACATGTCTATGGAACTCAGATATCCAAAAGGCAATGAGTTGGTGATGGAAGATAGCAGATAGACATTCAGGCTGGAGATCTAGATGAAAGAATCATCTGCATAGAAATTAAAATTGAACTCATGGAACCTGATGAGATCACCAAATGAGATGGTATGAAAGAAAAGCGAGCCTAGGAGGGAGCCCTGAGGGATCCATTCAGTTTGTGGTCAAGAAATGAAGAACCAGCAAAAGAGACTGGGAAGGAGCCATCCAGAGGAGGAGAATCAGGAGAGTGCACCATCACAGAAAACTTAGTGGAAAGAGACAGTTCAGAAGTATATGATCAGTACTTTCAAAGGTAGCAGAGAAGTTGAAAAATATGAGGACTGAGAAAAGGCCATTGGATTTTGGCAATTAGAACATCACCTGTAACTTCAGAGAGGGTAATTTCAGTTGGATAATTAAATAAGAAGCCAGATTGCAGAGAGTTTAGAAGAGAGAAAGAGGAGAGGAAACGGAGATACCTCCTGTTGACATTTTCTCAAGGAATTTAGCCATGAAGGGGACAATAGATATAGAAAAAAAATGTGGTAGAGATGATAAGATCAAGTGAGGTTTTATGTTTAAGAATTAGAGACATAGTTGTGTTGTAAGCATCAGAGAAGAAGTCAATGCATAGGGAAAGATTGATGATGAGAGAAAGTGGGGGAAAAGTTGAGAAAGGATGACATCAGTGGCACAAGGAGACTGGAGTGAAAGAGGAGATAGTGGGGGAAGATGTAAGAAGGAAAAGGAGAAAGGGAACAAGGAGTGACCTTGGCAAATGGTTTCAATTTTTCCATTGAATTATGAGGCAAGTCCCTTGACTGAAAAACTATTTGGAGAGAGTATTAAGGGGACCTTGGGGGAAAAGAAATTTTGGAGCAGCCACTTTGGGGATTGGGAGAACAAGTTAATTAGGGAGGCATAAAATTTTATCTTGCTGCAAGGAGAGCCCATTTGAGATTAGGTAACAAATATTTACTTGAGGAACCAGTCTTGTGATTTTCTCCAACTCAAGTTCGTCAACTCATGAATTGGAATAAAGTTGGTGGGTGATGGAAGTAATCCACAGTTGAGGCTTGGCTAGGCAGGATGGCAGTAGGGCAAGGGAAATAATAGATTTTGTATAGTTGAGGTAATGAGATCCCAGATTGTCTTGAGCTTTTCTGTATTACTATTATATTTATTCATAACATCAGGGTGATATTCTCAAGGACAAAAAAAATGTAACAGTGAGTTGAAAACATTTGGTGAAAAACGATTTCAGATTATTATATGTAAAATGGTTGTTATAGTGTAAAGTATAATAGATAATTATTTTGTTTACCATCAACTCTGTTGCCTGCTGAGTGGTTCTGAACACTTTGACAACAACTTGGCAGCACATTCCCAGTATCAAGCTTCCCTCCACCATCAGCCCTTTCTTTCCTCTATACCCTCCCTAGCCCCACCTGTCCTACTGCTTTCAACCTTATGGAATTCCACACTCAGAACTCCAAGAATGAATTTCATGCCCTTGCTTATTAGTCCCACAGTTTGCATAGATTATTTAACTTTTACTGTTAAACAAATACAGCAAAACATTTAAAAAACATATTCATTTTTAAGTTGAATATGTTTGTGGATTGTTTTGCTATATTTGCTATTGCTATCACTTTCCCATGATTCACCACACAAAGCAGTGCTGTTAATTGAAACAACTCAGCCTACTGACTGTGTTTAGCAATGCATACCTCATGCTGTTCCTGTATAGCATGTCTACCACCTGTACAGTGACATGAGGGAGGCATGCTTTACCAACAGTTGTGTATAGTCATAATTTCAGATGTTACATGTTGCAGTTGTTGGTAGCTATTAGTTGAATGATTGTACCAAAGTATAGTCAATAGGAGATCCTCAGGTGGCAGAAATTTTAGAAACATGGTTGCCTTGAGATCTTTGTCTAGGTTCTCTGAACACCAGTTGTAATTTGTCTTTTTTGCTCTGTTTTTCTGTATTTTCAGTCCTATTCGTTAGTAAATGTAGAACTATTGTTTTCCTACCATACATATTGGCACCTACTTCAGAATCTATTGTTCAAGAATCTATT